>NC_060269.1:136045052-136416586 GCF_021613505.1 Equus quagga
GACTTCAGACTCAGACTGGAACGAAACCATGGGCTTTCCCGGGTCTCCAGCTCACTGACTCATCATGGAGATCTCGGAAGTTGCCAGCCTCCATAATCGCGTGAGCCAATTCCTTATAATAAATCTCTTTACATATATATGTGTGTGTATATATCTCTTATATATTTGTCTATATATCCTATATATATATATATATACATCCTATTAGTTCTCTGGAGAATCTTAATAATACAGGGGACCAGCTCTTCTTGATATCTCTTGTATCCCCTTTTTTAGAGTTAAGAAACCTTACTCAGAAGCTCTACTCTCATCAGCCAAATTTGGGGAATGGGACTATCACTGTTGGCTTAGGCCAATCTGAATTTATCCACATCACTTGGGGGAAGATGCGGAGACTGGAACGGTATTAAGATTTCTCCAGTATGGACGAAGGGGAAAGCCGTGCCAGTGTCAGCTGGAGCCCAGACGATTTTAGAGACAAGCGAGCCTCAGGTCAGGACCCAGGCAGACAGGTAGACAGGCACTGGCATCCAGGAGTCCGTGAGACACCAGGGAAGCTGAGTCGAGGCTCGAGTCCAGCAGGGCATTTCCTAGGGTATTCTGTTGGGGCCAGAACGCATCCCAGCAAATGAGCCCCTGGAATCTGTAAGTGAGATCTGGAAGGCGAATGTAGCCGTCTGGAAATGGGGAGGTGCTGAAGGCAGATGATGTCATCCAGCCTTAACGGGAATATATTTCCTCAGCCGTGGAAATAGTGATTTCTAGACTCTGCCCACTGTGCCATTCCCCAACTTGTTCCCAACTTTCAGATGAACTCAAAGATGCCAGGGCTCTCGGCGAGTCCTCTGAGGGGCAGTCCCATTGTCTGTCCTTGAGAGGTAGGCTGTGAACATCACAGAAAATAAGTCCATCTCCAAGTGCTGGATGCTCTGAAGGATCCAAAACCACCTGGTTCCTTCCCTCATGGAGCTTACAATCTATTCTGGACCCAAAAAACCTAAGACTATAATCCATATTCCTCCTGTTTATGAGGAGGACCTCCTAAATGCCAGGCCCTGAGCTGAGGACCTAATATGTGTTCTATTGTTTACTTCTCACAATAATGTAACGAGAAATATATTGTTATTCCCATTTTACAGACGAGGAAATGGAAGCTCAAAACCATTTCCTAACTTATTCAAATTTAGAGGAGCAGCAGAGTTGGGACTCACACTCAACTCTGACCCCAGAGCCTGCATTCTTCCCCATAATATGGGGGAGAAATCATACCTATTGGAGTCTGAGAAAGAGAGAGATTTCTGTGGGAGGGGGAGAGGTGGGGAGCAAAGATCCCCTGTAAGGAGAGGAGTTTCAGGAAGCTCACCTTGAACGATGAACAGAATTATTATAAGCTTTCTTTTTTCTTTTTTTTTCAAAGTGAGACAGTGAGACAGAGCAGGGGACAATGAATCTTCCAAGGTCACGCCACAAGTCACTAGCCAAGCCTGGCCTGTCACTCAAAGCTCTGAATTCCCAGCTCACTGAATTCAGCGGTTGAAGCAGCTGTGATGGGGCCATGTCAAATGAATCTGGAATAAAACACCAACCCGCAGTGTTTCCCCTTCTCCTCCTTTCCCCACTGTGTCCGCTGCCCCCTCCGCAAGCAACCCTCTTATCATCCCTCCCACCAATCCATAAACTGTCCCGGAAAATGCCAGGATCTGAGCACCATATTGGCCATGGGGGACTCGGTCAACTTCTTTGCCTTCTGGCTGTTCTAAACAAACAAAGGGCAGTGCACAAGTTATTAGTAAATACCAAGGCTTAGTTTATTGTATAAAACTTCAATCCAACAAATAAATGAGCCATCAAGTTTGAATTTATGTAGCATTCAAAACACATTAAAGCCATTTGACCATGACAAAGGCCTTTCCTGCTTTGAATGATGAAGCCAGCACTGCAAATACCCTTCGGATGAGACATTAAGCGAGGTCCTTTCAGTTTGTCTCCGGGGACTGTCAAGGTGGAAGGTAGAGGTGCTGGCCCTCTTTCGAAAGAATTCTTTCGGGAAAATCTCATCTTGGCTAATGTCTCCTTTCCCTAAAAAAGGGTTTGTGTGCCTCTAACAGAACAATTACAGTTGCTCGGCTAGCGGTCATTCAGCTGACCGCCGCCGCGAGGCCCTGACTTACCTTGAGACATTCCCAGAGAGACATCAAGGAATACAGGAGTTCTCATCAAAGGACGCTGGCAGCTGATCGCAGGAGGTTCCAGCTGCTGTTGTGGCTTGTCTCCGAGCAGTTTCTTCTCCTGCAAATTGGTTATAATAATACCGCAAAGGGGGTGGTGAGAAATGAATCAGACAGAAAAGAGCCGCTTATCAATTCCAAAGCCCTGATCAGATAAATGGTGTTATTATTAATAATATGGAAGGGCAATCGTTCAGCCCCACCTTCTCACATCATTTTTGTTTTTGTTGCTTTCGCAATGGAAACTTTCTCCTTCTGCTGGTATTTCTGCCCTTGCAGGGAGCTCTTGGGGCCTGCAGCTGCTATTAATGATTGCGGTTGACTCACTGGAGTTGAGCTCCATCTGGTCAAGGATGGAGCCTCCACATAAACAGGCAATTTTCAGGCAGCCAACCCCAAGAGATATAGAGAGCCTAGGAGAAATTACGTTGGCGTGGTCTTCCTCCCGATGCACTCCCAATTCCCACCCAAACAAAGATCAAAGGCAACTTTAAAAACATGAGTAGCAGTCCAATGAGTCTGGGTGGAGGAGTTGGAAAGGGACTATTCACTGAGCAATCTGATCGTGCGCCACCAAGGGCCGGCCCTGTGTTGGCTGCTGAGTTACAAAGATGAGTGAGACACAGGCCCTGGTCTCGAGGGGAGTCAGACATAAACAGATACGGCCAGTAATAGATGGGCTCTGGTTGGAAGCTGTGACCAGCTAGCTGTGACTTGTGGACTCCAGTTCCACTCCCTTTGTTTCAGGGCCTTTGGGATTCGGACTGATTTGTGTGTATAAGAGTTCCAGGTCACTTTTAGCACCTCTTTCTTCCACCTGCAGGGCCCTGGGTCATTACCTCCTCAATCTCAGCTTGGGGTGATTAATCTCAGTGGATGCACCAAAGGGTACATCCCATATAAATTCTCTGCTAGGAGGAACACTGGGCGACATGAGAGAGCTAAAAACAGCCAAGGGTTTGAAGAGGACAAAGAAGACAAAGAGATTGAAGAGAATAAACCCAGTCCTTGGTCTCCAGATGTCTGGACTTTGGTGTAAGAGCTGTAAATAATCACTAATATTTACTAAGTTCTTGTGCTATCCTCTCAATCTCATTTAATCATCGCAATAATCCTGGGAAAGAAAGGTTCACTTCTCTGTTCTGCAGCTTGGGAAATGGAAGCTCAGAGTAAATATCTTTTGCAAGATCCGTGGCTAGTAAAGTCAGGATTTGAACTCGCATGTAGCTGACTTCAAAGCTGGACTCTGAACTGCGCACTGTGCTGTCCCCACTGAGCCCTTTTACTTTGGACTCTTTGTTAAGGTCTGATCTTTTGAAAATATGCTTTGCAGATTAAAGTTCAGAGGAGATGATGGTTATAAGGCACCTAGTACAACACCTGGAACCCACTAAGTGTTGAACATATAACAGCTACTTCTCCTTCTATTATGGCTGTTATCGCACCATGGTAGGGACTCAGAGAACAGGCTCCAGCTCTGGCAGAAGGCACTGGGGGAAGCCAGGCAGATTGTCAGTATATTCAGGACAGGACCCGAGTCCTAAAGAAAAGACAGAACAGGGGAATTTCCTGAAGCTGCCTATGCAAAGGCAGAACTTTGTGCTAAGCAATAAGCTTCCAGAGTGTGTGTGTCCATCCATCTACCCATCCATCCAACAAAATATGTCTGAGCACATCTCACGTGCCTGGCACTGAGTATAAACTGGTGAACAAAACAGACGTAGCTCTGATCTCTTGAAGCTCATAGGTGGGGAGGAAGGACAACAGTAAACACAGAAGTAAATAAATGTGTCATCGTAAATTGAGACAAGCCTTATGGATGTGACGTACAGAGTGCTATGCTAGAGAACAGTCAAGGAGGGACACTATTGAGACTAGATGGTCAAGGAAGGCCTGTCCAAAGAGGTGACATTTAAAACAGACATGAAGGATAAGCAGCCAGCCAAGAGAAGGAGACCTGCCCCTCACAGAGCTGCCCAGCAGGCCACCTAATAGCAAGACTTGTTGGCACAACAACTCACTGCGAGCTCTCAACCAATGTGGGAGTGGAAGCTGGTGAATGACTCTCCCTGCATCATTGGTTTAGAGACTGGGGCCCTCTGGTCCTAAAGTTGACCCTAGAGGAAGTCCTGAGGAGCTGAGATATCAAAAACAAGGACACCAGCAGGCACCCATGCAATGCTGTCCAAATTCTCTGGGAATTCCTCATGAGATGCATTGAATGAAAGTGTTGGGAGTGGGTCTAGGGAATCTGGTGGTGACGACCACCAGCGAGCTCTAGTCAGTCTGTTTTCCAAGGCCCCAAAAAGCCTACTACTGCTACTTACATTTCAATGTAAATCAAGCCGGCTTCAACCCGCAAGGCTCTGTAAACTTGTGTTTAATGTCAGGTTTATATTAATATTTGCATTAACAAGATTGATTGTTTACATAACAATGCATACGTAAAGTCTGGGCTAGGTTTGGGTTTACACACATTTGCATAATGTTTACGGATTGATTGATTAGACAAACTGTGCATAAATCCAAGTAAACTGCTAGTTGTTTGTTTATTTTCTCTATTGGGGCTTGGGAGCCTATATCTTAATAAATGGGCTAAACTGAACCTAAGTCCTCTGTTATAACCTTCACGGAAGATTTAATAGTTCTGAAAAGCAATTTTCACCAAAAAACAGTAAGATAAAATCATTGCGGTTAGTTTTTCCTTTAATCCTCAGCATCGAGTAGTGAGGAGGAGGACACCAGCTTTAAACTTGCCCTAACAGAGAGAAACCCAGGCCGTAGGCGGAGCGTCTAGATTCAAGAGTCCTTCTGCCTTTGCCATTGCAGTTTCTTAGAGAAGCTCAGGTTTGTCAGGGACCATGACAGGTCATCTCACCTCCACTACCTACTGGTCCAGAGAAGCCAGGTAGAGAGTGCAGCTTCCTTCCACAACCTGAGTGCCTCCATACGACTGAAGAAAGATCTGGATACTTAGCCTCAAGCCCAAGCAGAGGAAAGCCTTGAAAAGGGCAGGAGAAGAGATTTTAGAAGAGAAAGGCACAATGCAGAAAGAAATGAAAACGAATTAATTTAAAAAATGCTTTTGTTTACTTTTCATGAGGATCCAAGAATTCAGTTGATCACTTCCTCAGTTCTCGGCACATAGTCTATGCGGATCCATGCAAGGCCCTCAGCTCCATTCCAATTCATCCTCACCCCACAAAGGGTCATTACTCCAATGTGCCCAGCAGATCTTTGGAGATCGTGGAAATAAACGAAGACCAACCAAATGAGAATAAGCAAAGGCTGTTTATTCCAAGCTTGCTACAGCAAGGGAGTCAGCCACTGTCACTTGTGTTTTGGCAGAGACTCAAAGGCAGGCAGAGGAGTGGGAAGTTTTATTGTGAATCAAAGGGAAGCCTTCAGATGTGTCCTGATGGGAGGCTGTTGGCCCAGGAAGCTGGAGGAGGGCCAACTAGAAGCGGGGCATCCTCTGTGTCGGTTAGGGGTGCATATTGGGCTGTCTCTGGTTGATCTTAAGTTGGGAATGGGGACAAAAGATTAGGGAAGCTGTCAGTTATTAATCAAATTCTGGCCATTTTGGGCTGATGGTTAAAGAAATTATTGTTTAGTTTCCTGAATTGTTTAGCTGTCCGACTTCCTACAAGAATGACTTACATAAAGCAGGCTGGCTTCCTGGGCTGGTTATTGTAGATAAGGAGTTGGTTTCCTGGGCAAGTCTTGCAGGTTACGGGTCAGAGTTCTATTTTTATATATGGTCTGGCCATCGTCCATTTGTATATTCTCTCTCAAGATACAGGTACCTTACAAAATACATAGCATTGTTTTCTGTGTGTATGTGTTGTAAATTTACTAAATAGTATTAAATGGTAAATTAAATTAATAGATAATAGTAAAAACGTCTTCGTGTTCTTACTTTTTTTCACTCAAAACTACGAGTCAGTGGTGCATCTGGGTTGTTAAATATATATATATATATATAGTACATTGCACATTACGGATGCATATGCTCCATAGTGTTCATTCATGAGTACAGTGAGTCCTCCATACCTGTGGGTTCCGCATCCACAGGTTCCATATGGATGGATTCAACCAACCTCAGATCAAAAGGCCTATGATGGTTGTGTCTGTACTGAACATGTACAGACTCTTTTTTCTTGTCATTATTCCCTAAATGATACAGTATAACAACTATTTACATATCATTTACATTGTGTTAGGTATTATAAGTAATCTAGAGATGATTTAAAGTACATGGGGGTATGTGCATAGGTTACATGCAAATACTATGCCATTTCATATAAGGAACTTGAGCATCCACGAATTTTGGTATGGGGGCTTAGCCTGGAACCACTACCCTGTGGACACCAAGGGACAACTGTATGCACCTTCCATGTTTACATCAAGTTGCCTCCAATATCAACCACTACTAACAATGATGAGATCAAGATCCTCATACATACTCGGTTAAGGAACAGGATGGCAGAGGCCCCTGTTCATATACTCAGGATAGGAGAGCTGAGTTATAAGATACATGCTCGTTAGTTACAATATCACTGGATTTTCTCAGAATGGCTATAAAAATGTATATTTTATTAACAGTGCATGAGGGTTCCCATTTTCCCACATCCTTGCCGACACTTGGTAGTAATAGGCTTTCTATTTATGGAGGATGGGAGGGTGCAAAGCAGTGTGTATTTCATTGATGTTTTTATTTTCTATTATTACAAGTGAGGTTGAGCATCTCACTGTACACTTATTACAGAGTCAAGAGTTTCCCTTCTGTGAACTGCCTGTTCAGATGCTTTCTCCATCTTCTCCTGGTTTGTCTATCTTTTCCTTGTTGACGTACAGAAGTTCTTTGTATATTCTAGACATTAATTGCTTGTTGGTTTTGGAGGTTGCAGAACTTTTCTCTCCATCTGTCACCCTTCTTACAGTCTAATGAGCTTTGTTGAACAAAATGAATTTTAATGGAGACAAATTCATCAATTCTTTGTGTATTCAGGAGCCACTATTTTAGAAGTTCTTCCTTAGCATTAAGAACACAAAAATAACCTCCTCCACTTCTATTAGCTTTATAGGAAGTGTTTTTTAACCCAGAGGGCATTAACCTAGAATTCAAGGGGTCAGTGAACTCGGATGGGGAAAAAATTACATTTTTATTTTCACTAACCTCTAATAGACATTTTTCATTTCTTTTGATTATGAATGTGGGCAACAAACCACAGTAGTATTACCAGGCTTTTGATTTTGTCACCCAAATAAATTAAGCATTTTTTTTTACCTTACATTACAGTTATTACAGGTATCTCACAATGTTGTTTCTGCTCAGACTATTTCAAAATTGCTAGAGATATTAGATTTACTGCTAGATCTTAGTCGATGTTTTAATAAGGAGGCATATATTTTGCTTCACAATTTTTAAAATATCTGCATTTCTACATAATTGGTTTCCTTGGTAATCCTATCTATTTCATGTTATGCATTTGAAAACATTATTTGGAGGAGTCCACAGGTTTCCTCAGATTACCGAAAGGATCTATGTTAAGAACACTATTGCAGAGCTTTATCTGTCACGTTGAGGTCTTAATCTGAAGTTCGTCTTTGTACATAGTTTGAATCAGATTCCTACCTCACACCATATGCCAACACCATATGCAGAGCAATCCTCTGTTCCCCACTAATTTTTGGTGCCATCCTTATTATAATAAACTTTCCATACATAAGTAATTCTGGCCCTGAATCTCTGTTCTGTTCTATCCATCTTTGCCGGGTCCAGGCTGAAATTCTAAAATATAGAGCAGGCGGGTGTAGGAAGTAGGTTTGGGTACATCCATGAAGTCTGCATTTGGAGGTTTATTTGATTTTTGGCTGTTTTATTATTATATATTAATTTCCCCTGTTTGTTTTTAATGAGTTAAAGAAAGACATTTCTTAAATTTTAGTAAAAAATGCATGGTTTAGGATTCTTTGGTTTTGAATGAGAAACCCTGATTTCCTTCGTATTTTAATACCAGGAATTGGCCAACTTTTTCTGTAAGGAGTCAGATAGCAAATATTTTAAGTTTTGCAAGCCTGAACTGCTCAACTCTGCCTTATAGAATGAAAACAGCCAGAGACAAAATGGAAGCAAACGAACATGGCTGTGTTCCAATAAAACTTTATTTGTAAAAATAGGCTGGCTGGATTTGGCCTACCGGCCATGGTTTACCAATCCCTATTCTATAACACTTGTAGTATTTTGTTCCCTGTATAAGGTATCAATGGTCTTTATTGTGAAACTCATCAAAGAAATTATTATCTTTGATAAAGGACTCTGCTCTGCGGAGCTGGGCATCAGATGTGCTCATTTTCTATCCCAGCATTATTTATAACAGATGATATAACAGACGCTATATGATGGAAGATAACGCAATATAGCCAGTAGTGAGAAAATCATCGGGAAATTATGGTAAATCCAAATAATAGAATATTATGTAATCATTTGAAAATGTTTATGGAAGTCTTTAATAACATATGCAAATATTTATGGTATAATGCTAACAAAAGATGAGGATAAAAATAATACACATAAGATATAAACTATGTTTTAAAATGCATAGAGAAAAGCCCTACAAGGAAAGATGTTAGTGACAGCTCTGAGTGCATGAAATTATGGATGATTTTTATTTTCTTCTGAATACTTGGCTGTATTTTCCATAATTTCTACAGTGTAGTTGTATTATTCTCAACATAAAAAACATTTTCTAAGAAATCTTAGTGGATGGCATCCGCAAAACTGTCTGGATAATCTCCCTTAATGTCAAGGATCACTGAGCGGATGGACAAGGAAAAAGCTTTTCTAGCAAGATCCCAATAATTCAGAATGTGTAACAATTTAAAACAAAGCCAGTTGCAGCTTTAACCTTTGTGTTGAAAAAAGCAAGCAATTAATAATAGGCAAATATTTCAGAAAACATTGAATTTATTAACCTTGGGGACTCTTGTCAGGGCCATATATGGTGTGCTAAGAGTTTTCCAGGGATTTTCTCAATTAATCTTTCCAATAGCCCTTGAAGATAAGTGTTGCTATCATTATCATTGTCATCATCATCTTTACTCCCATTTTATACATGAGGAAACTGAGGCTTCTGTCGTTTAAGTACTTCCAAGCTTTAAGTACATCCAAGCTTTGTGTATCTAGAAAGAAATGGAGGTTGGGTGCAAATCCAAGGAGATTTAAGGAGTAACCAAGCACGGGAGAAATCAACTGTTTCCTGGTACTTTAAAAATACCTATTGGAAGCTTGGTGTTTCCATCAGGTGAGGTATTAGTTTCAAGTGGTTATTAATTATTCACTGAAGCAGTTCCCAACAGGATCTCTATTTGCTGAAACTTGCTCTCGTTCTCTTTATATTCTCATCTCTGGAGAGGCTTCATTTCTTTAAAAACGCTCTGTCAGAACTTTCACGGTGCAGGCAGGAAAGCCTCTCCCCTTCCTCCCGGCTGTCCCCCTGTCAACCCTGGGAATTCAGGATGATAGAGCTTGTCTTTTCCCGCGATGCACTGCAGTGGTTGCAATGGGAGGGCTTGGACTTCGGAAGGCTTCCTGAGATCGGTACCCTATGGCCCTTAAGCACCAGGCTCCCCCTCACACTTCCGGACACTGATTTCTTTGGTGCTCCTCCGACATGCCCAGCTTGCTCCCACCTCAGGGTATGTGCATTGCTGTTCCCTCAGACTGTGATAGCTGTCCCCCAAACCTTCCAATGGCTGACTCCTCATCATTCAGATCTCAGCTCCAGTGTTCCAACGCCAGAGGACCCTCCATGATATCCACATCTAACACACCCCGCAAGCCCTTGGCCCAGCACGTGCCATCTCACTCCTGAGGTATGATTACTTTTTTTCTTTATAGCACTTCACACTGTCTATAACCATCTCATTCATTTTTAAATGCTTGTTGTTTATGTCTCCCACTAGAATAGTAGTTCTCTGTGGACAGAAACCCTATTTGGCTTGTTCTTTGCTGTGTTCCCTGTTCCTGGCACCTAGGAGGTCCTCAGTAAAGATTCCTTGAATAAATTATCCCACTTAATCTCCCCAAAATCCCATAAGGCAGGTCCTGCACTGCAGTTGAGGGAACTCAGGCTCAGAGAAGTTAAAACAATATGCCCAGATCACACGGCTAAAAACTGGGGTAGCGTAGCGTGAGGACTTCATCTGCCTGCCATTGTTGTAATTACCCCCATCCAGCCTGTGAGTGAAGGAAGGATTCCCTCCCCAGGGCCACGGAGATGCCAAACACATGACACCTGACACTGGACAGAGGAAACTAGTACCAGTTTATTAGTCACTTATACTCGTAGCCCTAAGGGAGGAGGACACTGTGCCCTGCAGGGCCATGGCAGAGGGGGTGCACCAAGGAATAGAGTGAACCGCCAGGGTCTGTGGGAGGGAGGCTTTGTAGCATCAAAAGGGTGAGGTGCCCCCTGGTTCCAGCAGGAGTATATGATTGGCTTCCTTGAATAATTCTGTAGGCTAGCAGGGAACTGAAACCCACTACTCGGGGATAAGCAAGAAATACACCTGGTCTGTTTAATGAGGAGGTTGTCTGGCTAGGGGACCTGATCTGCAGGAGTAGAGCAGGAAGGAGAACTTGGGGTTAGGCCCTTTGAGGCCCTCCCAGTTTCACCACATGTCAAGGCAGCACATGATTTTGGATCTTAATTTTAAGCTTTGCATCACACCCATACTAAAAACTGTATTAATGGTAAAAGAGAAAAACCAGAGGATGCGTAGCAAGGAGATGAAGTAGAAGTTGCCATTGAATAAGACAGCCTAAAATTCAAGAGGGTCAGCCAGCACCCTGTGAGGGAAGGGCACAATTCTTTCCAAAATGCTTTGCCATCTTCAAAAAATTCTTTCTTATTTCAAGAGTACTGAAAAATTGGCAAGCGTGGTCTTTCTGGGAAGAACGTCAAGGGCAATATTTTAGGGCATTTGAACTCATGAAGGTGATGGACATTGGCAGACACGTCCTGGAGCCCGCTCAACACCTACCCATAATACCAGTGGGTCTTGGTAGTGTGATTTTAAACACCCATAAAAATCAAGCTTTATTGATGGGGAAAACATAATATCTCCTTGGATGTGGGCCCTCTTTTGTACAAAGAGAGTAGACACAATGTTCCAACTATAGATAAGCGACCCAGGAGTCCTCTGGGGCTATTGCAGCCTTGAACGTAAACTCGTCTGAAGAACTCGTTAAAAACAACGTGATTGGCATCTAAGTCGTGTCACTCTTGCCTGCATTTCAGATGCTTGGTTGGGTCAGACATCAAGTTATTTTCATTATGTGGGATGAAGATGTATTTGCAGTTCATTTCATTTTGCTTTGTGCGTGCGTGTGTTGTTGTTTGTTGTTGCTATTTTTTCTCTTCAGTTCTTTGAGACTGAATTCTTTCTGTACTTTTACATCCCCATGAGGGAAAAAGGAGGGGAGCCCCCAGATTGACTCTCCCTTGACTTGCTGGGGAAATGTGCGACCTTCTTATATGCGTTGCTTGGAAAGGTATATGCTACGTGCCCTTCCCCTCTGCCTAAGGGGTGTGTGCACACAACACAGGCATGCACGTACACACATGCACACATACACACTCACACATATATGTGCACGAAAACAGTTGTGTACTAATGCCACTGAGAACCTGGATCCAGCCTACTTTTGCCACCTCCCTCTCTGACTCCTGCCAGAGAGAAAATGGGCAGACATCGCAATTTCTCCACCTCCTGACAGTCCTCCTGTTTGGAACACTGTACCCCGCCCCTTCTCTTCTCTCCTTCACCTCCCACCCTCACCCTCTTTAACTGGCCAACCCCCAGCCACCCTTCAGATCTCACTTCCTCAGAGAGGCACATACTTTAATTAGAACCCTGTGTCTCCTGTTCTGTAATCCTCCGTGTTCAGAGGCTGCCCTGGGGGTTGTAGACAGCAGCCTCTTCAGCTACAGTGTGTGATCTGATCATACTGGGCAGGGGCAAGACACAGCTGGGAGGGTCAGAGCTGTCATTTTCCCGTCCTGAACTGTTTTCTCCCCTCACCTCTGTTTCCTCCACCTTGCTCCAGACCAACGTTAACATCCCATGAACTACAATAGCAGCCTTTTAACTGGTCTTGCCTCATGTCTTGCTCCTGCCCAATCTGATCAGGTGCCATCCTTACCCTTGGGCTTCTTTCCTGGGCTCTGTACTACTGGGTTCAGCTGTGGCTGTCTTTCAGCCATGCCCCTCCTCATGGACTAAGAGTCTACAGGCCAAGGGGACGTTCCCACCAAAGTCTGTGTTCCCCCGCATCCCCCCGAAACAGCCACAATTTTACACTGTGATCCCGGCACCCAGGACCCTGTATTCCTGATACTCCAGCCCTGAGCCCAATCTGGGCCTGCACAAGACCCCTCCCGAGTCCATTCTCCTGAAGGCAGAGCTGTGACCAGTGTACACAACCCCAGGCCTGAAATGTGGTCAAAGGGCAGCTGTTTGCCTGGAAGTAGGGTTTGGATGGAGTCTGGACATAGACTGGGGAAAGCATAGGTCTGCCAAGTGGGGCAGAAACTGGGGTGAGAAGAGATGAGGACCAGGCAACAGGCTGGAGGCCCTGCGGGTGTGAGGGGCAGGCCTGAGGGCACTCTCTGCTTGGACCCTCAAGGACTCCTTACTGCCCTCAAGAAGGCATTGAATCTCCTTAGAATTCGATATAAGGCCCAGAAGAGTCTTTCTTTTCTGTACATCTCCAGCTTCAACCATTTCTCCAAGCTTCCCTCTCCAATTCTCGTTCCAGAGTTGCATACCCTTCACAGATAATTTGCCCTACCTCATCATTGTTTCTTTACTTTCTGATCCCCTTCCTCCCCACTGCTCCTTGAGGGCTGGCTCCAGGACTGGTCACCCACTGGCGTCTCCCCAGCATCCAGGACTGGGCTTGACACACAGCGGGCTCTTGGGAAATATGTCAGGGAGGGAGGGAAGCAGGGAGGGGCCCTGGGAGCCGGAATTTCTGCCTATGGGATCGATGTTACTGGACCTCTGAGCAGCATAGTCCACACTCCAACACTCTGAGAAGCTCCTGAAAGTGCTAACGCTGGTGTAGGCTGGGGTTGGGGATGGGGAAAATAGAAATGAGCAGAGTAAAGAGCATATAATAAGTAACAAGAAATGTCTACGCGGAGATAATAGTGAGAACAAGCCCTGGTTAGAATTTCCTCCAGAATCAGAAGCCCCAGGCCCCACACCGTCTCTGCCATGAGCTTGTTGGATGAACCATAATTCAAGGGGTTGCCCTGGGACCCAAGCTCAGAACTTCCTTAAGTTCTAGGTGTAGGACACTGCAAAACGTGCAAAATACGTTTTCAGTTATTTTTCCATTTGCTACCACCATTTTTGTTTTCCATTTAGAGAAGGCATGTTCCCAGCACAGCCCTGGATGTAGGCTTCCGTCGACATGTACATTACTTTAGTCCTGGGTCCCCCACTTACGATCTGTGTCAGAGGTCAGCAAACATTTTCTATAAAGGGACCAGTAGGAAGTATTCTAGGCTTTACAAGCCTAAACTTCTCACCTCTACCTTTGTGCCACAAAAGCAGCCACAGACAGTACATAACTGCATAGGAATGGTTATGCTCCAATAAAACTTTATTGACAAAAACAGACAGTAGGCCAGATTTGGTCCCCTGGCCAGTTTGCAAACCCCCTGATCTCAGTGATCTTAAACATATCAAACCTTATCTGAAAAAAAAGTTTTGGATGTAACGTCTGTGTTACAGCAGACGGAGAGGTGTTAGATGAAATTATCTTGAAAATTATAATGAACTAAAGCACCAGAGAAGTGTACATTAGTAGTAGTAACAGTAATGTTAATATGCCATAGTTAGTCCTATTAATAAATCACATTTATTAAGTACCCACTGTATACTAGGTGCATTGCATTCCTTACGTTACTCAATCCTCACAAAGATCTTGCAAAAAAGGAAATTGTTACTTATCAATTTACTGATGAGGAAACCAAGGCGCTGAATTTAACCAGGTAGCCGGAGGCAGGGCTGAATTCTAACTTAATAGCAGTTTCCGGATCCCAAACAGTGGTCTCAAAAAAAGAAACATAAATGTATAAGGGGTGTAAATAAGAGATAAATAGATGAATAAATGGCTGCCGACAGACGGGTCCCTGTTGAGTTTAGACAGGAGGGCAAGACCAGGTACCATTCCCCTGACTATCAAATGATGACCCTGTGTTTGCTGTGGCATCTGAGGCTGGCTGCTCTTCCCTGGAGGAGAGAAGCTTTTCCTGGGCAGGGTCCCATATTTAAATCCTCAACAAGGCAAGCCACCTATGGTGGGCTCTGCCAGCGGTGGAGGGCTGGCCTTCCCTGCAAGGGATTTCCTGAGTCACAAAGCAGACCTCCAGAACTTTCTGGGCCTGCTTCAGCCCCAAGGGGAGGCTCGAGCAGCCGGTGCCACTTGAACGCTGAGTCCCCTGCCTCGAGGAGGCCAGATTTAGCAATCTGTCACACACAGCCCGCCTCATCGTGACACTGGGCCTGGAGAGGCAGGCGGCGCGGGCAGGCAGAGAAGCATCTGTCGGCATGCCACGCAGACAGGGATTAGAGAGGATGGGGGAGGATAATTATGGCATTCGCTTTCCTATAAAGTGTGTGTCAGGAGGAAAGGATTAAGCTAATTGAAGAAATCTCCAGCACTTACGTCAAAGGTGGCTGCAAAGCGATTGCTTTATCTTGAATCTCACCTGCTTCTGAGAGCCCAGCTCAAGGAGGCCTACCCACAGCTCCACTCTGTCCCCAGCAACTCTTTGCAGAAATAGTTTGAGTTGGCGTTAGCCATTCTGCAAAGGAAAGAAGAGCCAAAAATAAACTCATCTGAAGGAGGATCCCTGCCTTTTTTTTTTTTAACTTCCAAAGCTCACATCGACTTTCCCAGAGAAAGATGGAGAGCTGATTTTCCTGAGGTTTTACATAGTTGTGTATGTGTGACAGGTGAAATAAATAGCACTGAGAGTGCGCATACTACCCAGGGACAGGTGGCAGCCGCTCTCAAATCTTTTTCATCTCTCTGGAACATTAGCTGATGCTCCTGAGGACCGTGTTGCGTGCAAAGAGAAAGCACAGATTCAGGATCATTTATCACTAGTCCCTCATGCACCACCTTGAGTCCCAAACAGCTCCGAACCCAGAGCCAAACCAAAAGGGGTAGGCTTTTGTCTTCTGTCACACAAATGGAACTTGGTTTTTGAGTTGCTGGGTGACAGATTTCGGAGTCCTCTCTGTAATGAGTTTGGAAAAGCAGTAAATAGTCAGAAAGGCTTCCTCTTTCTTTTAGTTCAAGATATTACACTATGTCTACCCAAATAATGTTTGACAAATGGACTGTCGTTTCTCGACAAATAAAATAGCACATCAGAAAAATATAGCCAGTTGTCTAAGTTTTGCCATGATGCATTCTTAGACTGCCTGAGAAAATGGATTGCCAGATGAATCCAGAAATATCCTTTGAGCGCTTAAGACTGGGAACCTGGCTCCATTCTCTGTCACTTTCTAGTTTTCTGACCTTGAGTGTTTTGTTTCAACTCACTTTGATTTCTTCATTTGTAAAAGAGGGGAGTAATGCACACCACACAGAGTTATTGTGAAGATTACATGAGGTGGCTCAAGAAAAGCATCTGGCACATAGTAGGTGCTCAAAAGTCGGAGCTATCCTCATTACCATCATCTGCCAGAAAGGCATAAGGTATTTTATTAACCATGGTTCCCCGGAGAAACGGAACCAGTAGGATGTAGATATGTGTACATACAGATTCATATATATAGGGAGAGAAACAAGGGGGAGTGGATTTTAAGGAATTGGCTCAGACAATTGTGGGGGCTGGCAAGTCCGAAATTTGCAGGGCTGGCTGTCAGGCTGGAAATTCCAGCAGGAGCTAATGTTGCAGTCTTGAGTCCGAAGGCAGTCTGGAGGCAAAATTCCTTCATCTTTGGGGGATCTCAGCCCTTTTTCTTAAGGCTTTGAACTGATTGGATGAGATTCATGCCTGTTATGGAAGGTAATCTGCTTTACTGCAAGTCTACTGATTTAAATGTTAATAACATCCAAAAAAATGCATTCATAGCAATGTGCAGACTGGTGTTTGACCAGACAACTGGGCACCATCGCCAAGCCAAGCTGACACGTAAAATTACCCATCACAGGTATGTCATCTCTGATGTCAGGGAAAATCATACCTGACCCAGCCGTGAGCATGGAATATACCTTAACAACACACCGTTTCAAAAGACACAACAACAACAACACAAAAGGTGCCACAACCTATCACAGGCTTACCCTCCTCAGGACCCATGAGAAGTCTTGAAGGAGGAAGGTGCCTGGTGTGATGGAAGGCAGTCAGCTCAGAGCTGGCAGGGCTGGTCCTAGCCCCCTCTGCCCCCCGGTGAGTGTGTGGTTTTTAGGCAGGTCACTGAGTGGCTGAACTTCCCCAGCTGCATCTCATAGTAAACACATCTGCCCTGCTTACCAAACAGGGGAACCGTGGGAACAAAAGGAGACAACGGTTGGGAAGGGCTTGTAAGTAAACTGTTAATGGTCCCAGTATAAGGCATTATCCTACAAGGAACGTAATGCTCTGGACAGATCGAGTCCAGTTATTTGTACTAAAACAAATAAAAGGCAACTCTATTAGTTCATAAGTTTGACCTGACTCTGATACGTTAGCTGACATAATCATGAGTGGTTTCAATTGAAGTTAATTTTATCAGCTTTTGGTATGTGAATTTGATGACCAAGTTGTCTGAACACTAACCTTTTTCCCCCTCTCTCAATAAATTTTCATTGCATTTGAGCAGGACTCAAAGCAGCAGGTCCAACAAATGTTTGTTGGGGTTAATTCATTTATTACAGATATTTCCGGAGCCCACACCTGTGCGGGGCGCTGCCCTGGGCCCTGGTCAGAGAGGATGGTGAGCCCAGTCGTGTCATAGGGTAAGTGCTTGATAAATGTCAACTATCTAGTATTTGTTTGTATGTTATAATGCAGCCATTTTTGAAAAAGAAAGACGGGATTAACACTTTAAAATAAAGACGAGGCTGAGCAAACATTCCTGCCCACTTCTGCAGCTTTTCAAAGTTCTCAGGCCTGAAGCTCAGCATCAGTTCAGCATCACGACAAAGTCAGGGCACCAGGAGCTCAGAAGAGTGAGGCAATTCTTTGGAAAACTTTGCCATCAAAGGAAATTGTCCTGTGTTGTCTCTTAGAACACTTCACACTTCATTGGGAAGCCATAAAAACAATTACCAGGTCATTAGTAAAGGTTATTATTTTTTTTTAAGATCTAAAAGCATCTCTTCCGGAATGACCTTAGCCAGCGTTTCAGGGAGAGACAATTGCCGCAGTGGAAAGGGTGAGAGCTTTGAAGTGGAAACCGAAGGACCCTGCCCTGGGTGCTTGACCTTCTCTGAGCCTCAGTTTCCTCAACCCTCTGCTAAAGCTGGGAGTCCCTGCCCATCTCACTGGGCAGTTTGGGAATAACAACACCCTGGGGACTAAAGCAGGAAGTATTGAAACACAGACACTGCAATAACAACCTGAAGGCCTGAGCAGCTAAAAACAACCACGTCCATCTCTCAGTCACACCCCAAGTCCATCATGGATTGACAAGGGAGCTCTCCTCCTGTAGTCACTTCCAGAAACCTGACCGATGGAAGGTCCATCTTGTCACGTGATTCCAAGATCACAGAGGGAAAAAACAGGAACCTGATGAATCATACGCTGACTCTTCAAGTTTCTGCCTGGATGTGATGCACATTAATTCCACTCACATCACTGGCCAAAGCAAATCATGTGTCCACACCTGAGATTGCCAGGGTGGGACGTATCATGCCACCAGAACAGCAAGGATTGGAGGTGTAGGAAGGGACAAATGTACATGAACTAGGATGAAGCCAATGTCCTTGTCTAAAAAAAGTAGGTGGAAATCTAGCAAAAGTTGAGGTTTCAAATATAATCCATCCTGTCACACCAACTCAAATCATTTTCTTTAACCAATAACCTCCTTTAAACATTCAATCCTTTGTTTAGTCAATAATTTGGTTATGCATCTTCAATGTGCCAGACACTGTTCTGGACTCAGTGAACATGATCTGGTCCCTGCCCTTACACAGCTTATCTTCTAGAAGGAAGGCAGACAAACAAGTAGGAAATATATACTGTCGTTTCAAGGCATGACACTTGCTATAAAGAAAAAGGAAGCAATGTAAGGGGGTAGAGGATAACTAGAATGAAGGAAGAGACTCAGAATGTGTGCCCGAGGACACTGAGTGAGCTGATGGTATTCCCCCCCCCCAACACACACATTTTATTTTATCTCCTCCCCTCACCCCCTTAGAGCCTTCTGGAAGGTAATGTGACAGCCTCAGAATAATGACAATAACAACAATTTTCACAAACATGAGAGCTAACGTTATTTCTCCCACCAGCACCACTACCCCTGGTCTAGCGCCCCTCCTCCCAGTGTGCACCTCAGACGCTGGGAAGTGCTCCAGACTCCTGCTGCTCCAGAGGACCCAGAGGGGGACACATTAGACTAAGGCAGGGCAAGAACAGCCTCCACCAGTGCCTGACCTTATGCTGTAAACACTGGCAAGGCCTCAGCCTTCCTGTGCATCTGCACCGATCTGGAACATTCCATTTGTTCACCTATACCTGTGTATGGATATCTAGGTCACTAGTCAGGAACAAAGACAGAACTAGCATAGAGGAGGATCGGCTGAGGGTGGGGTAGCTTTCATTTACTGAACGTCTCAACTGGGCCAGGTGCTCTGCAGACACCTTCGCTATTTAACCTTCCTAATATCCTCAGGAGGTAGACAGGTTTATTCCCAGTTTGCAGATAAGGAAACTGAGGCTCAGAATGGGAGGTAATTTGTTCTAACTCACAGGGTAAGTGCCAAAGACAGCATTAGAGATCTCCATGCACCTTCTATTCATCTGTGCTGACTTCCAACTCTTGGACCCAGCCTACGCTTTCTTCCTCTCTTGGTCTTAGGGGCATCCATTGACCTCAACGATTCAGCCCTGCAGGTGGTTCTCAAAATGCATAAGGTCATCAGTTAATATTTATTGAGCTCATATTATATTCCAGGAACCATGCTAATGACTTTACATACATTATATGCTGTAACATCATTTTATGTTTATTAGATTATGTATGTACCAAGTCAAACTTATGAGGCGGGTCTTTATGATCCCATTTTTTACATTTCAAAACAGAGGTTCTGAGAGATGATGTCAGACTCTAAAAGACCACACTTTCACCCACTGTGCCACATTGCCTCCATAAACCCAAATTCTTTTCCAATAAGCCTGCACGCTGCTATCTTTTTCTCCCACAACAACCCAACAAGTAGACTTTCCACAAGAGAACTTTTTTTTTCTCTCTCAGACTCTTTTGAGGATCTGACAAGTGTATGGACTCTCTTCCTCAAAAAATACTCATAAAAATGTAAGTGGGAAAAATTACAAGCAATGATCTTGTTACATTAGAAATGTATTTCCTTCATCTATGTCCAACGTTTTTTTAAAAAAATCTTCTCTCTCACTTTTATTTGATTATTCAAAAATTAATGGCTAATCCCAGGAAGAAAAAAAGTGCAATAAAAGAAAGTCAATCTTAAAATCTTCTCAAAAGTAAATTTCTATCTTAAAGACATAATGGCGTTTTTAAGACCAACTTAAACTTGAAGTTGAAATTGTAATATGCAGTTTGACATGGTCTGTGCATGTTGTCTTTGATATCTGGTCAGTTTGACTTCCTTTGGAAAATATTAAATGCTGACTCACAAAAGAATCAGTGCCCTGAAGGTTTTGCCAGATGAGGGAAGATTTGTGCCGAGGAGCATTACGATTCTCCAGGATAGGGTTTGAATCATAAATCCTATTTTTGGAGGGCAAGTAATAAAATATCTAACTAAAGTGATTTAAATCCTAAGAATGTATATTTTCCCAAGTAATCTCAAGATAGGGAGTTCCAGTGTTAGTCTGGCAGCTTAACATTGTCAGAATTCTGGGTCAGCTTCTCTGCAATTCTCTTGGCCTCCCCTTCATGGTCACACGATGGCTGCAACAGATCCTCATAGACATAGTATTAAAAGAAATGTCAACAATTCCAGAGGAGTGTTGCCATTCAACAGAGGTATTGCTTCAATTTTCTTTATCTATTCCAAGTCTCAAATAAGCCAGGTCAAATCCATGGAACGAGGACTTGCCCAAATATCTCCAACTATATAGGGCTTCTTTTACTGAAAGGGTAAATAAGCAATTGTGTAAGATGTTTCAACAAACGGAGTTTGTGCTGAGACAACAGAAGTTTAAATACAGTTCCAGCCTTTTAAAATCAAGCCTTCTCAGGAAAAATGTCTGCCTTGTCTAATGTATTTTCGGGATAGACAGACACAATTTTGCCATACAATAAGCACTGCAGCTTTTGTGGGGGAGTGGGTCACGGGGGTTGGTCCTGATCAGGATCATTGATAAAAATCAAAACAAAGGATACGTGTAAATTTAGACATCATTTCTTTTTATTGATATCTTCCCACTTAAGCTAGGCCCGAGGTAAGAAAGACAGGAGCGCAAATTCACAAAGGTAGGGGGATTGTCATCCATTTCTATCAGTGGGACAGTCCTCTTGCCAACGGGAAGTCGGAGTAATCACTAGAGTGTCTATTACCCACCATGTACAGTAACATCCTTTCCATCCTACACATGTTTGCAGTGAAACCACTCATCAAAAATATTTTTACATTTAGAAAAAACATATTATTTTCACAAAGATAATTTACAAAGTGACACAAAAAATGATCTAAAGAAAAATATTTATCTTTCCACCAGATCATTCATGGACTGCAGGTTAAGAAACCCTGCTGTAAATAATTCCCCTCTCTTCCTAGAGGGACAGAATGGTAAGTGGTACTTTTCACGTGATCTCAGAGTTCTGCCTCTAAGAACATCACCTACGTAGGACCTGCTAAGAAACTGGGATGCAACCATTTTCAGTCCTTCACTCATCAGTCACTCAAGGGTAGATAAACAGATTGGAAGGAGAGGAGAAAGTGTGGGCTGCAGAGCGACACTGACGTGGGCCATGGGCTTGAATCCTGGCTTCCCCACTTTCTACCTCTGGGAACTTTATTAAATCAATTATTCTCTCTAAACTTTAATTTTCTTACCTGAAAAAAATGAGAGTAATCATTCCCCTCAGTGAGACTGAACATTTTTAAATTACTAAAATTGATGCCGTGTTTATGACTAAAATTGACCAAAGAATGTTTTATTATCTGTGAGTGACTAGTGAGCTAATAGGACCAACCTGAGTTTGCACACGCAGGCAGAGGAAGGATTCTCCCCTTCCCCAGGGAGCATAGTTAATGGGAAGCTGGGAGAATGACTGCCAGTTGTAAAATTCTATCCTCTATGTTTGTTCACAGTATTTTTTTCCTATCCACAGAAATCCATATGAGTTGTAAGTTGGGTCCACTTTGCCATCCTGGGTAGTCTTGTCCAGGGTGAGGGAAGGCAATCAAGGCTCACATTTGCAGGCATTCCCACCTACCCCTCAAACCCACCAGGAGAAGATGTTCTGCCACCCTTTGGTCTATAGACACGTCAACCTAGCTGTGGTAACAAAGAAGAGGGGCAGGCAATGTGGGAGACACCAACGCTTGGTTTCTTTACCTTGGTTTTGATCAGGCCAGAGGAAGAAGCAATAGTTATATGAACTCCAAGCTTACTACTCTATGTCTTGGGCAAGTCATTCACCCTCTTGTCTTCTCCCACCCTTTCCATCTACTTTATTTGCATGTGGTTTTGCTCATTATAATATCGATAGCATGAGCAGAGAAGTCTATTTACCAGGGTAACCAAGAGAGAAGCTGGGGCCATCCATCCTTAACTGATACCAGTCTCCAGCTGCATCCTTAATTTACTTCATTTTGTGAGTTTTCAGATTGTAGAATCATACGTTTTCACTATATTACTCATATGTCTTTTTAGCTAAACATACTCTTCTAATCCACTTATTGAATGTATTCATTTCCACATATATAAGCATAAGGTTCTTTGTGTGTAAAAATGATTGTATGTAGGTATACCATCTTATGTATACCAAATACATTTTGTGTACTTATTATTTAACCTAATAAATGTCCTTCCTCCTGTACAATAGATTAAGTTCTTGAACACCACGAATCCTCTCCCACTTGTTATAAGGGTTCTGATAAATGTTTATCTCCCTTCAAAAGAAACCCATTTCTTCATTTTTCCATATTCTGAATAGTACTTCATATTTCCCACCTCTCAAGATGTTAAAGAAATTGGATCACACTTCCTACATTTCCAGAGCCTGTGGAAGTCAAAAGTTGCCAAGGATTCTGTGAATTCTCAAGTGACCTTGGGTTCTTGTGGTCACCTACACTTTCCACGCTTTCTCATGCTGACTTAGACCTGCCACCTGATATGAAACTTAGTGGCTCCCTTGCATTCTCCCTCAAAGGTCATTCACATCAAATATAACAGAAAAGTATAATACAAAAATGCAAATTCATGGCTCTTCTCCCACTCCCCCATCCTGGGTTAGCAGGGCAAATTCTGATGTGGTCTCCTCTGCATTTTCCTGTCTTCTCCTCTCCAAGCCCTCTCTTGGCCCCTGGTATGGAGATCTGGGTGCTCCCAGGGTGGGGGAGATGGAGAATCAAAGGTTGGGGATTGCATTAGAAAATGCAGACTTTTCTTAAAGAGAAAGAGTAAAAGAAAAGAGTGGAAAAGTCATGAAAACAAAGGCAGAGAGAGGAAAACTAGAAACACCCTTTCGTGTTGAGAGTTAGAGAAAGCAGATCCTAAGATTCAGTTATTTATTTAACGAATATTTATGTAGCTCATCCCATGTGTCAGGTGCTGTGTTGAGGTCTTGACAAATAGTAGCTCATTTAATTCTCATCACCACCTTAATAAGTAGATACTATAATCATCCTTCATTTACAGATGGGGGAACTAAAGCATAGAGAAGTTTAGTGACTCACCGAAGATCTCACAGCATATGAGGGGCAGAACCAGAACTCAAACTCAAGCTGTCTGGCCCAGACCCCATGCTCTCAGCCCTGCTTTATACTCCGTCTCATGTGGTTTATTTACTACACTTCCTTTTACGTTATTACAGACATTCAAGTAAAGTTTGGAATTAGCTATTAATTTCAGCTTGTGGACTGCATTACTTTGTCCACGAGACCAGCTTGAGACTGGACCACATGGGGCCCTGGAGTCTATTTGGCTTTTTTAAAAAGCACCTGAGTTGACAGGCTTTTCTGAAGATGGAGGGGTGTGGTTCAGAGGCAAGAGTAACATAACCGTAGAGACTTCTGCCTCCTTGACTGCCTCCTCCTGCTTCTTCCTCCCCTCCCTCACCCTCTCACCTCTTCCCTCCAGGATTGCCTTGGGAACTCCAAATTCTTCTCCTTCCGTCATACCGCTTTTATCAAGCTGCTTCTCTCAAATATGCATGCCCGACCATCATCATGCTCAGATGAATAAATTTACAAGGTCTATTCTGCTTTAGACAATTTAAAAAGTTTGCCTTTGGTTGAATTCTCTCATTTCTTGAGTTTCTCAAAAGATGAATCAGAACTCAGTTTTACCAGAGTGTTCTCCACAGGGTGCTGACACAGGCAAAGGGGGCTACTCAGAATCATAAAGAAGAAGCATTTAGAGTCACCCAGAGAGTTGCCATGGAAAATGCTCCCGCCTGACTTTTCTATGCCATCCAGTTTCCCTTCAATTCACTCTTCTGATAAGCAGAATCTAGATGCTGGTGCTTCCCAGATATAGCTGTTTATTGCTGAGTGCCTGAAAAGCCAAAGCAGAGATATTTTTCAAAAATCTGGCCACTTTGATAGCAACGGTGACTCGGGCCCAGTGGAGAATGTTCCCTCCTATTGCCACATTGCAAAAACGCCCTCTTGAGTTTCCAAAAATACCTCCTTGCTGAAAAGTCCTTTGCCTCAGAGAGGAAGGGTGATGGGTCGAAACAGCCACTGAGTAGAAGGCAGCAGGCATTAGTCACACGGGGGAGAAGTTGCAGATAAATTTTAAGAGCCACTGCAAACAAGGGACCATATGGTGTCCGGGGGCATTTTTGTTTTAGCAGATATATCTTGGGATCTTTGAAGGAATGGTTGCACTGCCAACTCGTCAATTAATCAACCCTCCCAAGGTCGCCAGGGACGCTGTGGATTGGGCCCGGGCAACAGGGGCCTGGAGGAACTGGCTTTAATTAAAGGATTTGTGCAGTAATGGAATCCTCAAATCCTTTGAGCAATGTTGCATGAACTGGGCCTTTCAATCCCTGTGTGCATTTTCCATGGCTGCAAAAAAGCGACAAATATCCTGACCAAGCACTTTGAGGGAGGGTGTTGTTAACCCATTTAGAAACCCCGCTGAAGGACACATGGCTGGGAAACAAGCCCGAGCAAATGAAAAAGAAAAAGAAAACTGCACCCTGTCACAGTGGGAGGGTTATCCTCTCTCCGAACTCCTGTGACAATGTCCTGGTACAGGCGTTACTATTTTAAAGAATTGCTTTGTGGACGTTAAGTGTTTTGACGTTACCCGCACTTCAGTACTCACCAACCATCTTCATTTGAGAGGTTAGTTATGATTTTGGATGGGATAATTGATATCTGAGATTAACAGTCCTGCAGTTTGTGAGGCCCGCAACCTGGGGGAGGGCATCTGGATGAATTCTGCCCTTCTGTGTTTTCTGACACTTAGAATATTCTTGCAGGGCATCTACTGGCTTCTGAAAAACTCAGCTACCCTCTTCTGACCCTCTGGGCCCATTCCACACACAGCCCCACCTATCTGGCTCTTGAAGGTATTTTTTTCTTTTGTGACCCTGATCAGACATTCTCTGAAGCTGTGCTCCCCCCTTTGCTGTCATTTGGCACATGTGAAATTCACTCACACACACCCCCCATACTGTCATGGGTGTTCCAACTTGTGGACTGCTGCACAGAAAATAAGGCCTGAAAGTGACGCCAATTCCTGGACACTGCCAGGAACTCCACTTCACAGCTGACTGCTACACGTCTCTCTTCCCGTCCCATTGCCAGGAAGCTGAGAACCAGTATGCTATGACTTGGTCCCCAAACTCTCTTCAAAGAACTATGATTTAATATTCAGGCATCAGCTTTTTTTAATGAGCTGGTACAAGGTCATCTTTATGTGTTTTGAGAAACTGCTATCAAATGTTAATATATTGTTCAATGTCTCTTATCTGAGTAACCTGCAGGCTGGGTTACTCTCAGAGCTCAGAACTGGGAAAACAATTTGCTTTCTTTCTTGATAACCAGACAGGTACAGGACACATATGAGTCAGCTCAGGCTGCCATAACAAAATACCACAGTATAGGGGGCCTAAACACCAGAACTTTTTTACTCACAGTTCTGGAGGCTGGGAAGTCCACAATCAAGTGCTAGAAGATTCGTCCTGGGAAGGGTCCTGTTCCTGGCTTGCAGATGGTGCCTTCACACTGTATCCTCACAGGGCGGAAAGAGAGACCTCTCTGGTATCTTTCCTGATAAGGACACTAACCCTGTAGGGTCAAAGCCCTACCCCATGACCTCGTTTAATCTTAATTACTTCTGTAAAGGTCATGTCTCCAAATACAGTCACATTGGGCTTCAACACACGAATCTGGGGGCGAGGGAGACACAGTTAGTCCATAGCAACACATGCACACAATCCATCCAATTTTCTTCCTCCCTTCACACTAGGAATCTCATAGCAAAGTTGTGGACTGAATTCCGTGAGCTTCTTTATATTTTCATCTATAATTTTTCTGTTCCTCCTTGCCCTCATTACTCAGTTCTTTCATCCTTGTCACGATATGCGGTTCTGTTTTGTTACCTTGTTTGTGTGTTAACTCTATGTGTGTAGATGTGCTTTAATGACAAATCTTCCAGATAAATTTTGGACCCTGATGGGATGTAAGAATGATAAATACAAGAAAAGATTTGTGTCTTGACACCCTGAGGAAAGATACTCTTCAGATGTGTGTGTGTGTTTGTCTGTCCTGGAGATCTGCTTAGCTTGTTTCTGAAAGTCCTAGCTTGCAGGGCCCGTAAAACTTCAGCTGGCTTGTTGAAAGGCCCAGTAACAATGGCTGGTCACGCTGAAAAACAGAGGAGCTGGTTTCTGTACTTTTCTCAGGAAAGTTAATTCCCAAGAAAAACATATTGGAAATTGGTAATTGGCTTCGTCATCAGCCACTGACTCAATAACTAGTCATCTTTTGCTTAAAATCATAAATATTTGACCAGTAACTGGCTTCTTCCCTCTTATTCATGCTTCACACCCAATCTGTTATGAGCTTCCGTCGATTCTGCCTCCTCACTATCTCTCAAATCCATTTTCTCCTCTTCATCTCCTCTCTCTGGTTTGGGCCCTCGCCTGCTTTTTCAGATACACTGTTAAACTCTGTAGTGGACATTTGTCATGCTTTTGGCCACCTAGAACCCCTTCTATATTTGGGAAATGTCCTCACCTCCATAAAACAGAAGCCAAAAACGTGTTCTCCCAGCATCCCTTGCAGCCAAGACATAGACATCGAGTTGGCCTCCAATCAAACATCCTCCCCCGAGACTTTGAATCAGAAGAAGTCATGGGAACTGTTGTGTGACCCTTATCTTGATAACCCTTGGGAAGAGGCCATGAGGGCAAGGCTTGATCCCCTCTTTTCCTTTCTTTGTCTGTCTCGTTCGTCACTTCCTCTGTTGTCACCAAGTCAAGGTTAAGTTCAGGCTGGACCTGAGCAGAACCTTGACCCTCTGTAAAATCAACAACTTGATAACACTTTGCCAGGGACTTAACTCTCAACCCCAGTGCTGGGAGCCCCAGCCCCCAGCCAGCTCCAGGCCTTTCCTGCTGCTCCCCTGGCTCACCTTGTGCTGGCTCAGGGACCAAGTGCCTAGGCTGAGCGGGACTTGACCAAATCTTATAACTATGTTGATGCCTGCAGTCAGGCTCTGCACCCTTTCTCCAGCTGCTGTCAGTCAGACACTGGCTTTACAACCATGGGGAATGCCCCAAGCATCCCCAGAGACTCACCCCTCAGGTACATTTTAACTAATTGAAAACACTTTCAATTGGATGGTTTATGCCCCAGAAACTCCATCTTGGAGAAAACTTGAGTGGTTTCTCTGTGCCTTTTTGATGAAGTTGGACAGGTAGATCAACCTATAATGTCATTTGAATTACAACCCAATTTCTGAGAAATCAAAGCAACTGTCCTTGGAAAATCCTTGCAAGACTGGAAAAGCAGCTCTAGAGGTAGTTCAGATTCCACCAGTTCCTTTATCTCAAAAAAGATTATCATCTTGCCCCTCCAGGAGCTGTTATCTAGCCCATCACTAATTCCTAAGACTGAAGGGAAAAAAAAGGAAAAAGGAAAAAATTGCCATAAGCATACCATTGCCGAAAAAACTAGCATCTTAAATGTTTTCTCCACAAATATTAGTAAAAAGGCTCAAAACAAAATTTGGATTCATAACTAGGGAGTGTTGTATTACTGTACCTGATTCATGGCAATAATTTTAAAACAATAACTGTAGAGTCTCTATGTATGTATGTCTACATGTATGTTATATATGGATGATATTTTACCTCTGAATGGTATGGCCAAAATTAAGAGCTCTGTTTAATTGGCTAAAAGCAAGCACTTACATAAATTCTAAATGGCATAGAAACTAACCCAAATGTCATTCAAGTTAACATGATAAAATTAATCTTTGGTAACTAAAAGTTGTTAGTTTGATTAAAATGGACATGTCCTTCAGAGTTATCAACATTGGATGTGATGCAGACATGCAGCCTTTTGAAGAAGATAAAAGTGTTGGGTGAACTTTTTAAAATAATTATGTATTATGGCATGTATATTTAAGATAACTTCCAAAATCTCTCTGGCAATGTGAAACTTTGAAGTTTTGCTAGGTAAAAATTATATAACCTTCCTAAAATTCTGATCTGTCCTAGATGTCAGCCATAATTCTGGTTATTTTAAAGTGTTGTATGTCATAAAATTAACCAGATTTCTTTGTCAATTTCCATTTTTGAATCTTTTGTTGTTTACAGACAGTTATTGTTTTATTCTGATGCTTTTGCAAAATATGTTTCATCTTCAGAGAAATTCATGGAAAGGACTCTGGCACTTACTCTAGAGTACAGGTTTCTGATAAACTTTCAGATGGTAAAACTGAACTGGATAAGAAATTACAGAACTCTCACAGAGAAACTGATGACCTCATAAATCTGCTGATAGAAGATTAAGATCAAGAACCGATTATACTGGACTGAATGAACTGATGAGAATGATTATAATTTTTTATGACTTTTGTGTGAAATATTGCTGATTTTTTATGTGTTGTTTTTTCAAATTTAGGGAAATCTTTTTCTCTTTTCTCTCATGCTAACTATGACGTATAGCAATTTGGTGAAATTGTACCTTCATGAGCAGAATTGAAACAATTATCTTTTTCTCCCTACCTGATCACTCCAGAATTTGGAAACTCTTTGTGAGTGAGTGTTATCTTCATGGCAATATAGTTATTTGCAGAAGTTCAATGAGAATCTGTTCTCCTTATAACAGGACACATTTGGAAACATTGATTATATTTACCAAGGCTTTGACTGGAATGTCATATTTGAGAGAAACATACAGGCTCAGACATGACAAGA
Organism: Equus quagga; assembly: GCF_021613505.1. Lineage (NCBI taxonomy): Eukaryota > Metazoa > Chordata > Mammalia > Perissodactyla > Equidae > Equus > Equus quagga. The sequence goes on from NC_060269.1 coordinate 136,074,110, forward strand.
CAGCTTTTGAGGAATAAAGGTTGAATGTCTGGAATAAAGCCACTTGGAGATATCGGCCTGGTACCTTGTTTACCCCTAGGGATTCCAGCAATCTTACCCAGTAAGTAAGGAAGGTCACTTATCTGGCAGGTGCCTGGAACCTTGAAATATTTTGGGGGACCTCAAGAAGAGAGGAATCCACCCAAATCTATAGGTATTGCAGGCAAAATCTGATGTCAAGTCCTTGCTTGGCTTTCCTGGCCTCGAGAGGCCTTTAAGATTCAATCTGAGATTCCTTATAAAAAGTTCCAGCAAAGCAGATTTAAAAGAGCCTATATAATCAATTGCTATTCTTGCTGCTCTTGTGTAAATACTTGGACCAAGTTTTATTAAAACTAGACATTTTACAAACCAGTTAATCTTAATTTGGCTATCTTTTGTAAAAAAGTGAGGGTGATTTTAGAGAGAAAAATTATGTTTCCATAGAAGCTATAGTACACATTCACCGATATTAGATTCTAGCTCTTTTCTTCTACAAGATCCATCTATTACTAATCATAATGTCTTCTTGTGGCCATCTATCTCTGATTCGGGAGCTCCTGGCCACAAACAAACCTTTTCTTTCAACTCTACTGACCATATACTAATTGGATTCACCTTATCACAGGTGGATCATAAACAACGAGTTCCTAATGAAAAGTCCCCAACCTATCAATACACACAGGATGGACTATATCAAATTTGGGATGAATATATTTGGTTCACTCCTACAAGTGGTCAACTCAGTCAAAAGGCCATTCACTCTATGTTGGGAACAAACCAACTACACTTGTGATACATGGCCTAATAGCACCCAACCTATGGGACAAATTCCCTGTTATATGTGTTCTAATATCATAGCCTTAAAAGATACTGATTGGTTTGGGACCGACTTGGATAGACAGCCCAACACACGTTGGTTAGCCCCTAATGGCACTCAGTGGTTGTGTGGCTCCAACTTATGGCCCTGGCTGCCACCTGGATGGATTCAGTGATACTCCCTAGGCTTCATTGGGCTAAGAAGTAGAACTACATTTACTATATCTCCTCCTGCTAACCTAGTCAACCTACAACAATGTTGGACCCATTTTGTCTTCCACTGGTATGATCACCTTACCTCGATTTTCCTTCCCCAATTAGGAATCAAAAGTATCATCTGGCACATGGAAGCCCTAAACAAATTTATCATGAAGGCATTAAAAGATACACAACATAGCCTTTCGCTGCTCGATTTAGAAGTATCCCAAATGTGTAAGGTGGTCCTCCAAAACTGAATGACACTGGATGTCTTGACAGCAGCATAGGGAGCACTTGTGCCATTATAGAAACCGAATGTTGTGTTTATATTGCTGACTACCGTCAAAATATCTCTGGTCTCCTATCAGATATGAGTCACTAAATTAAATCCATGTCCGATCCCACCCTACTCCTAAATGATTGGTTGGACTCTCGGTAAGGTCCAGGTCTCTGGACTACTATCAAAGCTTTATTCATTGTGTTAATCATGTTGCTTGTATTTCTTATCATAATTTGTTGTCTATTTCATTGTTTGTCTTCCACATGTCAACAAAATTTCACATCCTGGATCACTTCTCGTCAAATGATTCTCTCGTCTCCAGAGGATCTGTATACCTTGTCTGCCTTGGACTCAGCGGCTGCAAACTTCCAGTCCACTGAACTTCCTGTCTGTACCCCTGTGGTCCCCATTTAGGAACAGTTCTATGACTTTGTACAGCTGGAAGTAGTTACAGAAGATTGACCATCGTCCATATCCCCAAAGGATTTTGGGGCCAAATGAGTTCAGGGGGGATTTTGTGATGTGGATCAAGGCTGCCCCAGAGAGAGAAGCCCAAGGCATCCTGGCCTACATGCCGATCTATATCACCTTCCAGGAAGTATGGGACGTCCTGACCTGATTTATATCTAAAGTTATATGACCACATGATAACCAGACCCCACCTGCACTGATGCCATTTTAATGACTTTTTAACATGACCTTTCCTTTGTCTAGTAAAGACTAACTCACATACCCATGCCTTATCAATTTAACCCTACCCTCAACACATTGCAGCTCTTCAGGGTCCATGGGTCCTGTCCCCATGCTATTCTCTGAATAAAATTGCACTACCACCAAACCTTGAAAGTCCACAAAACCTTCCTTTTGACTCCTCAGCTCGCCAAGCCTGCATCAAGTAGGTGCCCAATAAATAACACTCAAATTAACAAGCATCTGAAGCTGGATCAGCAGTCCCTCCCCCGCATCCATCTCTGCCTTTTTATGGGGGGGAGGGTGATATAGGCAAGGAATGCAAATGGGGAGGGTTAGCCTCTTCAGAATAATGTGTCTTTTACCTCCCCTTCCAGCTCCCTGCCCAGTCTGCTCCCCTCACTGGATAAATTCCCCAAAAGGAGAAGCTGCCTCTGATCTCCTCTCCCCACTTAGTCCATCTTCCAGCAGAGGGGAGGTGAGGAGGAGGAAAGGCAAGGAGACAAGGAGGCGGCATCCTCTCCATTAGACTCATTTTCCCCAGAGGAAGGACCTGGCCAAAGCTGCTGCTGCACTCAGTGACCATTCAGCAGCTCCCACCATCAGGCTGGGATGCTAGAGAATGAACTCTTTATGACCTGCATCCACGAACTTCATGCTGGTGTCGAAACAACCCCCTCAGTCTTCCAGAATTTAAAATACCAGTGTTTTTTGTCAACCTCCATCATTTTAAATTGGTCGCATAAGGAGTGCATTTCGGTGGCTGTTGTTTTTAAGTGGGTGGAAGATGCTTTTGCACTGAGACCTCTCCTTGGCCTGTTGCTGTCTCCAACAAATGTTGCAATCAAATTACCATTCCTTGGAAATAGCAGCCTAAACGGGAAATGCTGACAACTACTAACCTGAGCTGTACAAATGGCATTGATAGAAATCTCAAATAAACGAATACAGACCAAAAAAAAAAAAAAAAGCCTGAGATATGGTTTTCCTTAATGCAGAAGAACCATGTGGCTCTGAGCCTTCTGCAACTAGGCAGGAATGAGAGGCCACAGCACGCGGTGGGAAAGCCTTGCTGACCTTTGCATGGATTGCATTCTGCCAGCATTGTTCCAAGCTGAAAAGCTGGCTTTGTAATGAGGTCTGATAATCAGCAAGCAAGGAGCACCCCAGACCCCCAGCCCTCCCCAACCCTGGCCGTGAGACTGTGCCTCTTGGATCACAGGAATAATGTCTTGCATTTATAGAGCTCTTTATCTTGTTCAAAGTTCTTTTTGAAAGAGACATGATAGGTATTTAACACTCCATTTTAGGTAAGGAAATTAACAACAAATGCATGGCTCATCCAGGCCTAAGCTCAAACTTTCTGATTCCTAGGCCAGTGCTCATTCCACCAAAATCATGTTTGGAAGTTTAAACAATAATAATAATCATAGTAGTAGATGATGGCTGACATTTATCAAGCACTCATGTGACAGATACTGTGGTAGGTACTTCAGTGCACATGAACCCATTCCGATGAGGTAGGCGCTGTCATTATCTACATTTTATGAACAAAGAAACTAAAGCCCAGAGAAGTTAAGTAACTTGTCCAAGGTCACACAGCTAGCAAATGGCAGAACTCTCAACCCCTATACATAAGGTTTTGCCAAGCTTAACATTAAGAGAAAGAATAACACTGTTTAATTTATGTATTTTGTTTTATGTATTCATTTCCTTATTCTGAAAGTGATTTAGTCACATGATTTAGAAATTAAGGGATATTCACTCAGTGGATTCTTCCAGCAAAATTTGGAAGATTACTTAATAGCATAGAAATATGTACGAGATAAACATCTACATATAAAATCAGGGTACAAAACTGTAAGTATTCTACAATTGCAACTATGTAAAATAAGCTAGGGGGAAAAAAAAACTATGAGAAACACCAAAATATCATCAGTGGTTGTGTTCGAGTGCTGGGATTACGTGAGATTTTTTTCAGTGTTCTCTCTTTGTAAATTTTCTGGGTGTTTTTTTTTAATTTAAGGAAATGTGAAAAGCTTCCCCAAAACACAGCTTGGCTTAGGGTTTTGAATCTCTGGCATTTTGGAGCCACAGAGAAAAAGCAGTGCTAGAAAAACAGAGAAGGTGGGAGCAGCTCCTGTTTTTCATTTTTATTGTATCGAAACTTTAAGGAATTTGATTCCTACTTGATTCTACTAGTAAAAACTTGTCCCCACTGCCTCCCCAAAACAGAGAGAGAGAGAGAGAGAGAGAGAGTAAAGAGCGAAGGAAAGGGAGAGACTGAGAAAGAAAACAGGGTGAATTTTGTTGCACAGCAGAACCATTAAATTTCATGGCTTTGTTTGGAAACTACTTAACAAGTCCACAAACACTTATCTTGCCGGGTAATTAAAACAGTGTAAATGTCACTATTGCGATCTCTGACATTTGGTTTGGTCCTGACAGGACACCATGAGTTGCAGAGAAGGAATCTCCCTGTTGCAAACACATGTGTTAATAATCCTGGCAAGAGCCTTACTATTCCTCTAGATATTTGAAAAAATCCGTACAGCTAGATATATGCCGGTCCTTCCGCACTTCATCACACGCTGTTTCATGGCGCCGCTTCTATTGCAGCTTCGTATAGTCGTGTGGTGTCTTGAATCATTTCCACATCCATGTGTGCAAGTCTGGATTTGCCGTACATGTGGCGTCTTTCCTAAGGGCGCTGATTGTGTTTTATTTTTTAGTATCGCAATGTCATATACACTACAGAAGGTGAACCATATTTTAGTAATAACAATAATAACAACAATAATCATGGCTACCATTTATTGATCACTCACTATGCACTAGGCACTCTGCTTCATGTCTATCAGATACTTGCTCATTTAATGAGAAGCAGCGCGTGCAGTGGTTAGAGCAGGCAGCCAGCCAGACTGAATCCCAAGTCCACAATTCACTAGCTCTGCAACGTTTGACCCATTTCTCAGCCTCCCTGTTTCTTTGTTTCATCCTCAGTAAAACGAGGACATAGAGGTACCTTACTAGTCAGGATGGCTGCAGACTTACATGAGTTGTAGAGTGCTTGCACATGGCAGGCACTCAAAAAACGTTAGCCTGTACAATGCTCATTTTATCACTACTACTGTTCATTCTTACGGCCAGGGAACTCTCCCCTCTCCCTACCCTAATTTCTCCCCCTCAACTTCCCCATCTCAGTAGATGGCACCACCTGCCTTGTAATGGCCCATGTCGGAACACAAGTCTTCACCCTCGAGTTCTCTCTTCGCCTTCCTCCAAACCCAATCACTGAAGGAGTCCTGGCAGCTCACCTCCAGCATCTCCCGAATCCTCCCTCTGGATCTCGCCCAGGGAAATGGCATTCCACGGCAGCTCTGCCTGGCTCAGGAGCCACCACTTATGATGCACGAGGTATTGGGCAAAGTATTTGAACAATCGTCTGGAATAACAATAGAATTTATGTCACGGGGCTGTTGTGAGGGCGCAATCAGAGGATCCACGTAAAGCACTTGAAACAATGCCTGGGCACAGAAACCGCTCAGGCGACGGTGGTGACTGCTGTTGTCATTGTTATGTCCTCTGATTCCGGGCAGTCCAACCTACAGCCTCCTAATTAGCCTCCCCGCTTCAGTCCTTATCCTTCAACCCAGTCACCACACAGCAGCCAAAGAGATATTCTGAATATGTACATAAACCTTCTCTCTCCATTGCTAAGAATCTTTCAATGATTTCCCATTACACTTGGATAAAAATCCAAACTCTCAACTCTGTGAGTCCCTATATGAAGTGACCCTGTCTCCTCTGACCTCAGCTTGGACTGCTATCCTCCCCTCACCAGAATCCAGCAGCACCGGTCATTTTTTAGTTCCCTAATGTGCCAAGTTTCAGCCTGCCCCAGGGCCTTTGTACTTGCTGTTAGCTCTGTCTCCAGAACGTTTATTCTGGCCCTTTCTTATACTTGCAGGTCTCCACAGGACAAATGTCCTCTCCTCTACCAGGATTTCCATATGCTGTCTGGGCTTGCTCAGACAATGTATGGCACACTCCCCAATCACATCATTCTATTTTCAGTTATTTGTAGCCCTTTTTTTTTTTTTTTTTGGTGATGAGGAAGATTGCCCTGAGCTAATATCCATTGCCAATCTTTCTCTTTTTGTTTGAGGAAAATTGTCCCTGAGCTAACACCTGTGCCAATATTCCTCTATTTTGTATATGAGATGCTCCCACAGCATGGCTTGATGAGTGGTGTGTAGGTCCATGCCTGGGATCTGAACCTGTGAACCCCAGGCTGCCAAAGTTGAGTCTGTGAACTTAACCACTATGCAACCGAGGTGGCCTGATGTTTGTAGCCATTTTTGACAATATCTTATTTGTTTCTTTATTCACTGGTTTATCTTCTGTCTGCCCAATCAGCATATTAGCTTGTTATAGTTAATAGAGTGGCAGGACAAATCACTCCAGAACGTGTGGCATGAGAAAACCATTGTTTATGATGCTCACAGATTATGAAGGTAGGGAAGGCGGATAGGGCACAGTGGGGACGGCTCATCCTCAGGGCTTGGCCAGAAGACTTGAAGTCTGGAGGCTGGGACAACTGGGGTTCTTGGGGCATCTTTCTCTGTCTCTGTGGTCTCTCCATGTGATCCCTCCAGCGCACCAGCAACAATGTAGCTGGACTTCCTGTATGTCAACCCAGGGATCCCAAGGCAGGTGTCTCATGAGAGAGGGCCAGGAGAATGCTGTCTCACCTCTCATGACATAGCCTTGAAGGTTATGCAGCATCACTTCCACCATATTCACAGGCCTGTCTTGATTCAAGAAGAGGGAATGTAGACCCCCACCTCTCCATGGAGGAGGGCCAGTGTCACAATGTAAGAAGAGAATGTGGGGTGTGTGTGTGTGTATATATATATACACACACAATGGAATATTATTCAGCCCTAAAAAAAGAAAGAAAGTCTGCCGTTTGTGACAACATGGGTGGACCTGGAGGACATCATGCTCAGTGAAATATGCCAGACACAGAAACACAATATTATACTAGCTCTCACATGTGGAATGTAAAACAGTCGAACTCATAGAAACAGAGAGTAGAATGGTGGTTGCCAGGGGCTGAGGGAGGGGGAAATAGGGAGACAGTTGTCAAAGGGTACGACATTTCAGTTCTGCAGGATAAATATGCTCTAGAGATCTACTATACAGCACAATGCCTACAGCTAATAACTTAAAATTTGCTAAGAGGGTAGATCTTATGTTAAATATTCTTACCACATACAATAATAATAATAAAAAAATAGTAACAATAAAGAGGGTGAGAGGAAACTTTGGGAGGTGATAAATCTGTCTATGGCCTTGATGATGGTGATCATTTCACGGGTTTATACTTATCCTCAAACTCATTGAATTATATACCTTAAATATGTATCACTTTTTACATGTCAATCATACCTCAAAAGCGGTTTTTAAAAAAACAATAGGCATTTATTCGTGACTTAGTTTGTTTTCATTGTTTGCAAGGGTGTTTAGCATAGAATGTTTTTTAACAAAAGAAGAGAATGTGGGACAGAACATACTGGTACAGCCATCTTTGAAAACACAACCTGCCAGAGAACTCCATGACAGCAGTGGCGACCTTGCCTTGTTCACACTGTTCCCATAGCTCCAGAGCAGTGTCTGGCATGTTGTATATGATCAATAAACATTTGTTGAATCAAGGAATGAAATGCCCTATGATGCAAGTATATCATCTTCATTTTGCAGATGAAAAACTTGAGACTCAGTGAACGGCTGAGGTAGAAACCCAGGTCTGACTCCAACAGCTATTTCCTAGCACATTATCGACTCCATTCCCTCCCCAGTGTTGAAGACTGAATAAATGAATAAAAGAATAAAGGATTGAATTATTCTCTTTCTTCCCTAGCGAAATTATTCTACCATCACTGATTAACATTCAGATTCTATCAAGTCTTCCAATTTCCTTCCCAGATTTTTCTTTCCCAGACGTTTTCATACTGACTCTTAACACTAATATGTACTGAGCATCCTTTTTCAATAAGATCACATAACGTCTGGTCTCAGGATATCTAAGCTACTGCTTCCAGGTCAAAGGCCCTGGGAATGGTTAAACACAGCTCTTAGTGGACTCCAGCCAAGGACTGTCTAAGCAGCCTTCAAAACGGAAAGCATCTAAAGACTCATTTTATTGTTATTTTCTGGAGGCTCGGTTCAGGTCTTGGCTGGTGGTGGGGCGGCGTGTCTGGGTCATGGTTCAGAGGAAGAGCGCCACCTACTGATGACCTGCTCCACCTCCAACATCAATACAGCTTCCTGTTCTTGGTCAAAGGGATGTGCAGAGGTCTTCTGAGCAGAACAGTGGAATCTTGGTTTTGACGTCCAACTCTAATATTTGAAGTAACACTGAGACAGACAGAATCAGAGCACATTGAATCCAGGGCGGCCGAGTGTGGTTCTGAGAGGCAGGACGGGAACTCAGGTGGGAAAAGATTCTTTCCAAAATACAGCTTGCATTTTCCTGGCAAGCCTCTCCACTGAATGTTACTTTATTAAGGAGAGTAATCCTATAGCATATTTAACAGCATTCTAGCAAGGCGTCAACTAGGTTATTATTTCCAGTAAGGACACTCAAAGAGTTCTTGTTTCAACTAGGAGGCTCATAGCTACAAGTAACAGAAAACTGTGGCAACCTGACTAAGTAAATAGTTCATACAGTATGATTCTATGTATGTGAAGTTCTAGAAAAGGCAAAACTAATACACTGTGATAGAAATTAGAACAGTGTCTGCGTCAAGGGATGGGTAGGGGTTAATTGCAAAAAGACGTAAAGGAAGTTCTGCGGTGATGAAAATTTTTATATCTTGGGGGGTTTGGGTGACTCAGATGTCCACGTACATATTACTCAAAACTCATTGGATGGTGCGATTAAGATTTGTGCATTTCACTTATGTAAATTTTACCTGGAAAAGAAAAAAAAGACGTAAATAGATATTGAACTCTAGTTCACGACTTGCACGCTAATATTTCTAGGAATGGCGTTTACTGATGTTTGCGAGTTACTTTGAAATCCGCTAAGAAATAAGATGGATGCCCAGAGAGTGGGGTTGATACATGATAAAGCAAAAAGGGTGGATGCTAATAACTAGGATTAAAGTGCTGTGTATATGGATGTTCACCATATGATTCTTTCAACTTTTCTGAATGTTTGAAAGTTTTCAAAATGAGTTAAAGGGAAATGAAAAAATAAAGAACTGAGTCTAATGGAAATAACGCATACTCACCTTCAGGTTGAAATGAGTTAAGAAAATATCAAATTTGGGCTGGAATTATCTCAACTTGGTTATCTGAGTAGGAAGAACAGATTGGGGAGTTTAGATGTCACCAATTAATTTTTTGAATGAGAAAATTTTAAAATTTGAAGTGCCCCTGATCTTCCCTATGTAGTGGTGGGCTCCCAAATTAAGCTAATGAGGCCAGGGAAAAGGATACCACTTTACTAATTATTTGTCCCTTTTATTCTAACTGTATTGTAACCTTTAATTTACTGTAACCTCTTGACTAACAAGAATGTTTTAAAGAATGGCTGGGAGCCTGCCTTCCCCGAGTCCATCGCCTTTCTGGCTTTGTACTTATTTTTTCAATGAAAATCACCCCCTCCTCAGCATCCTGTCTCTGGAAAGCAGCTGCACAAAAAAATTCTTATTTAAGAGAGCCAACAAAGCTTTTTAAGCCATCAAATGAGTTAAGCGAAGATGCACCAGAAGTATATGAATGAAATTTCCCCTCAAGTCCTATAGAAATCCAATAAATAAATTAAATGCTTGTGGATTTAAAAATTAAAGGCCAAGAAGACTTGAGGCAAAGTGCATTTGACATTTGAAATAATAGGAACTTGAAAGGAGCCGTGTAGCAAGACGAGCACTTACCTGGTGTAATGGGGCCCTTGGTCGCCACTCCGCCTGACTCTGTGTTTACAGAGCATAATGGTATCGCAGGGAAATTCAATAAAACTCTCCGGGTGCCAGGTGTGACTGGAGTGCCATCATTTAGAAGACAATGTCAGCGGGTTCTGCTCAGCCCTCAGCCCAGGAGGGCCATGATTCCCGCAGTTCCTTCAGAGTTACCCCTTCCTGTGGGAAGGGTCTGCCCACAACTCCAAAGCTTCCCAACCAAATGGTCTGGCAGTCTGTTCTAAGAACCTAAAAGGTGTTCTGACGTTTTGACCGAGTAATTCTGCCTTAAGGAATTTAGCCTAAGCAAGGAATCCTGAGATGTGGTCAAGCTGTGTGTACACGGATATTCACCACAGTGTTATTCAACACAGTAAAGATTTTAAAACAATCCTATGACCAACAATAGGGGATTGGATAAAGAATTGTCCGGGATGCTATTGAACACAGCGGCTAAGATAGTAGGTGTGAGTTTGAGACCTGGCTTACCCACTCACTAGCTTTGGCACCTTGTGCTGGTTTCATATGGAACCTGACTGAGCCTCTGCTTTTTCATCTATAAAATCGGTTATGATAACATAACATCCTTATCAGCCTGTTGGAAGGATGAAATGAGACAATACAAGTAAAGCCCTTATGTAGTATGACTATATATATATATAGTCATGAGCCACATAAGGAAGTTTCGGCCAATGATGGAGTGCATATGGGACAGTGGTCCCATAAGATTAGTGCCATTTAGCCTAGGTGTGTAGTAGACTATATCATCTAGGCTTGTGTGAGTATACTCTATGATGTTCCCACAACAATGGAGTCACCTCAGGACACATTTCTCAGAATGTATCCCCGTTATGTCATGTTAAGTGATACATGACAGTTTTATAGTAAGTATACATATAGTGCTATTATGTAACTATTACAAATTATATTGTTTAAAGAATATTTAGAGGCTGGCCCAGTGGTGTGGCAGTTAAGTTCACACATTCCACTTTGGCGGCCTGGGGTCCGCCAGTTCGGATCCTGGATGTAGACCTACGCACCGCTTGTCAAGCCATGCTGTGGCAGGCATCCCACATAAAATAGAGGAAATGGGCATGAATGTTAGCTCAGGGCCAGTCTTCCTCTGCAAAAAGAGGAGGATTGGCAGCAGATGTTAGCTCAGGGCTAATCTTCCTCACAAAAAAGAATATTTAATGGCATGAAAAACGCTCATAATGTCTTATTAAGTAAAAGAAATAGAGCACAGTCTGAACATAAAATATAACTTAATTTTATTAACATAGACATTTAATGGATATAAGAAAAAAGACTGGAGGAAACCGTCAAAATGTTATGAATGACTATCATGTCTGATGGGGAGAATCTGGACGATTTAAACTTTGTTCTCTACGCTTTCCTCTATTTTCACATATTACCTTGTGAAAGTCCCTTTTAAGTAACATCTATTAGTTTGCTTTAATAAAGATGAATATAAAGAAAAGAGCAAAAAGAGATCCATTCTTATCACCCAGAAAACTGTTTGGCATTAAAAAAAAAGTAACATACAAACGTGGTTGGAACATTGAGAGCAGAGAGACCCCGAAATTCATAGGGAACTTCCTGTTTGTTTACACCCTCTGTCCATCCCCCACAATGGTAAACATTGTTAATAGTTTTCTTTAAGGGAGGAATAAATAAACCAGTGGCGTATCAGTGCAAATAGATCCACCTCACTTTTTAATTTTTATCAAATTTTGTTTACATTCTATTCTAGGGAACTGTACTTTTAAAGCCCTTTAACTCTCCTCTCAATCCGTTCGGCCACTGGCTCCCCCCCTTCCAGCCCAGCCACAGTTAGGATGATTCCTTCACATCAATTCCAGTGCATTTACTACAGAACAACATCCTCGTCCACAACATATGGCATTGTTGTGGGGCTTTTCTTCTTCATGTAAATGGCATCACACTGTACACATAAGTGTAATCACGGCACAGTGTTCTATAATATGGACATACCATAGTGTTTTTAGCATTTCTACTGTGGATGGATATCTAACCTTGTTTCAATTTTTATTTATTATTTTTATGATCAGGATGAAATATTACTTTTAAATTTCCTTTTCTTGAAACCTAAAATACATATACAAATTTTAAATGGGATGTTGGAAGCAGAGAATTCAAAGTTCATATGGCTTACTCGAATATTGAGTCAATGAACTCTCTCTGTGGTTTTGCAATGTTCATCCCATTCTGGACCCTTTCAGTGAACCCAGCCTGTACAATCTCACCCGCACTGGACCTCAGAAATCAGCACTTCATCCCAGGAACTGCTCCAGGCTCCCTCCAGTTTCCCCTCTGCCACCTTGAGGTTTCTCTTCTCTCTACACATCCCTTCTCCTCTGACCACTACTTAGCCCCATAGCCTAGCTCTCACTTCTACTAGCCAGGAGATGCCAAACCAGGTTTGGACTTGCTATCTCAGCTAATCTCTGACAGACACGCAGGAAGGAGGGGTCAGGAAAAAAGACTTTTTGCCTGTTTTATACCTTAACAATAGAGAAACTGATACTCTGAAGTGCAGGCTGCTGTAACATTTCCTTAACTAACATGAAAGTTTATACTTGGGGGCAGGCCCAGTGGCATACTGCATGAAGTTCACATGCTCTGCTTCAGTGGTCTGGGGTTCATGGGTTCAGATCCCAGGCATGGACCTAACACTGCTTGTCAAGCCACACTGTGGCGGTATCCCACATAAAATTGAGGAAGATTGGCAACAGATGTTAGCTCAGGGCCAATTTTCCTCACAAAAAAAAAGTCTATACTTGAAGTGGGGTGCCATCATGTCATAAACCTAAAACATGGGACACCCATCTAGTAGTTTGCCTTTCAAGCCATCACAGGTCTTTTGCCACTACGTGTCTTTCCAATCTTCCATATCAGCTTCCTTGTTGCCCACAGCCTGACTAACCAGTGATGAGTGACAAGTAGCAAGAAAAATGATTTTAGAAGCCATAAAGATGAAGACTATGTTGTGCAGCAGCAAAACACTTGGAAGCAAAGAAATAAATCAGGCGTGAACATTTTTGTTTAGGAAAGAACTTTGACTACCGCTTGTGGTTACTGCTCGTGGAACTGACTAGAAGCATTCAGAACAGAAGCCCACTAAGATTTTGAGGGACAGTATTGCCAAAGAAACCATAGACCTGGACCTTGTCTGCAGATATTTTTTGGTTGTCACAACTGGGGCAGAGATGCCTCTACCCACTGGCATCTAATGGGTAGCGGCCAGGAATTTTGCCAAACATCCTCCGCTACATAGGATAGACTCCCACTCAGCAAAGAGTTATCAGGCCCAAAATGTCAATAGCATAATAAACCACAGAGAACAATAGATGAGGGAATTTTTCCCAAGGAGTTTAATTCTGGTCTAATCAAGAAAGTTCCTCTGCTGCCTGGCAGAGACTTCACCATGCCTGCTGGGCAGGATTGTACAATTGTACAATTTACGGACGATGGACCAGTGACTGCCCTGTGACTCCCATTCTGTCCTTTTCTGAATGGGAGTGCTTGTTGCCTTGTCCAGTCAGTCCCTGTTCTATCATGGCACATGGGGGACATGAAGGGTGGTGACAGATAACTTGTCCTTTTAGTTCACAGGTCAATGAGCTTGAAATATTGCATTTGGGCTTTGTGGAGATATTACATATCCCCTGGAGACTCAGAATATTGAGCTGGGTTGCCCCCCCTTGCGGGGGAGCCGGGGAATCAGTGTGTTCTAAGCATGGGAAGAAGGCTATGAAGGTTATTTGGTGACCAGAAGGGCAGACTGCAGCAGGAATCCCCAAAACCTAAGCTAGATAACTTTCTCAGTGTCCCTTGTGGTTTGGTGTGGCTATTGACTGCTAACTGACAAAGTGAGAGGACACGTTCACACTTACGACTTCCTGGCCTGGCCCATAGAAACCTTCTGCCAACCCCTCTTCTCCACTCCCGTCCCCACCAGGCTGATGCAGAGGAACATAGGAAACTCAGAAAGCAAGTGTGGAAGAGGGCAGAGCCACAATATGGAAGGAACATGAGTCCCTGAAACGCTGCTTGGCAGAGAGCTACCCACTGATCTGAAATATCTGTCTGGGGCTTTATGTGAGCAAGAAATAAACTTCTCCTGGGTTAATCACTGATAATTTAGGTCTATCTGTTACAGTGGCTAGCGTTACCTTGACTAACACAGTTATACAAGGGCATCTAGTCCAACTGACGCCTGGTGCACAGCCAAGTTCTCCCAGTAGAGCCGGTCTCATTCGATTCCACAGACACTGTGTGATCAGCACTCCGAGTAACGCTCAGGACACTCATAATTGCTTGTTCAATGTCTGTCTCCCTCGTAGACTACAAACCCCATCAGCAAATGTGTCTCTCTTCACTGCTCCATCCTCCTAAACTAAAGCGTACCTGGCACACGCCAGCCGGGCAGTAACTGTGTTTTGACTGAATGAGTAAAGTATCTTCGTGTTCTCTTAAACACTTTCTGAGGAATATTCTAAACCACTCATAACAACAACAGTTAGCATTGATTATGTGCTTATGCAGGCGCAGTACTAAGCACTCTGCATAGATTATTTCATTTTATTCCATAGCCAACAAATGTGTGCTGGGTGCCTGATGTAAGCCCTTGACTGTTCTAGGCTCTGGGGATTCACCAGGTGCACAGAGGAAAATTTCTGTCCTCTAGGAGCTTATATTCCGGAGGACTTAAATAGTTACAGCTCTTCCTTTTTATACTTGAAAAGCTAAGTACATTGCCTAAGGACTCGCGGTGGGGAAAAGGGGGCTATGTGACCCCAGAGCCCAAGTATTAACAGGAAGAATGATTGACAAGCCACGTGGATGCCTCTCTTGGGGAGATTTGTAACAAGAGAACAGGAGTGTGGTCTGTCTGTGCTACTTTGTTACAATGAACCCCATGCCCTGACATGAACTCTTTTAGGGGACTATCAGTCAACAGGCCCCAAGTTGGGGAAGACAACCCGGAAGAGGAGGAAGGCAGGGAGACCTTCACAGAGACTATGAAAACTCTGGGTGCTCTGCTCAGCTGTGTGTGAAGCTGGTGCTCAAGACCCACCTGCTGACCCACCCCCAAAACTGAACTGTAAAAACTCACTAGCCAACACGCATGGGCATAAGGTAATGTTGTGTCCTCCCAAAATTCATATGTTGAAATCTTAACTCCCAAGGCGATGGTATTAGTTGATGGGGTCTTTGGGAGGTGATTAGGTCAAGAGGGCAGAGACCTCATGAATAGGACTAGTGTCCTTATAAAAGAGAGCCCACAGCGCTCCCTTCCCCTTCTGCCATGTGAGGACACAACGAGAAAAACAAGGAAGCAGGCCCTCACCAGGCACCGGATCTGCTGGTGCCTGGATCTTGGACTTTCCAGCGTCTAGAACTGTGAGAAATTTCTGTCATTTATAAGCCGCTCAGTCTGTGGCAATTTGTTCTAGCAGCCTGAAGGGATGAAGACAGAGGGGCCCCTCTGAACTGGCTCAGTTGCACATGTTTCCGAGTAAACACATGGAGTGTGGGCGATCAACGGGGCCTCAGTCATGGGAGGGCAGCTGGAGTGTATGCACTGTTTAGAAACATACGGGGCTGCCTTGAAAACGAGAGAGGCTCACAGTTCAAAAGCAGTCCCAGGGGTCAATCCAGCCCCTCTGATCAGGTCAGCCCGCCCCAGGACACTTGACCCTCCTTCCTCCGGCTCAGACCCTTGTGCCCATCCCTCGGCTACCCAGGATCTGCACTCCTCCTGTCCACTCTCGTGGCCAGGTGTTTCACCGCCACACACCCATGCCTACCACTCCCTGAATTCTCTGCTTAACCCCTCTGACTGTGTTTCCAGCTCTGGATGACTGACGCTCCGTGACGCCCCACCCCCTCGCACACATCCACACTCACAGATGCTCCCTCACGTCCCAACACTCACTCACTCCTGGCTCTTTTTGGACTGCTCACCTTTGTGCGTCATCACCTCACATTTGCCTCTAAACAGCCAACAGACGTTGTAGAAACCACAATCCAGAGTCCTCAGTGAGGGCTACATCTTACACACACAACCCCATTCCCTCGTTCCCACAGCCAAGTTCATCCACAAGTCAGTTCTGTCAACCAAATGAGACCAATGCCATCAGGACTGAATTTTCACCCCTTTCAGTGGAAGTGTGTCATAGGCCTAGCTTGCCAGCAAATTGATCTGGGCCACAGAAGGTTCACTCAGCTTATCTCTGAACCAGGAGATGTTCCAGGAGATCTTTCTGCTTGGGGTACAAAGGGGGTTGATCTGAGAGGTTTAGGACCTCTTTTGGCAAAGGACTAGACATCCTCTTCAGGTCACAATGCCCGAAAGGGTCTGGAGAGTGAGGCTGATCACAGAGACCCCTGGCCCACTCCCTGGGAGACCTCCAGCCCAGCTGACCTCAGGCCTGGGCAGAGAACAGCCCGCTCACTCCAGATGGGAGTGCTGCTGGTCTGGAGTTCACTGGCTTGACCCTGGGCCAGGCTGGGTAAGGCTGGGGAGAGGAGGAGGCTGGCCCTGTGAGGAGGATTACATCATTTTCCATGGAGCCAGGGGTTGGCCAGGGCTCCAAGAATCCCTTTCTGGCAAAGCAGATTTCGTGTCCTCACAGAACATTCAGTTTGAAAGGAACCACAGAGAACGTCTGAGCCAGCCTCACTACCACAGCCTCCCCAACACACAGAAGTCTAATTCAACCTTGGCCATGAGGCGCCTGGGGCTGTAAGACACCACGTGACTGAGGAGGTGAAAATTTGACTGAAAAGAGTACTAATTCAACTGCTCTGCATCTTGAAACACATAGGTCGGTAAAACGACTCTGTGCTTTTTCAAGGTTGTGAGCTCTTCAAGGACAGGAAGACTATTCTGCCCACCCCTGTGTCCTCTGGGGACCAGCCACCTGCCATGTACACAGTCAGTGCTCAATATGCTTGTTGAACTGAATCTAATTGTCCTAAGTAGATGCCTAGGAACATGGAGGTTTGGGAGACGGGTGGTCTCTAAAAAGCAGATTTCTGCTAGCAAGGATTCCTCCCTCTGCTGCAATAATGATGTCTTTTCCAAATATAATAATACACTTTTCTTTCAAGACACTTTTCTATTTTTTACTACTTTTTTCTGTTTTTTGCTGGGACTTTGCACTTTGAAGACCGCACCTTGCTCCCAGTACATTAGGAAGATGCACGTGGTCCCTGGTCTGTAGTTTCAACATCCATAAAAGGAGACAACGAAGATGTCCCATTTGTCTGCCTTACCCATACGTTGTCAGATCAAAGGGGCTAATTTGCACAAGCATCTTATAAACTATAAAGCCCTGTGTGAAAAGCCTCGCTCCTCTCCTACTTCTATTTCTCTTCTTCCTAACGTTAATTGAACATTACTTTGTGACAAAAACTGTGCTTGGCACCTCACTTCCGTCTTCTCATTTAACTTCATGAAAATCCCACGTTATCTCCATTTTACAAGTACAGAAACGCAAGCTCAGACAGACTCAGGGACCTGCCAAGCTGGGGAATGACAAAGTCTGTTTGATTCCAAAGCTGCTCTTCCACCTGCTCCTCCTCCTTGCTTTTCTCCTCCGTCTTTTCCTCTACTCTTCTTCTTCTTCCATCCCTCCACCCTCCCAACCCTGAGGGAGGGGTGAGGGGTGGGGAGAGAGACACTTTTCGCGGTCTTCCTAACAGCCACGTCCCCTGCCTTCTTCCTTGAACTCAGAACCCTGATTTTGTTCAGGTCTGGGGTTTCCTGCACCTCAGGGGAGGCAGGGCCTCTCTCCAGCTCTAGGGTGAATCTGGATTGTTTGGCTATAAACCAATCAGAATAATTTCATTCCTTTGCTAGTGATTGGTTTTAAGCATGAGTATATGACTCATTTCTGGCCAATATGACTTAAGAGGAAGTCTTTTGGGGGGCTTACTTGGAAAAAAAAGGTACACATGGAAGGAACACTGCTTTGCAAAGACATGATGCCCAGAATCATGGCAGCTATTTTGTTACAAGAGGAGAACTGGCCTGATACAAAGTGGAGAAATTAAAGGGATGTGGGTCTTTAATGATATCGGTGAGCTGATGATTTAACCATTCCTAGAGCTTCTGGAATAGCTCTGGCTTTCTTTTCACATTAGTTACATCATCCCCTTATTGTTCAAGCTGATTTGGGTTGCTTTTCACTTATTTCTGACCAAAAGCCTAATTCACATTCTTTTTCCCTCTTTTTTTCCTCCTTCGTGTACTGTTGTTTTTTTTAAGGATTCAGAAGGGCTGATCACTGACACTCTTTCTGCTGTTGAGACTGTGCCAGAAATGGCAGAGAAAAAGGCAAGGGGCCCTCTCTCCCAGGCTTACATAGGATCCATGGATGCCTCAAAGTCCACCTTAGGTTCACACCACACATTACACCAGACTTCAACTCCAACTGCTCAAGGTGGTGTCCAGAAGGAGCCAAGGTCATTCACACACCTAGACTTGAGGCCAAGAGGTTGCTGTTCATTGTCAAAGGAGAAGCAGTGCTAAAAGAGAGAACAGGAGTGAGCCCTCCTCACCTGTCTCATGGGGAGTCAGAAGCCCTGAACATTGTTAGTACTGGAGGAGACCTCAGGCACCCAGGCTCATTCCTATTTTTTTACAGATAAGGACACGAGGCTCAGAGAGGCGAAGTAATTGTCCAACATCCCACAGTTAGTTAATGCCAGAGGAGGGATGGTCTGCATCCCCAGCATTTGGGTTCCTAACTGAGGGCTTCTGCATGAGTCAAAACTACCACAATCAGTTGAGATAGCTGGTCCCAGATTGCTAAGCATTTCTCACATTGTCCCTGAATGCACAAAGCTAAGATTCAAATTAGGAAGCAGAAAACTAAATCAGGGGTATGGGAGGAGGCAAGAAGAGTGTGTGTGTGTGTGTGTGGTACAGAGAGGATGAGATGTGAGTGTTCCAGAGGCTGCTGCCACACTGACTTGCCTCTGGTGCTCCTACCACTGGGCTTGCTGGTCACAGCAGCTGCGCTTCCCAAAGCTCATCCCTCCTGGCCTGCCACCGACAAATTGCATTGATTTAGGAAACAGACAACTCTGCAATTGCCTGAGTACATTTAATCTTTTCAAATTAAGCCAACTTCACATTCGGCATACCATATGGAATTCTTCAGGGTGTTTATAAACACGATTACACTTAAGCCCTCGTCCACTCTGCTTAAATGGCAGCAGAAATAGTACAGGGAGCCAGAACCACACAGATGGAGGGGACAATCGGCCACCAGGCCAAGCCCTTTCAGAAGCTGAAAAGTCTTTAGACATCATCTGGTCCAGAGCTGCACCCCCGAGGCCCATGGGTTGAATTCGGCACACAGATGTGTTGAGTTTGGCTCACTTTGTGTTTCTGAAAATTTTTGTGCCAACATTTAAGAATTGGAAGATTTCACATAAAAATCCAGACTTCCTGCATCTTTTGTAAAAACTAAAAATGTGGCTACACTGAGCCTTCATTCCCACACAACAACAATTGTGCTGAAGATGAGTAGTAGCTTCTCCCTCTGCCAGGGGTATCTCTCCTGTTGGCCGTGATTATCACCATTCCCTATTGTCTTGCACTGACTATATGCTTCACTCGTTTTCAGTACTTGCCTAAAATTTGAGTTTGTCACCATTTTCTAAATCAAGACGTGCATTTACAGAGGAGGAAACTGAGTCTCAGAATCCAAACACGACTTGCCTAAAGTCACATAACTGACAAGTAACCAAGTTGGGATCTGATTCATGGTACATAGTGGGAGTCACTGGGTGGACACAGGCATCCAGAGGCTGACAGAGATGATGGAAGCAAAAGGCTGTCCCTGAACCTAGGCATTTCCAGGCATTCCAGAGAGAGCTTTGGCCTTCCTCAGCCCGTGGAGTTGGGTGTGGGGAAGATGGGGGAAGGTAAGCCAATTGTAGCTATATTTTGAGAGCCTAAGAGACCACAGATGACCTCAGGATTAGAAAAGGTGAGATATTTGATCCTTGGCCTTTGGCTCATGGCAGACGTTCATTTATTCATTCATGTAACAAACATTGATTGCTTTTCACAAACTACTTTAGGCTCTGGGGAGACAAAGATATTAAATCTCGATTCTGGTCCTCAAGGAGCTTTCAGCAGAGCAGAGAAAAACAGACATGCAAGCACATGAATTCCAACTGCCTTTCCTTCACTCTCTTCCAGTCAGATCTGCAGGTGGAGGGCAAGACAGCACAGTGGTTAAATGTGAGATAATAGAAAACAGATATTGGCCTCTGCCCCCAGTTCCTGGCACAGCACTCCTCAAACCCTTGTAGTTTCCTGGGTGATAGGAGTGTCTTTTGTTCTAAAGAGGTGACTCTGGGTGGACTCCTGGGTGAGGGCTGGTCACTGGAAAGAACAAGCCATGAGTAGAAGCTTGGCATTTTCAACCCCACCCCCCATTTTCTTGAGAAGGGAGAGAGACTGACGATAAAGTTAATGATGGATCACGCCTACTTGATGAAGCCTCTATAAAAACCCCAATAGTAGGGGGTTTGGAGAGCTTTCATGGTGGTGAACAAGTGGAGGTGTGGGGAGAGTGGTGCACCCAGAGAGGACGTGGAAGCTCCTCACCCCTTCCCACACACTTTGCCCTACGCATTTCTTCCATCCAGATGTTCATCTGCATCTTTTATCATATCTTTTTATAATAAACTGATAAATATAAGTAAACATTCCCCTGAGTTCTGTGAACACTCTAGCAAATCAATCGAACCCAAAGGGGGAGGGGATCGTGGGAACCTCCTATTTGTAGCCAATCAGACAGAAGTTGCTGGTAACTTGGGGACCTACTAGTGCAATTGGTATCTGAGTAGAAGGCAGTCTCATGGGACAGAGCCCTTAACCTGTGGGATCTGACACTCTCCAGGTAGAGAGTATCACAGTTGATTTAAATTGCAGGACCCCCAGCTAGTGTCAGAGAATTGCTTGGTGGGAGAAAACCCCTCACACATTTGGTGACCGGTGTCAGGAGAGAAGTGTTCTGTGTGAGAAGTAAAGGAGAAAGACACGCAGGAGATAGACAGGCCTGGGTTTGGGGGTTTTTCAAAAACGCATTAAAGCAACAGGCTGACTTGCAAACTGGATTCGAATGCTGGTCCCTTCTTAGCTTGGGCACAGTGCTTCCCAGCTAAGCCTTAATTTTCATTCAATAATTGCATTCAGTAATCGGTGAATTCAATTAGTTCTCCTTCTGGAATGCTTTTTCCTACTCTTCCTCTGTTGCTCATTCTTTATTTCTTTTTCCCCTTTTTATTTCTCTCCAGTTTGTTCCAAACATTGTCTTAAATTTTGAGTTCTCCAAATATTTTCTGGCATCACAAGTCGCTGGGCAATGGGCAGGCCCTATAATGAAAAGTGCCAGCACTTATTAAAATAAGCCCATGTGGCCTTGACTCTCATAAGCGGTGCATTGTTTGCGTTACTTCTTTGAAGAACAGAAAATTACTAAGGAGTGAATCCTTAATTATTTGGTCTCTTATTTGCATGGAGTATCTTGGTTGCAAGAGTATCTTGTCTTGCTCTGGGGTCTTCACACAAAAAAATTCTTCTGGGCCTTGAGCATTCCAGATTCAAAAGGGAAACAAAGGACCGAGAGCTGGAAAATCTTAGATTTTAATCCCAGGACAGATGCTGGTACCCTTGTAGGCTACGGGCAAATTACCTCCCCCATCACTTTCCCCACCAGCACTGCAGAAATCAATTATTTCCTGGCCTCACTTGAGGGCTGAGAGACTTAATTAAGCTTTTGGAAGATGATCGTTAGTTAACCTAATTCTTCCGTAAACTAACAATCCTTTACTTTTCTAATCACGCCTCCCAAACTTTTCATAATTAGTCCCCTTTTTCCTAAAGTCAGAATGTAGGATGACTCTTTGAAGTAATTCACATCAATAAATGGCTTTTAAGGATATAATTTTCATTTTCTCATCAACAGGCCCAGGGTAGGAACACTCTAATGAAGAGAGAGTACTTCAGCGATGTCCAAGACGACAGAGGCTCTGGAGAGACCTATCGGCTCCAGAAGGGAAGAGTTATCTTTCTTCTTGAAAATAGAGAAGGGTCTTGGGCCCTCTGGTCCATGTGGGCGCCCTAGAGGGAACTGTGGATTAGATTAAACTTCTTATTTGGCGGTGGCGTGGACAGAGTCCCACCTGGCATGAGCAAGAGACCCTCAGACATAGGTTCAAATCCTGGCTCCACCACTCCCTAGCTGAGCGACCTTGAACATTTGCTTAACTTCATAACCTCTTTATCTGTAAAATGACAATGATACAGTCTCTTTCACAGGCTTGTCAAAAGGAGAAAGTGAAGCCACATGAGTTTCCTTCATCATATTCCCTTTTAGAAATATTTACAACTGTCCAATTTCCACAGTAGATTATAATAAACCCCTGAGAACAGGGATTGCTCGTGTGTCCAGCCTTTCTCAACAGGGGTTCCACAAGAGAATTAAGCTCCATGGAAAATTATGTGAGTGACTATTCTCTCAATTCTCCCAAGGATGATATATAACTGGTACTCTTGTAGATTCAGAGGAGAGCAGTTAATTCGTTACCTACAATGGATGCCTTAGGGCCTTAGGGCTTAATTCTTTCCTGCAACTTGGTTAAGAAGCTCTAGTAACATTAATCATTGTAAAAGATAAACTCCAAACTTTCAGTGGTTTAATATAAGAGAAGTTTATGTCTAATGGGTGTACCAAATTGTCAGGAGCAAAATAATCAGAGCTTCCAGGCACCCCACGCTCATCTGCATTAAAGGGAAAGAGCAGAGAGGAGAGAGGTTTTTAGTTCACATTCCCTCAGCTAGAACACAGGCCCATGGCAACTCCCCACCACAAAGGAGGGTGGGAAATGAGCCAGAGAAAAGAAGAAAATGCTAGTGGTTCTTTGCTATGTATAAGTATTATCCCCCCGGTGTTGAGGCTATCATATCATATCATACAGTAGGGGACAGTGTTCAACGAATATTTGTTAAATTTATGAATGAATGAGTGAATTAATTACTCATTCATTCAATCAGTCCTCACAACCTGACTTTCTCTGTTCATCCTATGTCCTATTTCTGCTGAACCCTTCTTCCAGCCAGCTGCCATGGTGAGGCCCCGATAAATTGATCCATAGAGCTAAACAGAGTGTTTGGAAGGAGCACTGGGCCTCAGCTTCCGAAGTCTTGGACCTGAGTCTCCTCTGGATCAATTACTAGCTGCATGACCCGGGCCAGCCACTTCTTACCTTTCATTACAGATAGCTATTACATGCTCCTCTGTCTATGGTGGAAACAATGCTTTGCGGCTCATCTCATGGTTCTGGGGAAGACCACAGGACTTAATATAAGTTAAGGTACCTTGGGAAGTGCCACACACATGTAAGTGCTATTGATGTTCATGCTTGTTAAGTCACTAGCTGGAAAAACTCAAGGCGTTTCTCCTCAAAGCGCATTTGTATTATAGGAGAAAACTCTGAACAGATTTCCAGTGGTGAAATATCAGGCACTTCCTTGCAAAGCCATGCTTTCTGCTCAATGTTTCTGTGTCCTAGTAGCTGCATGATAATAATTCCATAAATGCTATCACAGAGGGACCAGAGTACAGGGCTATCATTTGAATCTGTGATGATGGTGGGCTCCAGGATAGGGAGGAATATGCAGACATGAGATAGTTGTGTCAATGAGATTCAAACCAATCCAGGGATAAGGAAAGAAGGAGAAGAGAGAGGGAGGAAGGGAGGCAGAGACAGGGAAGGGATGGGGTGCCACCCCACACCTGTGTGGTGTGCCTCTGGCAACACAAGCGAACATCAATGGGCCCAACTGGATTATTTCCTCCAAAGGTAAGGGTTATAGAGACTCGGGGAAATTCAAAGTTTGTAGGTTCTTCCAATGGGGTGAAAGAAAAAATGGCTTTGCCATTTGCACAGAAGCTAATCCAGATGAATTCTAAGTTCAACCATTCACCTTTTGTGTAGCAAGAGTTCGAAGGGCAACCTGTTGTCACAAAACTCTTACCTCTTAGGAAAGGATAGAATATGGTATTATAAAAAAGACACTGACTGCAGAGCCAAGTAGAGATGGGTTCAGATTTTTGCTCTGCCACTTATTTCTAGTATGATTTTAGGAATATCTTTCTAAGTTTTTGGAGACAATGCCTGTGTCAAAGGTTTGTCATAAAGACTAGATACCACAATATGTCTGTTAGCCTGCCTAGCACATAGTAGGCATTGAATAAGTTAAGTTATTGTTATCAAAATAGACCAAAGGATCCATCTCCCTTAATGATGTGATGATTGACATGCCCATTTCTGCACAGCAAAGAAAGTTTGCAAAGCTCCAATGGGGTTCAAGTACTACTGCCTCTGGGATTGGTGGGGGGATGGGGAGATCTTTCCTGACCACTCTGTCCAACATAAATGCTCCTGGTGACTTCATTAGTGGATGTGTCTTGGTATACTTGGGTTTCATCTGTCTGTTCAACCAAAACGTAAGCTCCAAGAGGGCAGAGAGCTTGTCTGCCTCGTTCATGGTGGTTCAGTGTGTGACACAGTCTGGAACGCCATGTGTTCAATAAATGGCTGTTGGAAGGAAGACTAGGAAAGGAAGCAGGGCTGCCTGAATGATTAGTAAACATTTTAACACTGACAACCCTCGCATCCCATAGAGAGAGCTGCATCCTGAAATGCAGATACCCCTGGGAAAGTTAGCAGTTGACTGAAATGCGTTCTGACGTGTAAAGGGGCTCCTAGGAAATCCCTGCACAGGAAAAAGTCTCCAGAGAAGGTGAGCTAGGAGATGGGGGCCGGGAAAGAGCTTGTCCGGCTGTCACCTGGGCACACAAATTCAGGTGTGCATGTGGGTTAGACAGAAGCCCTCCCCAACCCAACCTGCCCATGCAGAACCCAATTTACATGCATCACCGGCCCCCTCGGCGTAGCATCCATCTTCCTTTTCATCAGTGGTTGTGGGGCAAGGGAGGAAAATACCTTTCAAGACCAGACATGAATCTTGCAGTAAACAAGCTTTACCCTGCCTTGTTGTGTGGGTTTTAACCTTTCATAGTCCCCAAAGGGCAGATTGAAATGCTGAATTAACACACTGTAAAGCTTCCATGCTAGGCTGGGAAAACTCTAGCCGTGGAAAACAAACAAATAAAAAAGCGTGGAAAGCCTCATGAGCCTCTTCTCCTAAAGAGGCATGTAGACCCACATTCTTTGTTAGATCTTTCTCTTTTCTTTTAATCCCTCTTTCCCTCCCATCCCCTCTCTCCTTCTCTTTCTTCTTCCTTTTCTTATTCCCTCCTTCCTGCCTTCTTTTTTTCTTTCTCTTTCTTCTTTTCTTTTCGTTCCTTCCTATCTTTCTTCCTCCTTCCCTTCCTCCCTCCCTTCTTCCTCCTCTCTCTGTGTCTCTCTCTCTCTCTCTCTCTACTTGTGGATAAGACTAGGCTTCATTTTAGGTGGTAACCAAGGAAGGAAAGGACCTGACATTTATGAAGCACCTACTGTATGCCAGGCACTGTGCCGGGAACACCCACATGTGTTATGTCATTGAACAGTCCCAACAAGCCACATAACAGTCCTTATTCCCTCCGCCATACACTCAGTATGACATTTAGCAGTTAACTCACCTGAGATCACACAGCTAATTGATCAGATATTGGTCAGACTTCACCAGCCATACTACTTAATTATTTTGAATTTCATTCAAACTGAGGAATATTTTCTTATAAATGTATAGGCCATACTCTGTCATCCATTAGTATCATTTCCTGTGGAAATAGTTAAAGATGTACATGAAGGACGCAAGAATGAAACTGGTGGTTACAGCATTATTTTTGATGGCAAAAAATAATTATGATAACTTAAATATCCAATAGCAGAGGTTGGTTAAATAAATTATGGAATACTCATGCAGTGGAATGCCTCATAGATATTGTGATTGTTTATCTATTGCCATGGAAACATGTTGCTGATTTATTATTATTAAGGGGGGTGAACCATATGTAAAATACTATTTAGGCAAATATATGCATATAAAATTCAAGAAGAATGTAAAAAAACTAACAGTATCTTTGAATAGTAGGGTTATAGGTTATCTTAATCTTTTTTTGCTTATCTGTATTTTTAACTATTTTTCTACAATAAGCTAGCATCTGTTGAGCAGTTAGTTTTAGTTTTTTCTTTTTAAGAGAAATTTTTAGAATGGTTAGAAAGCTGCTTTCTAACACATTTTGCTCTAGGGCCCAGAATTTGGAAACATCTCTGTTCTTTTTTAGCCACTACTGAAAGGAGAAATAAAAATCCTAGCCAAGTACTAACATTTGGCCAATACTGTTTCTTTTTATAATTACATTGTCATTCACTGATTAAAATGTAAACACCTGGGGCTGGCCTGGTGGCATAGCGGTTAAGTTCATGAGCGCTCTGCTTTGGCAGCCCCGGCTTTGGGGCTTCAGACCCCAGGCGTGGACCTACATGTGGCTGATCAAGCCATGCTGTGGTGGTGTCCCACATACAAAGTAGAGGAAGCTCGGCACAGATGTTAGCTCAGGGACAATCTTCCTCACACACACCCACACAATGTAAGTGCCTGAAAACAGAAAACCTATCCTTTTTCTTCTTTAATGGTTTTCCCTTTGTGGTGTTCAATGAATATCCATAGTTATTTGATTTTTTCCCTTCACTCCTTTGGTTTTTGGTGTTGGGGTTTTTTCCCCCTATTTTACACCAGAAGCTTATTCATTTAGACCCTTTTTAATTTAGGTTTGTGAAAATTTGCAAAATTTAGACAAGACTGAAACTTACTTTTTCTCTTTAAATAAAATTAGGGTTTGTTGAGCGAAGTGTCCATGTAAGCAAATGAGGCAGGAGGAGTATATTTAACCTACCCGGGAAAATACTTTTGAACTCTTTACAACATCCTTTTGTGCCCAGTTAATTAACGGACTGATTACAAATGATTATAATTCATTGAGTGGATTTGGCAGGATTTCCTCCTGGCACCATTCTATTTCCTATTAACTGTGTTACTTGTCAGTATGGAAAGTAACACATCTCCTTTGCCTTACAAATAGCACAGATACTCTCTAATTCAGAACCTGTTCAATAATCTGAGTGGGTCTTTCATATTCTTTCATTTCATAAAATTTTCAGATTTTACTGTGTTTGGAACACAATATATCCCTCTTTAAAATAAAATCAAATCACGTTTTTTAAAAATCCAAAAGTTCTGCCTTCACTAAAACATATAGCTATACAATACAGCATATGAATGGAAATATTAACCGTGCTCATGGAATAAAAAATAATGTAAACACCACCAAAGGACACAAAAGTGAAAGTCCACATTCCAACTGTCCATTCTCCACGCACAGGCCCAGAGGATGTCTGCCCCTGTACTGCCTTGTTTCTGTTGAGAACCACAGTCCACTTCTGCTTTCACAGTACAGTGTTCTAAGAGTCACGTCACCACTTGGTACCCAAATGCCAATTTGATAGAGTTGCTGATTTTCCCGTTTTGCAAGGTGGTTGTTTGTTTGTTTTGTTTTCTTTGCCAAAAGCAAACTCTTTAAGAGTCTTCCAACTAGCAACAGGTCTACCAGGCAACTATTTCCTTCATTAAATAAAACAGCTTATAGAATAAAGGTAAGAATTGATGATATGAGCACATGAACCTAAAATAGTCTCATGAGAACTGTACTGTTCAATAAAGTAGCCAGTCACACATGTGGCTACCTAAATGTAAATACTTAAAAGTAAATAAAATTTAAAATCCAGTTCTTCGGGTGCACTAGCCACATTTCAAGTGCTCAATTACCACATATGGCTGGTGGCTACCATGTTGGAGAGCACAGATGGAGAATGTTCCCATCATTGTAGAAAGTTCAATTGGATGGCATTGCTCTAGAGCATAATATGAGACAAAAAATGCAAAACGATTAGTGAAATACCTCCTTTGAAATATAGATCTATGCTTCAAGTTTGGGCTACAGATATCTCACACTTTGTGCAATAGATACAGTTCAGAAAATACAGTATTACTGGAGGAAGGACAAAACTATATCCCAGGCACCTTCTCTTCTGGTTCCTATTGTTGTGGAACAAGTCATCCCAAAACTTAGTGCCTTCAAGCAACAACAGTCACTTTCTGGGGTTCTGGGGGCTGTGCTGAGTGAGGCGGGTTTGGCTCTGGGTCCGTGTACAGTTGCAAATGGTGGCTGGGGCTGGAGTCGGCTCAAAGCCTTTCTTTCACCAGGGTCTGGAGGTTATGTGGCTGTCGGCTGGGACCTCAGCTGGGCGTGTCCTGGAGGAAGCAGTGACACCTCTCAGGACATGGCTTGGGAATTCACACCCAACATCGCACACAAAAATCCTCACCTTCCCCGATTCAAGAGGAGGGAACACAGATGGCCACTCCGACCAGGAGGAGAGTCCTCATCATGTTTGGAGGGTGTGAGATGGACAAGCTTGGGAACTACCATCTGCCACATCTTCTCAGGACAGGCCAAGTGTCCATTTTCACTTCACTGCCTTCCTGGTCTCTGGCCTTGACTACATATGGGAGTCCCAGTTGGCAACTGATTACGTTAAAGGAAAACTAATTGCATAACTTCTGTAGTGCTTTTTCCTGTCAAAGCACTAATTCTAAATTTTATTGTGCCATGGGTCCCTTTGGCAATAAGGTGAAGTCTGTGGGCCCATCAGGATAATGTTTATCAGTACATAAAATAAAAACATAGAATTTCAAAAGAAACCAGTCATATAGAAACACAGCTACCAAAATAGTTAATTAAATAATAATTTAGTAATATGCAGCAAGTTCTAGCAGCAGGTCTAGTAAGTACTGTAATTTCAAAGGTCTGGTGAACCTAAATGGTATTTCGAGATATCTGTGACAGTTGTATGTGATATGGAAGAACTTTGGGAACTATAAGGTGCAGGCTGGGTGCAAGGTGGGCAGAGGGCAGGAAAACAGGAGCTAAACTGCTCAGGGCAAGAAAGTAACAGGAAACTGGATGGGGAAGGGGAAAGTTCTGGAAGGACAGAAAGCTGGAGAGGATGGTCAAAGGTGGAGCCTGAGGAAAAAATTCCCTAGTGAGGAAATTCCCTCTGGCCCAAATGGCCAAGGAAACTTTAGGCACCCCCCACTGGGGTTCCACATGCTTGATTTTGCCTTCCTACCCCCAGCCAATGATGCGGAATTACCTATTGTGGCCACACCATGAGCTACGTCCCTTTTTCTGCCAGTCTAGACTTCTAGCACATGCAAGCAGAGTTGTTGCCTCAGCGTCTTCCCTGAGCCAGTTGGTTCAGTCCCTTCTGTGGGAGTTTAAAGGAATTAATTAACTACACCGTCCTCCTCTGTGCCCAAATTCTAAGCCAAATGAGAGAGCCGGGAATGAGGAGATGGATAGCAAAACATCTGCTTTATTGCTACTAAAATCCGGATTGGAGGGTATGGCTTAGATGTGGGCCTCCGACTTCTCCCCACCACCCACACACCCCATTCTAAAGCTAGGGGAAAGTTGGAGTCTCCAGAACAGACACGCTTCTGCAGGACTGCTGCCTGGCGCTGGTCTAGGGCAGGATGGTGGAGGGGGAAGAAGGCAGAGAGAGGCAAACACACATACACACACACACACACACACACACACACAAAATTTACCTTTAGTATTTTTGATGGACCAGTTCCTTCCCATCAAGAAACATGGACCAACGGCTGTCACTCACCAACCAGGTAACTTACTCCATCTCCAAGGGGAGGAGTGAGGGGTGTGGCAAGAGGTAAGGAGTGCTTAGAAAAAACTCTTAATGAAACCTGAACGATGGAGAATTATCCCCCTCCAACACCCTACCCTGTGTTAGAAGATAAACTGAGGCATAATAAAATTTTAAGAATTTATTTGAGCAAAAATCAGTTTGAATTGGCCAGCATCCAATCTAGCAGATAGAAAAGAGCTCCAAGGAATGTACACGATGACAGACTTTTGTAGGCAGAAGGGAGTAAGAACAAGGAAGCAACACAAGGCAAAAAAATCAGGTTGGTTATTGCAAGGTTCCCTTCCTTGAGAGGATGGCGGGAGTCTGTCAGGCAGATTACCTAACTAGTGCCGATCAGGCGAGTCCCGATTGACTGATTTAAGATCCCATTTCTGGGAGAGCCAAAACTGTAATTAAGTTTCAATTTGGTGACATAGAGCTTAGCATAAGCGACTCCATTTTGGGCCTGTTGTCTTGTTTTACAACACCAGGTATAAATAATAATTATAATTCTATTTTTGTTTCTTATTATTACAAAAAGAAGAGGAGGATCAAGAGGGCTTCCTACCTTGTGACGGGGACTAGAAAAAAAATTTTAACGCATAATCTCATTTAATCCTCACAACAACCCTCAATCGTAGGCAGTTGAACCATATGAAATTGTTGATTTTTGACTTACAAAAATGACAATTTTGTGTCCTTCGATCTAACGGCTCCCCTACTTTAGAGGTAATGTCACTGAGACTTACAGAGGTTAAGTGACTTGCCGTGGACCACAGAGCTACCAAGTGAGCCATCTGGAACTTAATTTAGGCCTGACTCCAGAGCCCACGGTTTGAACTGCTATGGTAAGATGGAAGTTCTCTAGGTGCTGGAATGCTTGGAGAAGCACTCGGAGGATTTCAAGGCTCATTTCATAGAACAGCAACACCCAACTTTCACCTTCCAGGCCTGTGCCAGGGACCAAGATCAGAGAGACAAATAATATTACAGGTTCTGTCTCAAATGGTACCTTGCATATGGTAGGTGCTCAATAAATGTATTTTTAATAGGCTAAGTACTGAAGTTCACCTTATACATGTAGCGTGAGGAAACCCAGCTCTGCTTGGGAGAGGCCTCAACCTTCCGTCGTCCAGCCCTTTACTGTTTACAAAGCTCGTTGGCATGCATTCTCAGAGTTGGTGTGTTTCTTTAAGAGCCTGATTAATGGCTGAAACTGATGACTTAGCCCACTTCCGGAAGAGAATCTCTCCTGCTCAGAATTAAGTAGGCTTACAATAGAAATCAAGGCCAGAGCAAGAGCAGCCTCAGGCCAATTTAGAGAAATGCTAAAGATTCAGATGCAGGGAACTTTCGGATTCTTTTTTGCATTTTTTATGAGCATGAATCCACCCTGAAATGAGATCTCATCTTCATTTCAAATTGCTCCTGGGAAACAGGTCCTACATTAAGTACAATCCAATAGGAAATTCAGCTCCGTGGGGACTCTGGCGGCAGTGGGACCCTGTGGCAGTGAGACTGTGCATCCCAAGATGCATTGATGGCATTTCAGCCTTTAACACCCAATTCCTCAACAGTCGATAGAGTCTGGCTGGAGGACCACCCCAGCCTGGACATTCTGTCTCCTAAACGCCTTCGGAATGAATCCACTTCTATTGCTGCCGTCACCACCCGAGTCCAGATGGCAATAATCTCTTCCCCACATTACTGATCCATTAAAAAGAAAAATCCAATTGTATCATCATATCTCTTCAAACCCTTCAAAATGGTTCCACTGACCCTAGAATAAAGTCCAGACCCCCTCACCTGGCGCCTGCCTAACTCCACACTTCACCTCCCTCCGTCCCCTCCTCTTCTCTCACACTTGGGGCTCCAGCCAACTGGACTTCTTTTACTCCACAAATACTTCACTCTTGAGAAAGCTTTTCTCCAGGCTCTCATGCACACCGTTCCTCTGCCTGGAACATTCTCCCTGTCTCCACTCATCTTGGCCATTATTTCCTCAGATGCTTTCGCTGGTGCTCCTTTGGGCTCCTATATTACCCTGCACGTCCTCCATCCTAATACTTTTCACACTCCATTGTATTTTCTTGCTCACTTCTCCACCTCTCTCACTACATGTGCCTGAGTCATAGTAGGGTTTCAATAAACACTTGTTGAAAGAATAGATGGATAAATAAACAAAAGATGAAATTAAAGATCCACACCCCATGGATTGAAAGGTCTTTAAAATATGTAGCCAGTTATGGACCTGAGAGAACTTTAGCTCTGCTCTGGGAGAGAGACATGGAGTCTCCGGGTTCCAAAGGCATACGTATATCTGGGCGGATCCAAAACCCCATGAAAGCTTCAGCATACACTAGTCCATAATATATAAGGGGTGGATTCCCAAAAGCCCAATACATGGCAGTGACTGTAAATTAGGATTCATTCTTCCTCCTGCAATTTTAATCCCACTCAACAACACCAGGTCTAAGTCCCATCAAAAACGCCATACAACTTGATTTGCTTTTATTATTCATCTCAAACATGACGAAAGCAAGTTTTTCCTGGATTTGAAAAGGACAAAGACCTTAATTTCTTAGCTGCCTGAATGAGCGCTGGATGGGTAGCAGACTTTTTCAAGGACAGTTTTGTTTTAACAATGTCATTGCTGCTGTCTCCTCAAGGGAAGAGGCCGGGGTTACCTGTAAACCCTACAGAGGCCAGCGCTGCCCACCCTGCAGAGACTAGGGGACAAGAAGTGGTTGTTACTCACTCCGAAGAATCTGGATGTTGGAACTTTTAAAGCAAAATCACTAAGCTATGAAAATATTTATTTATGCCTTAAGGACAACAGTTCTTTTAAAACCTCTCTCTCTCTTTTTTATTTTTTGAGGAAGATTAGCCCTGAGCTAACATCTGCTGCCAATCCTCCTCTTTTTGCTGAGGAAGACTGGCCCTGGGCTAACATCCGTGCCCATCTTCCTCTACTTTATATGTGGGACGCCTACCACAGCGTGGCTTGCCAAGCGGTGCCATGTCCACACCCGGGATCCAAACCAGCGAACCCTGGGCCGCCGAAGTGGAATGTGCACACTTAACTATGGTGCCACCAGGCCAGTCCCCAAACCTATATTTAATGTATAAACTAAATCCAAGAAATCTGAATCAAACTTTGCATTACATGAAAGTTCATATAACCACAGCCATGCGTCACTTAATGACAGGGACACGTTCTGAGAAATGTGTTATTAGGGGACTTTGTCATTGTGGGAGCATCATAGAGTATACTTACACAAACCTAGATGATGTAGCCTACTACACACCTAGGCTGTACGGTACTACTCTAATGGGACCACCATCATACATGCGGTCTATCGTTGACTGAAGTCATTATGTGGCACATGACTGTAGTTCTTATAAGGAATGCCTTCTACAGCCTAAAGATATAATGACTATAGCTTTGTCGAACCAAAAAATGGCATTTGCAAGGTGAGGCTATCCCACTATAGACCCAAGAATAATCTTGCTGATCTCATCCTCTAGCCTTGATGTCATAGAATGAGAGTTAACGTCAGTGAGATTGGGTCCCAAACCACTGAGTGTTATGAGGACGTAACAGACAGTATGCACGTATTCATTCTTGGTCTTGCTCCACAAAGCTTAGAGAGGCTATGGAAACACATAAATTTAAATAGTGTAGGGGAGGAGGACATTTCCTCTCCCCAAATGTGGGTTTGTCTGGCCAAACGAATTAAATTCACACGAGACAGAATAGCAAGAGAAAATTAAACAAAGCTTTATGAGGAACCATGGCCTGGGCCTTTCTTCCCGAAGGAAGAAAGGGCACCGAAAAAGTGGGGTGCACATAGTGGTTATATACCCCCAAACAGGGTGTTTCACATATGATTGAAATGTCCCTCCCACAATAGTCACAAGATTGCCCTGTCAGCACTTGATGGACACAGCAGGTAGTGGTCTGCTATCTTAGTGGGATAGCAGGAGGCAAGTCAATTGTCTGGAGCTAGGCGGTCACAGGTGAGCACAACAATCAGTTCCTAGCCTAAGGAAAGATGCTTAATCCTTAAAGAAATGCCAAAGTTGGGAGTGGGAGGGAAGTCAGCTACAGGAGGTTACCAGAAACAGGCACAATAAAATGCAGATTTAAGTCCTTGCCTTTGGTATTGATTAAGAGTTTCTAGAGAGAAGGTCATCTCCTTTCTTCTTTCTGGTACAGAGAGGGAGGCACCTTTACAGATAGAGATTTACCTTACAAATGTAAATGTGTCCTAACAAAGGGCAAGTTCCATTCCTCAGAGCCTCCTTCCCTGTCCCAGTTTATCAAAAGCAATCAGACTCAAATAATCCTGATGTCAAAGAGACATATCTTGGGGTGGCCAATTCCAGGTCCCCACAATAGTAAGACATAAATAAATGCTAAAACACAAGAATCAGGGAGGTTACGAATTAGAACCGGATGTCAAGTTTGGGGGTGGGGACAAATGGAGCAGTTTTGAAGGCCAAAAAGTTCCATGCATTATTATAGATGAGCTGCAAACGTAGCTTTGAGTTTCCTAGTGCTCAAAATGAGAAGAGAATATAACTAGTGACATTCAATTTAGTACCACAAGTTGTGTCTTGGAACTGCACGTCGTAGGGACAGCCCCTGCTTAGGAACATTGAGAAATTCCAAATACTAGTGAGACAGGTAGAATAGAGTTTTATTTTGCCTCGGGTGAACTGCTCTGTTCTCACTGTTCCTAAATTACATTGTAAAGGTGACAACACAATCTGTCCCTCTCAGATCTGTTTCGAGGCTCTGAATGGGTTCATCCATTCAACAGACATTTACTGATGGCTCACTCTGTGCCAGGCACTACCCTGGTGTGATGGGCACTGGGATGTGCTGCCCAAGACCCCTTCAGGCATGAAGGACTCTTCTTGGCTGCTGAGAGTGCTGCCAGCATCCAGCCCTCAGCTGTCAGCTTGCTTCAGGAATCACCTGAGCAGAAGGGAGTTGCCTCACCTGGGTGGCCCACATCTAATGACTGATCTGTGGGGGGCTACAAAGGCCCAGCCCCCTTCTTCCAGCTTAGGACAATTTTGGAGGGACATCCTGGCTTCAGAATGCCCGATAGAGTTGTCTGGGGGCTCCATGGAGACTGTATCACAGCTCAACTTCTCCTTCTGCCCAATCCCACTTCCCTCCTCTCCCTTCTATGGGCACCAATCCCAAGAGTCCCTCCTAATAAACCTCAGGAACACTACCTCATCTCAGAGCAAACTTGAAGGAGGGGAGGAAGAGAAGCTGCACCTGGTGAGCAGTTACACCCCTGCTCCCTGTCCAGGAAATGACAGCAGAAGAGAGGAGGGAGGGAGCATGCTGCAGGCTCCAGGAGCCTAGGTGGTCCAGCTTCCACATTCTTGACCTCTCTTTCCTCATTTTCCTCCCTGCTGGGCATCCAAGGCTCTTGGCTCACTCCCTCCTCTCTCTCTCATTATCAAAACTAATCTTGGGCTAAGTTTTTCTACATGTAAAATAAGGAAAATGGACTAAATTGTTTGTAAGCTGTATAATTATGATTCTTTGAACATTTTAAAACATAGTCATGTTCTTTTAAATCTCAACTACTTATTTCAGAGAACACCAATTTATGCAAATGCAAACTAAAGGACATCACAATATACTATTTATTTTTTCAATACACTATATTTTAGTAAATACATTTACGTCACCAGCATTGAAGAACATTCAATGAGTGCCCACCAGATGCATCGTACAGCACTTGAAAAATCAGCAATTGTTGAGATGTTGACATGTTTAAATTTGGCTCATATTGCATGAAGCAAATGAGAGTGCATAACTTAGACTGGGAATTACATTCATGCTACATGGCTGTTGTTTCTTCTTCCTCTTCTTCTTTTTCTTCTTTTTTCAAGCTGCCAGATGGTATGGATCAAATTATTCTAGAATTCAGAGAGCTTGGATTTCTGCAGATGAGCAAAACAGTTGGTGCAGACTTTCGCTTCCAACACACCGCTCACAGTGGTGTAATCTACTCCCAGCAAGCACCTCCAGCCACGCATGCCGTGCAGGTGTAAGGGTGATTCCAGAAATATTTCTACATGTCGTTAGAGAATTTCCAGCACGAAACTTTCGTTTTACCTCTTTCACTTATTCTCTTAAAATCCTAAAAATATCAGTTTTATCTTTAGTTTAAAAAATGGACAAGATGACTAGGATACATTAAGACATGGTGATTAAAATTCCAACTTGAAGAGTCAGATGGACAACAAGGATATCCACATTTTGTTGAGCATTTTCTGTCTACAAATGTATCTAATCCTCACAACAATGTCTCCATTTTACAGAGGAGGAAACTGAGGCACAGAGAGGAAGGGCAACTTGCTTACCCAGCTAAAAGAAAGAGAACCAGGATTTTAAGATATACATATACATGTATATATTACATTTATATCTGTCTTAATTTGTGTTCCTCCAGAATCAAACTTTGAGAAAAGGATGTAAGTGTATATCATTTTTTGTGATCCCAGGAAACTCCAATAGGCAGTGGAGAAGGAAGGAAAGGTCATCAATTAAGGGACATTATCAAGAGTGATGACTGAGGGCAACCGGAGTGCAATCCTGCTGGGGAAGTCTGGAAAACAGTGTAGACCTACCTCCACCAAGGGGCCAGGAAGCTGGGGTATTTATCTACCCACTTTCCATCTGTCTTTGATTGTGGGCTCCTTCCAGGAACCTTCACTCTCCAGTCATTCCGGCTTGGCTAAAGTGCTCCCAGGGCCAGAACAAAAAGCCCCAGGTAGGCAGGTGGGAAACCTCAGGGTTCACAGAGAGCACCTTTGGTGTGTGCAGCTGAGCGGTGAGAGGACATCGGGTGGTGTACTGACTGGGTCTGCTCAAATAGGCACATAGGCCATCCGGAGGGAGATGCGTGAGGAACGGGTGTCAGTGGCGGGGAAGCGGACGGAGAACTAGAAGCCTGGGAGAGATGCATGCTTTCACTATGAACCCTACTGGACTTTGTGCATTTTGTCATGTGTGTCTATCCTCCATGCTCAAAGTAAACAAAATGATATCTAGACATTAAATCAAGCCCCTGCAGAGATGCCCAGGAGGCCAACAAGCATGTCTCTACAGCACCTGGGACTTGTTGACATTTGGGGCCAGATAATTCTGTCCTGGGCATTGCAGGAGGTTTAGCTGCATCTCTGGCCTCTACTCAGTAGACGCTAGTAGCACCCCCTCCCCGAATTGAGATCATCAAAAATGTCTCCAGACGTTGCCAAATGTCCCCAGGTGTACCAGACCACTCCCTTCTCCTCATTGAAATCTACTGCTCTAGAGGATCTGGTGAGGTTGGATTCTCTTGGATGTCTCCAATGAACACAGGGTGGCCTCAAATGGCACATCCATATCTCTGCATGAAGCCTGTGTTCGGGATGTCAGACCACCCACTCACCCCATAAAAGGGGTGGATGGAGCTGCTTATGATTCTCCTTCCTGCCATTCCCTCTGGTCCCCCTCCCCTCCACACACACACCATGCCTCGTCTCCTACACACATTTTCCACAGAACTACACAGGACACTGGGAGTCAGGACATAGACATGATGTAAGTGTTTCCAGAAGCTGAGCTGAATCAAATGTGCCCTCTCCCTGAAGTAGAGTAGCTCACAGCTTTCAGGAGAACCGACCTGTGAAAGGGGGACCCTCAGAGCGAAGGGCTAGTCAGGCACTGAGCAGCGGGGGGGCTTCCTCCTCTCCTTTCCTTTCTCTGCTCCCCTCTCCATCTGATCTGTCCTCAGGAGCACTTCTCACTCTCTGCAGTGATCTTGTTCATCTTATTTATTTGTTTATTATCTGTCTATCTCTGCTAGAAGTAGGCTCTGTAAAAATGGGGATCCTTC
The DNA here is from genome assembly GCF_021613505.1 of Equus quagga. Lineage (NCBI taxonomy): Eukaryota > Metazoa > Chordata > Mammalia > Perissodactyla > Equidae > Equus > Equus quagga. Next base: position 136,111,834 of record NC_060269.1, read on the forward strand.
CAGCCCTGTTCTCACCATTTCTCCAGCATCATGAACATTGCTTGCTACAAAAGAGGTGGTCAATAAGTGCCTATTGACTGCATGATTGAATCACTGGATGAATGCATATTGCAGAGTGTTGGAGAAAGAGAGGAAAGATGAATGGCGATAAGGGGAAAAGAGAGACCAGGAGGGAACCAGGCTGGGACACGCCGTGGAAGGCACCAGGCGCAGCTTCCACTGCTCAGAACTGCCATGGGATGAAAGCTCTTCTCCAGAAAGGAGCTGGGATTCCTTCCCACTGACTCCTCCCCACCTTCTGCCAGTCACCTCCCAGAAGCTAGAGCTGGACCACAATTTTCAGGGTGTAACACTGTCAGAGGGTGAAGACATCTCTAAAATGAACTGATTTTCAATGAGTTCGCATGGCTTTATGCCCCATTTACCAGGTCCATGCATCATTTGCAACTTTTGCATCAGGCCATGGGGAAGGAAAAAAGGAGTCTTTATGTCATCACAGCGTAGGCCAGCTTTTCCTGACACTGTGTAGCATGGTTGCCATTGTGTGGACTATTGTTGAGCAACACTCACTCTCCCTCCCACTGTGGGCCAAGGACATGGCCCTGCTCCATCAATGTTGGGCTTGGCTTCATAACTTCTTTGGGCTGATGGAATGCTAGTTACAACATGACTAGAGGCCTTAAATGCACTGGCCTGTTTGACTTAGTTCTTAACTCTGGTGTCCCCTCAAGGGAAGAGCATACCCTGCATGGCCACTCCCCTTTCACCTGGGCCCCAGAATGAACACACATGGAATCAACCTGAACCCTGATTTCTAGCCTGGAGACAATCCCATGGGACCCACAGCCTGACATAGAGTTACCCACTGAGTCCAGCTGAGATCACCCAAACCACAGTCAACCCACAGCCTTGGAAGCATGAGAATAATGCTGGTTGTAAGCCACTGAGTTTGGGGTGGTTTGTTTGCAGCTTTACTATGGTGATTGATGGTTGATTCAGTCATAATTAGCAATGCCTGCTCCAAAGTCAGGCCTGAGCTTTAATAATGGCTCTTTCCCTGCTAGCTATATGGCCTTGGGTAAGTCAACCTTTGAGCCTCAGTTTCCTCATTTATAAAATAGAAGTAATAATAGCATTCCACTCAGCATTGTTGAAAGGATTAAATGAGATAATCTATTTAAAGTGTTAAGCATCGCACCTGGCCCAGGGTTAACATTCTATAAATCAGAAATTACAAATTGGAAATGTGTTTTCAAAAACTTCAATTAACTATCTCTATTCCCCAACTGCCACCTGGGGAATTTCACAAACAAAAAATCTAGACTTAGACTTTCTCTTGAAAAATCAGATCTGGTGGCAGGCCAGCATTCCCACATGGCAACAGTGGATAGCCCTAGAGGGCAGCGTATCACTGTGCATACAATAGAAAATCTGACCACCGGGGTTTAAACAAGCAAGGGGTTAATTTTTCTCATGCAGCAAGATGTCCAGGAGTCAGAATTCCAGGGCTGGCACTGAGGCTGAGCAATGCCATCAGGAACCTAGGTTCCTCTGTCCTGCTGCCCTGCCTTCTTTAGCATGTGGTGTTTGGTCCTCATGATCTCAAGATGGTTGCTGCACATCCAGCTATAGCATATATGTTTCAGACAAGGAAAGAGGGTAAAGGAGATAAAGGGGCAAAGGATAAAATCTCTCCGAGCAAGTCCTTGTCCTTTAACATAGGAAAGGAAGACTTTCCAGGGACTTTCACTTACCTCTTAAAGATCAGAAGTGAGTCACATTGACCACATCTTGCTGCAAATTTGGCTGAGTAATTGAGCATTTCACTCTTACCTCTATAGTCAAGAAAGAAGGGTGTTGGAAAGGTGTTGAATAACTCGGTTTAGCACAGACTCTTCCCAGTCAGGTTTATCATTTACCTTCCCTCTATGCCCCTGCATCTGTTTGCGTTTGCAACTCCAGCCATAAATGGCAGCTGTTTTCATTATTCCCAGCCAAGTGGGGGCATTGTCATGGAGAATGCTCTTGAGTTTCTCACCTCTGACCTAGGCCTTTCTAAGCTCAAGGCAGAACTGAACTTCCAAGGCCCCACCCTCTCGGACTACTTTGCCCCATTCATCGTCTTTAACTCTTTATCTGAGGCAGGGACAATATGCCATATGCTCAAAGAAGCAGTGCAAAGTTTCTGGTCCGCCTCTTAAAAGTAGCTCTGACTACATTAGCCTGTTCTTGGTGTGGCCTTGGCTAAAACTGAGAAAACATTCTTCTCCCTCTACTCCATTTGTCCTATTTTTCCTTTTGATGGACTTTGATAGTTTCATACCATTTTTCAAGGCAGGCTATTGAAGTGCCAGGAGGTGACCTCTATTTACTACAATAAAATTAGTGATTTATAGAAAGTCAGAATTCTACAATCCCCCAAACTCCCTTTTTATCCCTAACTACTGTGTCAACAAAGCACCCAGCATCCAGTATGGTTCAAAGGTCTGAATTGTGTAGCAAAATAAATCATTTTTAAAATCCCAATAGTAATGTATGGCGGAAGCATTCTGGACTTGAATTGAGTGAGGAGGAAGAGAGCAGACGCAGCCAACCTTGGCTGTAGTATATTACTCAAGTTGATGTGGGGCAGAGAAGATTGGATATTTAATGTCAATGATATCATGAGAAGGGGCGAAAAATTCCAAGTTCCACTAGAAAATAAGAAGGTAAAATTTAGGTCCCATAAGCCCTAGCCTATTTTTTATTTCCTTCCCCTCCCCCACTGTCATTCCCCTTGTTTTCTTACCTTCCTCCTTCTCACTCTCCCTCCTTTCCTGCCTGCTTGTCTATTTCCGTGTCCACTGTTGAAGGCCTAGCAAGTTTTTCACAAGGGCCCCATTTTAGGGTTAGTGTCGACATTCTAATATATGCAGAACGCTGGTCTCAAACTTGCTTTTTCACCTGCTCTTGACGTTGTGCATTACATCACAGCGTTCAAACTTAAATCTCTGGAGTGTGCAGAGCTGCCCAGAGCCTACGCAGAATTTGCTTCGTTTGGGCAAATTTGCACATTCAGGGTGGTGTCCCCTCCAGGAGACTCAGCAATCACGGAGAGAAAAGGTCTGTCTGTTAGGGAGTGGAGGAGGCTCCATGTGGCTGGCTGCTAAGTGATGCCAGCTCACTTCACCAAAGCTGTGTTGAGCTCCTACTGTATTCAGACACCGTGCTGGCTGCTAGGGATACAAAGATCCATAAGACATGATCCTGCTCACAAGAAGCCACCATCTGGAGGAGGTGGCTGACGTCCTCCCCCCCAAATTATTTACCCCTTAAGAAAAGCTCTAAATGCTTTAGCACAGTGTTTCCCACTTTAACCTGCACACACACCCTGGGGTTCTTGTGAAAATTTGATTTGGATTCAGCAGATCTGGGAGGAGCCTGAGATTCTGCACATCTGACAAGCTCCTGGGTGAGGCCCACGCTGCAGTTCTGGGGCCACACTGAGTAGGACGGTCCTTGGTTTGGGTGCCAGCTGTGAACAGGAGGCCCACAGCGGGCTGGGTCAGAAAACCCCAGGCAGCCATCAGAGGCTGCTTCTTGCACACTTCAGAAGCAGCGGCTTCCACTCAGGAAGTATAAACAGCAGTATAAACAGGCTTTGCCCAACCTGCCTTGCCCATCCTGCCAAGGTCACCTGCCACCGTGTTGCCACAAACCAAAGGAACAGTTTTCAACTGTGGGCTGAGTGATGGGGCAATTTAGGGAGGCAGATATTTGAAAACGAAGCAGCACACCACTGTTTAGGGTTTAGGGGGAGTAAGGCCTTCCTTTCTCTCTTTTCTGTCTTTCTTGGAAAAAGAAGTTTTTCAGTGCACTGTCAACTCTGCAGCTCTCCATGAAGGCTCTTTTCTCCCATATCCCCTCACCACATAAAGGTTACTGCACTTGTCAGAATTCTTATGGCACTCTGCACACAGTTGGTGTTCAATATATGCTTTAACAATCTTGAGCAGGAAACATATAGAGGTTGTATTCTGCTTTTTGCTTTTTAAAACCTCAAGCCAGACTCTAGGATCTATTTTGTATTTCTGAATCTCTAGAAAAGTTCTCCTTCTTCTTTCTTGTAAGGGATCATGTAAGGGATGCATGATGTACAAAACCTTCGAGAGATCAGTGAGTTTCCAGTCCATGAGATTCTAAATGTGTGCTATTGTATCAGCTATCTATTTCCACAGCTAATGCTGTGTAACAAGCAACAACAAGCCCTCACAAGCAATATGCTCATTGTTCATGCATCTGGTGGTTGGCTAGCAGGCTCTGCTGGGCTGGGCTGGGCTCATTCACACATCTGGAGGTCATCCGGTTGTCAGAAGATCTAGGCTGGTCCTGACTGGACAGCTGGGGCAACTTCGCTCTGCTTCGTGTGTCTTATCTTCCAACAGGCTCTCCCAGGTGTGTTTTCATGGCAATTGTGGAGGGTGCGAGAACACAAGGAGAGACAGGCAAGTGCATTTTTTCAAGCCTATGCCTGCATTTGTCTGCTAAAATCTCTTCTGTCAAAGAAAGTCACACGGCTGGGCCAGAGTCAGGGTGGGAGGGCACTGCAAGGTTACATGGTGAGGACATGGAGTCAGGGAGGGGAGAAACCCTGGGACTATGAATGCAATCCGTCTACCACAGCTTTCACATGTAACAGAGAAACCTTACAGTTCATAGTTAAGCTGATCCAAGCAAGATCTTTGCATGCAGCAAACATCTAGCCTTCTCTGCTCCAGGAAAGACAAAACAGCTGCAGAAAGTCCAGAGAAAACAAAGGCATCTGAGAGGAGGCAGAGCAACCAAGTATTTACTGACAATGCTCTATTCATAATCCACATTTAATTCAAACTCAAAAGGATGTATTTACAATCTGCCAGGTTTTAATATCCCCACCCTAAAGTGGCATCCCGGCAGCAGCAGAAATATCAAGCTTTCTGCCTCTTTCTAAAGCAAGGGCCTGCGCTCACGAGGTAAACAAAGGGTAATGAAACAGCAAATGGCAGAGTGTCAAGTTGTTGGAAGGTGTCTAGCGGGATGCCACGGGGACGCGGCTTCATTCTGGTCTCATTTAACATCTTCATTAATGATCTGGAAGAGGGAGTAAACAGCACATTAATTATAATCACAAGTGATGCTAAATTGGGATTTGTTGCCTGCACCAAAGGAAGGGACTCTGAAAGGACCGGTCAGGAGATGGATCCAGCTTGGAAAAGGCAAATGGCACCTAAGAAAAATATCACAGCACATGGCAGGAGAGACAAGAGGGCATTTGGAACCAAAGAGGCCAAAAGGCAAGGAAGTTGTCTGAAATCCTTTCTGGAACAAACTAAGGTATTCACAAATAAACCCAAAGGGGGAAAAAAGTTTACCTCAAAAAGGTGGCATTAAGAAATTAGATACAAACAAGCTGGAGCAGGAGAGGGGAGAAAGACAACTAAGATTTGGATTATAAATGAAGGAGCAAAGGGTGCTTGACCTCTTCTGCTTCCCAGCTTCCTTTTCCTGCTAGGCTATTAGCTCTGAGGGTGGGGATTTGTGGGGATTTATTTTCTGCTCCATCCCCAGCACCTGGAATTATGCTCGGGAAACAGAAGCCACTTAATAAATATTTGTTAAATGAATGAATGAATGAAGAAGGGAGTGTGACTTCTGAAGAAGGAATCAAAAGAGGCTTTCCCTCCATAAGGCACAAACCACTCAGAGATTGATTTTAAAAACAAAACAAACAAACAAAACAAAACCTGGAGCTGGGGAGGAAATGAACAAAGTGAAAATCAATAAAGCTGCCCAGACAGCAGCGACTCGATGGGTTGTATGATGCAATGCAAATCATAGTCGGAGCCACTGTGGTTGGAGGTGACCGTCACCGTCACCATTCTAAGTGCTTTGCACACATTATCTCAGTCAATCATCACAACAAAACCGGGAGGTACGTTCTGTCTCCGCCCCCACTTTATATAAGAGGTACAGAAAAGTTAAGTAACTTTTCCAAGGTCCCCTCGTGATGGTGGGATTTAAATCTATGCAATCTACTATATAGTTCACTGCCTGCCACACTGGCTTAAAGGAAAGTGGAGAGATGTAAGAGAGGGAGACGGAGGGCTCAGGGGAGAAGGAGGGAAGGTGGGAGGGAGGAAGAAAATGAAAAGGAAAAAGTAAACAGTCAAAATAGGGCAGGCAACTCCTGCCCAGCTCCCACTCAGGGAACCACACCCCCGTGTGAGCAAGAGCCTGAAGACTGAACACAGCCTTTCTCCCTGTAGGGGTTCCATGGTCTTGGCCCTAAATATCATTCTAGTATTGAAAGATAAATTTTTTTGGGGATACAAAATGCCCCCTTACTTCTAAACTGAGTACTTTATCTGGTACTCAATTGAAGAAACCACTTATAGTCTTCTTCTTCTTTACTCTTCTAGTTCTCATCTCTCTTTTATGAAAGTAAAAAGTCTGGAAATTTATATTCTGCATATGTATTCATTATTTTTCTGTATGTTATTCATTATTTTCTGTACATTACTGCACGCCTCTGTCATTTGTACATATCAAGAGCTGAGTATATAAAACCACATAGACTGTACTTTGTAGGTGATTTACGGGATTTTCAAGGGTAATCTTTTACAGGAATTGTTTTTATCCTACACTTTTACTTTAAAACCAAACCCCATTATCCTGGGCTTTTCCTCCTTTGAAACCATTCTATGTTGTTTAACGTTTTTGTTGAAGGTTCTAATTTTAAAATTATTATCTTTTTTTTCTGATGTTTATTATGTGAATACTTGAAGGTCATGAATTTGACTTCTGTAATCGCCAGCATCTATAGAGGCCACGTGGTCCGTGGTGGGACAGATTGAAGCTCAGGCAGAGACAGGCTGTGGTTGGAGAGAGAATTCTGGAAACATCAAGAAACTGGGTCCAGCCCCCTAAGTACCCAAAGGTGCTCTCATTCCCGAAGTTTGTCCCCTGCTTTTATAAGTTTCTTCTCCAAGTTACTTTTTTTTTTTCTGCCTGTTCAAATTGAGTTTCTGTCTCTTACAACCAAACAGTCCCTTAATAATGCAATGACCTTAGGGTCTGTCCAACTTTAGAGAATCTGTGCTTTGATTCTGGGATTCTAATACTAACACTAATGGGGGGGTCAATTTCAAAGTGTTCTGGGGGACAATGGGAAACCATTGTTCCGGGTAATTCTTGTCCTGGGCTCACCTAAAGATTACTAAGAATTGACCCTAAGATTGGTGCCTGAGTAATGAAAATATGCCAGCAGAGAGGAATTCTGAAGGCTGATCTCAGGTGGGTTAATCAGTTGCTCTCCACAAATAAAGATGACCATAGAAAAGCATGTTCCTATTAGAACAGGTTGATCACATAATTTACTCTCCACATCAGTACACTTTGGGGAATGAAAGAGGATGCCTTTGCAATTACGCAAGAACAACCCGTGTAAAACAGGATTGGTCACCCTACGTAAAATATGGCTGGCCCAAAAAGTTTGGAAAGTCTGCATGCTATGGTTCCCTTCTTGAGAGTGACAACATTCACTCTATTAAAAGCTCTGAGTCCTTTAGTAAAGAAACCCGCTAAATGTCATCCAAACCTGCATTTCCCAAACTGATTTGATTATGGAATCTTTACTTGCATTAACGCTACCATCCCAGGGACTCAGTGTTCCATACTTCAGAAAATGTTGACCTTGGATATATCATGTTCAGATACAGTGTAACCTGCTACCTGCATGAATGACCTGAAGCTAGAGGCCTCCAAAACAAAAATATCTTCCCACCAAGCTCCCATTTGCCTGAAATTTCTACCATTATTTCCTCCTTTAACAATCTTTTAAAGGATGGAACATTGTAATGGGGTTATGTATTATGTCATGTGGAAGGAATAACTCATTAGCTAGCAAAACATTAGCGATAATTAGTTTATCTGAATAGCCACTTACCACTTAGAGATTCTGAGCAGAGAATGGGTCCCCCAGGAATTGTCTTCAGGGGAGGAATGGGGAAAAGGGTCTATAGCATGGGATGCTGGCCTGCCCTGTACAGTATTTTAATGGAAAGTTCTGTATTAATATGGTTGCCAACCTTTATTCCACCAAAGATCACTTCTCTTTACCTGCTCCCCTAGTTTTCAAAGACGTTTCCTCCCAAATAAACTGAACTTACTCGGTAGTAGCATTTGTAACTTTATTGTCACCTTTATTTTTTGCCTGCCCTTTACTTTCCTTCTGAAAATTCTCCTTCCCAACTTCAACTGTGAGGTTCCTGATCTTCTGAAACTCCACCTTCCTAGACCTGACCAGACTAGTCTAGGGGTGAGCCCTTGGACCAAGCTGCACTAATCAGAGACCTCCCCTGGGACTTCTGACATTTGGATTGGAACAAGCAAATCTCAGTCCCTCTTGGGCTACCAAAGCTGTTGGATGTGGGCCTGGTTGTTGCTAGCAGCCACGTTTCCAGCCCCATAGAAGTTGGTCTTAGAGCAGAGTTTCTTACTACTATGGACATTTGGGTCAAATAATTCTTTGTTTTAGGGGGGTTGTTTGGTGCATTGTCGGATATTTAGCAGCATCCTTGGCCTCTACCCTCTAGATGCCAGTAGTACCCTCCCCCTGACATGTGACAACCAAAAACATCTCCAGATATTGCTAAATGTCCCCTGGGGGAAAAAAATCTCTCTCCACCTCTGGTGGATAAATACTGGTCTAGAGAATGAAGCTTATACTCAGAGAAGCACACAGTGAAAGCCAAGGAACGAGAGAAGGTCCTGGGGACATTTGAGGCCCCAGTCCTATCTGTCCCTGAGTCTCACACACCCTAGTTCTTCCTGTGGATTGATTTCATGAGCCAATTAATTCCATTTTTTCCCTAAGCTGGCTCAAGTTGAATTTCTCTAGCTGCACACAAGAGTACTGTGTTCATCTATAATTTCCATTTGGATTTTTGACAGACTGAAAATAGCTCACTTCCTTGCTCTCCTCCTCCTGTCCCACGCCCCCACCGCCCCCCACCCCAAGCAGGTCCATGACTACATTCAAAGACCCCTCTGAGGCACAGTCCCCTATCCCTGTACTAGACTCAGAGGACAGAGACAGTAAAAATGAGCCCCGTGCCCCATCTAATGTGCATATAACAAAAACAGTTCTGCTTTCTCCAGCAAGCAGTAGAAGTGGGTCTGCCTAAAGATAATTTTTTTTTTGAGAGGGGTATGGGGGCTGTGGGGGAGGTGGAAGTAGTCTTTCTTCAGTGGTGGGAATAAGCTAAGCGAAAGTTGAAAGGATAGAAAGCTGGTCTCTTGGTGTCAGAGGAAGCCCTTCCATGGGGCTGCTATAGGCTATAAGGAACTTCTGGGCACTGTGCCTGCTGGGGCTGAGGAGAGGCTGTGGCCTGTCCTGCCTGCTCAGAGCTACACGGACTTGCCTTCTTGAGTCATCAGGCCCTAGGCCTCTTCAACAGACCCCTACACTCGTCCTAGGATTGAGTTTACTGACCCACTCATCCCCTTAAAGTGCACAGACCCAACGCAGGGGAGAGTTTTCATAGGCCCAACTGCACCACAGCGCGTTGGAGATTAGGGCAAGGTGTCTGGAAGGGGCAGCGCTTGGCGCTCAGGCAGGACACACCAGGATGGACAAAAGGCTGTTAAAATATCAGAATGCTTCCACACTGGTGGGTAAATAGATGCCATCCTGAGCCCACAGAGTGTACCTTCCTCAATGGAGTCTCTCCCTTGGAACTGACGCTGCAGGAACTAAAGCGCTAATGTCGCCGAACAGCAGGCGGCCCCAGGACCCCGCTTCTGAGCAGGCCCGCCTCTATTCGGATTGGTTAGCGCTGGTGCATCGCTGGTTGTTCCATATTTCGAATGTCACACCTAAAAGGGAAAACAGAATCCTGGAGGAAAAGGATGGGAAGGCGATAGACTTCACTTATTTTCCAATTCTATTGGGAACGACCCGGCATTGTCACCTTCTTTCCGGGTGCATTTGTTCCGAAAGCATTTGGAACTTGCGCTCGGGGTTGAAGCAGCCTTGGCTCCCGCCGAAGACGCTCGCCATCCAGCCGGGGAGAGAAGACGTGCGCGGCGGCACAGTAGAGAGCGCACAGGTGATGGAAAAGGTGCTTTGGCGGGAAGGCTGCTGGGGACTCAGGTGGTGGACACCTTCAATCCCTTTGGAGGTCGCGATGAGTTCCTATGGTTTTTCTGGGAGCTGGGAAGTATGCGTCCGCTCTCTCTTTTGTCCTTCCTAATGGGCGCACATTGGCAAGTCCGCTAGTAGAAATTCAGCCTACCACTGAGGAAGCGCACCCATCATCCGGCCACGTCCAGGCTTTGCTGCCACCCGCTGAGCCACCAAGGCCACGTGTGTACCACGAGACTGAAGCATCAAACGGAGCTAATTTTAGACTGGAGGGGCCCTTCTGTTGTAGCTGTTTCCTTGGGTTACTTTTACTGTTTCTAATTTAGGCATGACAAAGTAAAGATGCTCCAGCGTTCCTCCTTAATTCAACTTATGCTCAGGGCAAAGGGCAACAAACCAACCGTTTTAACACTGCTCCTCTTGAGAAGGCAGAGGAGAGGGCTATGGATAATGGTGAGCAGAGTTCATGCTGGTCAAAATATAAGAAAGACCCCAAAATGACCCCTTCAGTATTCTCCTTCTTCCTGAATCCATTTGCCCTTCCGCAGTTCCACCCCATCCCTCTGCCATTCTGGCCCCATTAGAGCAGGATCCAATGTTCATGCAACAGTCAACTATTAACTGATAAGGCTTAACAACTCCCAGTAGGTATTTGCATTTTAATAGAGAATTATTGAAGACCAAAAAGCTTTCAGAGTCCCAAAGAACAAAGCACAGAATTAGAGGCTGTGAGGTGGATATTTGGGGAAGCAGAAAATTGTCCAGGTTATTCTCTTTTACTGTGTTTATTTTGTCCCCTTCACAAGGGACACCTCTTGTCACACCCTCTTCCCATGTTCTCCTCTCCTACCCCCACTCCCATCCCATCTCTACAAACACATGAGCTGTCAGTGGCTTGTTTGCAGGCTACCTGAGAGAAAGAACAGTCTTTTATTTGGTGAAAATTCTGATGGCCAATCTGGTTATGGAAGGCTAGCCCTCAAGGTGTGGCCTCCCTGGGTTGGAGGCAATAGAGGGAGAGTGAAATACTTGGCTTAGGAAAATATCACAAAGGGAGAGTGGCTGGGTTGGGCGCTGCCTGTTAAAATGCAGGAAGTAAAAAAAAGATGAGAGAAAGAGAAGATTGGAGAATATGAGGGTAGATCATGGTTTTATATAGAAGACTGGCCAGTAAGAAGCTCATGGTACAAGAAAGGCCAATGGGCCTTTAAAATAAGGATGTTTAATTTTAAGTTGGGGTGTGTATGTGTGTGTGCATTTGCTATACTGAGTTAAAAGCAACCCCCCAATAGCCTCAACGTTTCAGGAGAAGTTTGCTTTACCTTATGTCAACATGGAATTTTAGGAAAGTTCATGTATTTGAGTAAGCAACACTAGCTGTGGTAGGAGATAAACCTCAAACAGATAAGCCTTAACTCGACTCAGGTTTATTTCTCAATCTGGTCACAGTCCAATGAAGATTGGGCAGCCATTTTGTGGCTATGCATTTGAAACACATGGCCACCAAGGTCAAAGACCTGTGTGATGTGAAGAATAAAATCAATCGGGCAATGTGGAAAAGGAACAGCATGCCCCAGAAAGACAGTGTATAATGGAGACTGAGAATCAAATGGAAGCAGGAAATTGAAGCCAGAGGTGACTAAGAGGAATTTAAAGCCACAGAGAATAGTAAAAGATGTTGGGAGGGATGCTATTCCCCACCAAAGTGAGATGGGAATTTGAGTTGATCTTTACATCTTACGGGACATAGTGATTGCAGGCTGAGAGAACTGGGGACTTCTAGATAGCTGACATTTAGTCACTCTGAAACAGGATGTTACCTGCCCCTCCCCCAATCCTACTTCCAATATGTGCCTGTTTCAAATATTTGGGTCATCCTTAATGTGGACATGGAAAGAATAAATTAATTTTCCAGGAAAAATGGAAAGCCAAGACTCAAAATTTTCAGTCTTGGATACAAGACCACAAAAGAGCACAGGCTACAAGCCACTGGGCATGAAGTGATCTTGGCAGCATCCTTGAGTGGTGATGCTAGGGTTGACTTCAGTAGCAGGTCACAGAATGTGCCGTAGCATTGTCCTAGCATTGTCCAATGGGGAACTCTGCTTTGAGACCAGGTCCCAAGGGAAAAGAGTCTCTTCCCACCAAAGACGGTTAAAACACTGCTCACATGACGACAGATGCTGTTTGGGAAACAGCACCTAGACCACAGGGAGGGTAAGTGCATGATTAGCACCCCCAGAGGTGCAGCGGCAGAGGAAACATCATCTAATTTGAATACTATGCAGGACTTCAAAGGAATCTGCTCTGACAATAGAGACCACTACTGACCCAGGTCTCTCTAGCAGGAATCATGGACAACAGAGAGACAGAGAGGGCTTAGAATAGAGAGACAGAGTCATAGGCCCAAGAAATTAGACCAAAAATTTACAAAAAAGATAGGAGAGAAGCCAAGTCTCCTTAAATGTAATATATAAAGGGGATTTTTAACATTGCAGATGCAAACACTAAGCACTATTGGCAAATAACAATATGGGCACAGGCCATCCTAAGATCCGTTTTTCACCCTTCCTCTGCTCTGCTCTGCGTCCCACAAGGTGTGTGTGTTAAGAGAGTGAGAGATGGGCTGACCCCTGCGGGCTGCACTTCCAAGGCTGCCCTGTTAGCTGGCTCCTGCTGGGTTCAGCCACTGGGAGGCAGTAGTGGGAGCCTGGAGTGGGAGGAGGGGAGAAGCAGGGACATCATTCTGCTCCTGACAGCTCCTCCAGCAGCGGCTGTGTCCGAGCTGCCAGCTCCTGCCAGACAAGCTTGTGGTGGTTCCTGCGTCCACCAAGGGACCCCAGCCCCTGGGCTCCAGCAACACTTCCTTCTCCCGTCATCCTTCCAGCCTAGGGGTGGCAGTGGCTTTCTGCTGTTGCAAATCTCCAAGTCACCTCACTGTCTCAGTTGTCTTCTCAGCTCTCCCATCACTCTTGTAACCAATTCCCTGCATTAAATTCCCTCTGTTTTATATACTCAGCAGGTTTCCATTGCCCCAGTTAAAGCCTAACTGACATGGCCCTGGAGTGGGAAATACCACTATGTAGAACAATAGCGGATGAGACGTGGACATATCCATGAAGAAGTGGGGCACAGGCAGAGGACCCCACTGGTGAAGGATCCCCACCCATCCTAGAGAGGGTGCTGGGAGGCGATACTGGAAGAGTGGTCATGCTTAAGCACATATTTCGTAAAATGTTCATAATTTTCATTCTAGTGTGTGGATTCAGTTATTCTCACCCAATCTTTTTGTAGTCTTAATGAATGTAAGCTCTGTGGGGTCAGAGATATTTTTTGTATAACTTTTTGTTTGGAAATAATTTCAAACAGAAAAGCGGCAAACATAAGAACAGTACAAAGAACACCCATGAACCCTTTCCCTGATTCACCTGTTAGCATTTTACTCATCAGGTTTAAATTTACTCCTTCCCTCTCATATAGAAAACATGTGATTGTTTTAATTATGTAACCATATTCTATAATTATATACAAGTTTCCCTCATTATCCAAAGGTGGAGAGTTCTTGTGAAATCTTTCGTAAAGCAAAGAAGCAATTACGTTTAATTTATATCAGAAAAATTGAGGGGGGATTCTCTGACCCAAAAAATAACCTACCAAAATAAATGGAGATAAAGCACGGGCGCTCACAGACACTTCAAAGCTGTGGCGGCTTGATGCTGAGATGCTGAGTGTAGTTCTCGGGGAAGGAGCTTGGCGGCGCCACTCCCGCTGCCTTGATAACGGCTCACTGTAAAAGGAACGCTGAATCTGTTTTTGCTTTTAACCTTTTTTGGTAGAAGCAAAAATCCTCTTTGGATTTCTTTCGGTTAGCGAAAGCAGGTACTAAGGTAGGTCTTTTGTAAAAGCAAAGAGGACTAAAATGAACTTTTGGATAGCGGGGGGAACTGCAATACTTTTTCTGACTATTTGAGAGTAGATTGCCTACATCACGGCCCTTTACCTCTAATTATTTCAGTGTGTATTTCCTAAGAATTGGGATATTCTCCTAAATAACCACAGTTATCAACTTCAGTAAATTTAACTCTGATAAAACACTTTTATCTAACCTACTTATTGTATCTCAATTGACAATTGACCCCATAATGTCAATCAACTCAATACTGTCTTTTGTAGCATTTTCCCCCCAGCTCATCCTTTCTTTGTATTTTATGACACTGGCACTTTTGAAGACTATAGTGCTTCTCTCTCTCAGTCTGTTTCTCTCTCTTAATAGGAGGTTCCTATTTGGGGTTGGTCGGATGTGTCTTCATAGTTATGTTACCGAACCTGAAGTGAGTCGCTCACCTGTTGCACAGCAAGCCAATCTCTGACACCAGGTGTGGTGGAAGAAAATAGGAATTTTATTTTTGCACAGCACTGAGCAAGGAGAGAGGGCAGTTAACACTGAAATCCCAAACTCCCCGAGAAGCTAAAAGGAAGGGTTTTTATCTGGGGTTTTAGGTAGGGGAGGGGGAGCATATGGCCTTGCTGGTCGGAGCTTTCCCACCAGCCGGTCTTTGGCCTTGAGACACTTGCAGAGAGGAGGAAGCCTGTGACCTTGCTGGTCAGCAGCTTTCCCACCAGCCTGTATCTCTTTGTGAGGAGGAGATAATCCAGGTGCTTGTCCTTGACGGTGTCTGTCTCCATGGAGGATAGTGGATGTTGGAGCCAGGAAGCCAGAGAGTAAGCAGGGAATAAGTGTTTTGGTTTTAACCCCATATATGCTGGGTTTAATGTGGGAAAACTGATATCAGGGTCGGTATCAGATTCAGGTTATGCACTCCCAACCAGAGTTCACCATAGGTGACATGTGTCCTTCTCAATGAACAACATCTGGAAGCACACAACATCCACCTGCCCCTCATGGGTGTTGTCAGTTTTAATCATCTGGTCAAAGTGATGTCCGATTTCTGCACTCTTTAGGTACTGTTCTTTCCCTTGCAACTGATGACTAGTCTCCAGAGAGACACTTAAGGCCATACAAATCTCTACTCTTCAGGAAAATTACCTCCTAGATTTAGAATCCATTGATGATTCTTGCGTAAGCCAATCTTCACTATGATGGTGGGAAAGTGGTAATTTCCAACTTCAGCCCTCTCCGCCCACTTACCAGTGGGAGCTTGGCATTTTACTGTAAGCAAGAACTTTCACTTCTTGGTTTGTTTGTCTATCTACCTATTATCAAAATGAATGCATCAATTTCTATTTTTTAATGGTTTATAATTCACCATTGTCCTTGAATATTCGGTCCTCAAATTGTCCCAGAGTTTGCTGGTGGGAACCCTTTCAAGCAGGCTCTGGTCCTTGTGACATGCACTCATCAGTTTTTTGAGTACCTCCTTACTCTCTAGTATTCATTAAAAGATGTTCAAGGTTCCCCTTGTGCTCACTCAGGGCAAAGATTTTTGTCTGTTTGTTCATTGCTATATCTCCAGTACCTAGAACCACGCCTGAACACAACGAGTGCTGAATAAATATATGTTGATTGTATGAATAAGGTTCTTAACCAAAAACCTTTTCAGATGCTAAGAGAGATATCTGTGCTGGCAAAACCTAAATGGTAAAGTTAAGATTTCAGAGGCCAAAAGCCTGTGAAAATGTTTAAACCCTGTAACCTACTAATTCTATTTCTAGGAATCATTCCTAAAAGGAATAATCTGAAATTAACATAAAATGTGATTACACAAATATATAAATATATTATTATTTGCACAAAGAAAACTTAGACACAATGTCCAAAAGTGGGGGAATGATTAAGTAAAACCATGGTATAGTCGGGGCTGGCCAGTGGTCTAGTAAAGTTCGCGTGCTCTGTTTTGGTGGCCCAGCGTTCACAGATTAGGCTCCCAGGCACAGACCTACGCACCACTCATCAAGCCATGCTGTGGCAGTGTCCCCCATACAAAATAGAGGAAGACTGACACAGACGTTAGCTTAGCGACAATCTCCCTCAAGCAAAAAAGAGGAAGATTGGCAACAGATGTTAGCTCAGGGCCAATTTTCTTCACCAAAAACAAACAAAAAAAACTATTGTATAGTCACATGATATAATCTAAGGCAGCCGTTAGAAGTTAGATTTCTGAGAATTTGTTAATAATATTATAAAATGCTTTTGATCTGATAATAAGGGGAAAAGGAGAATCCAAAATTGAATATGTAGTCTACATGAAATATATTAAAATATGCATACAAGAAAAACCAAAAGGAAACAGGAAAAAATTTTAGAAGGAGTTGCCTCTGTGTGGTAGGATTATGCATTTTTTCCCTTATTTTTCTCTCTTTTGCATTTCCAATTTTTCTACAATGTTCCTGCATTTCTTTTTTTTTTTAAGATTTTATTTTTTTCCTTTTTCTCCCCAAAGCCCCCCGGTACATAGTTGTGTATTCTTCGTTGTGGGTCCTCCTAGTTGTGGCATGTGGGACGCTGCCTCAGCGTGGTTTGATGAGCAGTGCCATGTCTGCGCCCAGGATTCGAACCAACAAAACACTGGGCCACCTGCAGCTGAGCACGCGAACTTAACCACTTGGCCACGGGGCCAGCCCCCTGCATTTCTTTTACAACTAGAAAAGTTAATTTTTTAAGAAGGAAAAAGAAAATGTTCACATGCGTGATGAGTAACTAGGTAAGCAATACCCCTCCTGTTTGCTTCATGTGTACATGTTACAAAGTCAGTCTCATGTTCTGAAAAGCACTTCTCAATAAACAGAATAGACTGGCATTGTAGGGCTTGAAGACCTGATTCAAGCGAGATCCTCTACCTGGAACACTGCACCAGCCTCCCTCTTTCTGTCAATATCTTATCCATCCTTCAAGCTTTCTTTTCTTAGTTTCATTCCCTGCAAAAACAGACCCTGAGACAAGGGCTTGGGTGCAGGTGGCTTCTTTGACAAAGGAAAACAATAAGATGTGTGTTAATGAGCATGTTACTACCAAGACTAAACTGGGGCTCAGTCCCCAGGGGTAATGTCTGAAAGACTTGGTACAATGTGCCACAGAATTGTCCCAGCATGGGATGGGGAAGCTGGGGTATTGATTCACCAGCTCCTATCCCACCTTGGTTGAGGGCGGCCCCGGGGAGCATGGACACTTGCAGCCTGCCCTGCAAGTAGGCGAGCAAACTTCGATGGCCCTGGAGAAAGCCTCAAGCAAAAGAGCAGAGAGTCCCTTGAGATGAAAAGCTGGCAGGTGGTCCACCATAGCTGCCAGTGAACTCAGAGGTGGTCCTGGTATGAAAGGGGGCAAGGCATCAACAGCAGCTGCTACAGGGCCCAGGTTCCAATTCATCCCCACAGCAAAGAAGCTTTCAAGTCATTTATAAAATCATCAATCTCTCCTTCCTAATACTTCCATAGCCCTTTTGTTATAAATGCCACTACCACCTCCTCCACCTCCTCCTCCTCCTTCTTCTTCTTTTTGTGAGGAAGATTGGCCCTGAGCTAACATCTGTGCCAATCTTCCTCTATTTTGTATGTGGGACACCACTTGATGAGCGGTGTGTAGGTCCACGCCCAGGATCCGAACCAGCAAACCCTGGCTGCCGAAGCAGAGTGCATGAACTTAACCACTACGCCACCAGGCCAGCCCTGCCACTACTTTCTGTGTGAGCTTAGGTACCTCTTTATGGCTCAGTTTCCTCATCTGTAAAATGAGGATGATAATCGCCCCTGTGGTATATTGCAAAAATGGCTACAATGTTTCACCCCTCTGGTATCCACGCTCTTTACAGTATTTCTTTGCAGCTCTTCTCATCAAGAGGTGGAGCCTACTCCCCATTCCCTGAATCTAGGTTACACTTGTAAATTTGCTTTGGGGGAAACACAGCAGAATTGACAGTGCCAGTTTCGAGTTTCGGCCTCTAGAGTTTTATGTGCTCCTTGGAATCCTGTGTCTGCCATGAGAAGAAGCTGGAGCTAGCCTGCTGGAGGAGGAAAGATAGAGCAAAACGGAGGCAAATTGCCTCATCTGAGACCTTCTTAGACAAGCTAGCCTCCAGCTGCCCAGATGCACAAGAGAACCCAGCTGAGATGCCTCAGCCAACAGCCAGCTACCCCAGAAGGAGAAGCCCCCAGCCAATGCACAGATTTGTGAACAACAATACATGTTGTTGCATGCCACTGAGGTTTTATGGTCATTACACAGCATGATTACGGTAATAGATAACTGATAGAGCACCGATTTCACTGAGGATTAAAGAAGCATACAAACACGTGCAGCATTTAGCACAGTGCCAGGACCATGATACCCTTCCCTGAAATGTTAATTATTATTGTTATAATATTATTGCACTGTCATAGTGTGCCATGTTTTCAGATAATTTACATAAATGTCAGTTTCTCCTATGAAACAAGGGTCTCCTGGATAATAGAAAACCAGATCTATTTCATCCTTCATGACATAGCCCTATACTCGGGGGCCCATAATTCAGTAGGGAGACAGATGTGTGCATAAAGTCTGTTGTGGAAACTGGAGATAGCTAACATCCAAAAGTGCTGAACACAGAGCTTAATACAAAGAAGACGCCCAATGATGACAGAGCAAATAATAAAAACCAAGCACCGCCCCCCCCCCCCCCATGTCAGGGCATCTTATGGAAGGCAGAATTGATAAAGGACTGGGCTGGCCATCACCTCTACCTCACAGAAGCACAGCCGGGGGAATGAAGGGCTTATTTGGCGGTTTTATAGCCATAGCTGCTGCTCACGCTTTCAAGCTCTCTCTTCCTCCAGAGACCAACCATCACATGATAAAAAAAACTAATTAGAGCAAGCATGGTGCCCAGAATAAGCAGCCTATTAAGGAAATTTGAGTCAAATGAATGCAAAAGGACATCTATTATAAATATATCCTTAACAAGTATTTATTTTGGGTTTTTTTCCCCCAACTTTCCTAGGGGAATTTGTTGTTTGAGAAATGCCTGGTAAAAATCAGAATATTTTCACGATGTGCCTCCAGGTCCCCATAGAGATCCTCTCTGGGGCAAGCAGGCTGCGTGGAGCCAGCTCCCAGCAGGAACACGTAGGCAGCACAGGTTAAGCCTGGACAGCAGGTTAACAGAGACTCAGATAAATTCATCTTCATTTCGTGTCTTCAGCAGCCTTTGAACTTAGGTCAAGTCCCAGACAAACAAGTGATTTTATTAGAGGCAGGGATAGGCGGTAGAGAGCAGGTGGACTAACTTGGATTCCATTCCCAACTCCTTGACCCACCAGCCGGGAGACCTTGACCTAGTTACTTAGTTGCTCTGAGTCTCAATTCCTTCGTCTGTAAAATAGGGATAGTAAGACATCACCATGCTGGGCCAGTATGAAGACCAAGGGAGAGATGCCAGATGTCTGGCTCATAATGGCAAGTGAGTAGGGGCAGGATAGCCTAGTAGCTAAGCAATTGGGCTCACGAGCCAGATGGCCTGTGTTTATATTCCAGCTTTGCCACTTGCTAATGGTCCTTAACCTCTCTGGGCTTCAGATTCTGTAAAATCTGCAAAGTAGGGAAAATTATTACTAGCTCTTAAGGTTGTCATGAGGATTAAATGAGTTCGCATATGTAAAGTCCTTAGAACAGTATCTGGACGTGCCAAGCACTCAGTAAGTGTTAGCTATTATTGTTCTTGAAATAGAATTATTAATAGAAATCTCTGATGACCAGAGACCTCCTAATCATCTCACTTTAGTCCGGATATCAGCTGCAATACATTAGCTCATACACAAATGGCAAGAGTGGATTTAAGCAAATCATAATTCAGTGAGTCACGATTCCAGTTTATAAGCAGGGAAGCACAATTCAATTTTATAGGCAGCTGGGCTGCTAATTAAGAAGAAGCCCTTAATTACAGCACCTGACATAGGAAACTTGTCTTATGCTCGCTCGCCTTGTTTTTCCTAACTTCTCCTCCTTCAATCTATCACCCATCTATTTCTCTGCATAATACTTATTTCCCTCTCTCTGTAGAGGGTATGTCAGTGGTCTAGAGACCTAAACACTGAAGCTACACCCTGATTCTAGAACTCATACATCTCTGCTTGAAGTAACAACAGTGCTTAACTCTCCAGGCAAGCGTTCTGAGGATAAGGCAGACAGACACGAGTGAGCCACAGGAGTCTAGGGGAGCCACAAAAATGATACATAGGATTTACCCAAGGGAAGTGAAAACCTATGCTCATATGAAAGTCTATATGCAGATGTTCATAGTGGCTTGATTCATAATCACCAAAAAATGGAAACAACCCAAATGTCCTACTGGTGAATGGATAAACAAACTATGGTGTGTGCATACAATGGAATACTGTTCAGCAATAACAAAGAACAAACCCCTGGTACAAGCGCATCGTGGGTGCATCTCAAATGCATTTGCTGAGGAAAAGAAGCCAGACTTGAAAGGCTACATAGTGTATCATTCCATTAATACGACTTATTGGAAAACACAAAATTATAGGGACTGAAAATAAGCCAATGATTCCGAGGACCAGGGAATAGGGGAGGAAGGCTGGCTACAAAGGGCCCTAGGGAATTTGGGGAAGGAATGGAAATGTTCTATACTTTGATTGTGGTAGTTACACAACACATGTGTTTGTCAAAACTCATAGAATCTACTAAAATAGGTAAATTTTACTGCATGCAAATTCTACCTCAGTAAACCTAACTTGCTGCACCATGGTCCCTATGGACCATTTTCTTTTAAAGAAAAGGAGCTTGGACACTTTTCAAAGTCAAACAAATAACCTCTATTTTTTTCCTGTATTTTATTTTTACTTTATACATTTATTGACATCTTTGTTAGCCGTTAAAATATACATTTTTAAAAGCAGAGGACAATTAATCTCATCACACATAGTAACACTAGCATAAGAAAATATTTCTTTTTCCAAGTAAAATTAGTCTTGCAAAAGAATCAGAGAAGAATTCCATTGGGCAAAACATGTTAACAGCCATTACCCATGTCAGATGATACACAGGCTGGGATGCGTGTGTTTCTGATTCTGGAGTAGCAGGGATAAAGGCTGCTAACATGTTTTGCCGAGGTGATTCATATCTGACCTCAATGCACGATGACCTCAACACAGAGGGAAGCTGGTCCTACGAAATTAGGGCAAAGTCAAATATAGACAAACACCATGTGGGTATTTCCAGAAGAATAGCTTTGTCTGAGTGAAAGCATGCCAGCCTGGACAACAATCCAAGGATTCATACTCAGAATGCCTCCAAACTGCCCAGGGTCTAGCATTGCAGAAAGAGACCTGGTGTTCACAGTTCATCACAGAAGTGTAAAAGAAAGTGGATTGATTGTTGTGAGCTTTTTCTACTATTAAGACAATTTTCTCTTAACTTAAAACACACTTTACTGATGAATCAAGTGCCAGCTTTTCAAAGAACATGACAGCTCCAAAAAAGATCTGTGGATAAATGAGTAACCCTAGGCTGGGTGGGGCGAGGTGGCAGCGTGATATGAGCCAGCAAGTGTTGAGTATTTGCTGATCTCAGACATCCGTGACCTGGTCTCTTCCCACCACAACCTACGAGGAGGATGTCATCACTGGGTTACAGACAGGAGATGAAGGCTTAGAGAGGAGAAGCCACTTGCTCTTAACCGCTTTATATTTTTGAATGCAAATGACCTGTGATTCCACAGCAAGTAGAAATGGTGATTTCCGAATTAAAATCAGACAGAGGTGGTGGGGGACAAGAGGAGGAAAAATAAAATCATAAAGAAGCAAGCAGGGGTGTGCTGGTAAATAGTTAACAGGATCTGGGCAGGGACTCTCCCTGGGAACTCTACCATGGCCAAGTTGAAGCTATCTACACGAAGTCAAACAGCTTGCAAGCTTCCTGACAGTGCAACAGTCAGCTATCCTGAGAGTTGTTTAGTGAAAAATATCAGTTCAGAGAAAGCTTTAGGAGATCCCTAGTCAGGAATGGGAACAGGAGGGTGATAGGAAGGGAAAAGGGGACTGAAATATATGGGGGAAATAAAGAGGAAAACAGAATTCTGGGGACAGATTTGAGACCTGCTGATGGTGATGTAGGCTCTCCTGGGAGTTTAATGAAGCCGGGGAAGGCATGGATCTGCCCATGGGTTGACTGGGGAACTGAATGGAAACCTCTGCTTGAGGAAAAGCCAGGAACATAGTAATCGCTGGTCAGGATTTAGAGAAGTGATCTGGAGTACAGAGAAGGGACTGAGTTCCTGAGCAGAGGAAATGCCAATTTCTGGTGACTACGTTGCTTGTTGTTATTGATTTGGTTTGGTTTGGTTTGGTTTGGGTTGGTTTGGTTTGGTTTGGTGAGGAAGATTGGCCCTGAGCTAACTGCTGTTGCCAATCTTCCTCTTTTTGCTTGAGGAAGATTGTCACTGAGCTAGCATCTGTGCTACTCTTCCTCTATTTTTTGTATGTGGGATGCCACCACAGCATGGCTTGATGAGCAATGTGGAGATCTGCAGCCAGGATCTGAACCCATGGACCCTGGGCCACCAAAGTAGAGCGCACAAACTTAAGCACTATGCTACCAGGCTGGCCTATTCTTTTTCCTCCCTGAAGCCCTAGTACATAGTTGTATATTCTAGTTGTAGGCCCTTCTAGTTCTTCAATGTGAGACGCTGCCACAGCATGGCTACCAACAGACAAGTGGTGTGGCTCTGCACCTGGGAACTGAACCTGTGCCACTGAAGCAGAGCCTGCTGAAGTTTAACCAGTAGGCCATCAGGGCTGGCTTGATGGTGACTATGTTGTTAAACTTGCTCAGATGTCCAAGCATAAAGAGGCAATTGTCCTGCCATCTGAGTTCCTCTGATGAGCAATATCACCCCATATAACACACACTAGGCATTGCACCACTTCTAAAGGGAAACTCCAGCATCTCTTGCTGTTCATAGATCTTACTTCTGAATACCTGACACCAACAGTTCCTCCTATCACATAGTTTCTGACTCTTGCTGCTTAGATTCTGACCTTATTGCTTATCCTCCCACTTGCAGCCTCACCCTGCCCTTCAGGTTTGGTGGGCATACAGTCTTTCCCCCTATAAATTTGCCTTCCTGTTGAATTCTCCCCGCCTCCACACTCGTGGCAGTTTTAAAACAAGGCTGCAAATTCTTTGACACTCCTTCCTTGGATAGGTAGGATCTACGTCCCTATTTCTTGAACCTGGGCAGACTTGGGCCAATAGAACATGGTGGAAGTGCCATTACACGATTCTGAGATTGGGTCATAAACAGCCATGAAGCCCTGGATTGACAAGCAAGAAGACAAATTACCCTGATGTCATCACGATAGAAAAGCCATGTGTAGGCACTACAGTGAACAGTCCCAGCTTTCATCCAACTCCCAAGCCACCAGACGCACGAGTAAAGCCAACTTGTACCCTCCTGAGCAGCCCAACCTCCGTCTGAATGCTGCTATGTGATCTTAGGTGATGCTACATGAAGCACTTCTGCTGCCCCTGCCTAAATCTGTTATGCACAAAATCATGAGATATAATAAAATGGTTGTTGGTTTAAGACAATAAGTTTTGGGATAGTTTGTTCAATAGCAATGGATAACAGGAACACCTCACTCCCACCCCCAGGCTTTTCATGCATCCCTCTTTGAATCCCTCTTTGAAGAGCCTCTGGGCAGACAGTACCTCTACTTCTATCTCCTGAACAGTTGAGAAGATTCTTTGAATAATACCGTGAAATACGTAATTCCATCATATGAACCAAGAATAACTTTACTAGCCCATGTACTACATGAGGATGTTTATGCAATAAAGGATCACAGCCTGCAGCACACACTTCCTTAAAAAACCAGCCTCTGGACCTAAGGACTAGCAAATATTTCCAAAACGTCCTGTTAATATTTGTTTGTTACTTGTTTATTCACCTGTTTGTGAACTGTTTGTTCCCTATGAGAGAAGTAGAAGCAGGTTCCAAAGATTCATGGACAATTTAAGTGATAAAATTCTATCCATTTATGTGACTTTTTTCCTCTTGAATTTGAGAAAATCATTCTTCAAATTGAGCAATAAAACGTCTCCATCTCAATTCATGGATCAAGAAGACTAAATTGAGAACCACCCTTCAAACCTATATCAGTCCAGCTAAGTAACTGATACACAAACGTGTCATCAGTTACCTGACAAGCTTGTAGTTTGCATTTACCCACATAGTCCACAGTATTTATTGAGCACATAATACAAACCAAGCACCATACTGGACTCTATGGACACACAAATGAAGTAGAAAAAACAGCAGAACTAAAGAGCTTATAGTCCTACAAAGGAAAACAAACACATAAGTAACTATCTTAATTTTGTGATTGTAAGCACGAATATTTGCTGTTTTGATATTTCTGGGATTGAAATGTGCCTTTACAATCAATGCCAATCCTTACTTTCCTACCCGCAGCCAAGCAGAAGAGTAAGTTGTCACTGCCTGGGGTACCACAGGTGAGAAGGCCTGAATGGAGGAGTATGTAGTGAGGCACAGTGAATATATTTGCCCTTTTCTCACCTCCATGAGTTGTTTATATTGCTGGCAAAATTTTAACTAAACTTTGGATTTTTCAGTTGTTGCTTAAAATGTCTTCCCAAAGATTACATTACAATGCAGCACAAAACAAAAAAAACATTGAGCACCCAGAAAAATTCGTCCCTTCAACAGGCAATGCAATTTAAGGTGGTACAAACCACCAAGTCTCTCAGCAAGAGCTGATAGAGCTTCCAAACCTGGGAGAGACAGGCATGACCAATTCACTCACCATGAAGGATTATCACTCAGGCTCTAGAATTCTCTCTGTTCAAAGCTTCCTGTCACTTAGAAGCCATTTAACTTCCAGCAATATGTCATTCAATTAAGGAATAACCAAGACTCTGAGTTTAACCAAATAAGAAACAGAGACCAAACTCTGATAATCTTTAATATACTGCAGTACTTAATGGTTTTACCCAAAGGTGCTAAAGAGGTCACTGTCGCCTACAGATTACAAACATGGTCATGACATAAACCACGATGCTGTGCAAACTGCTGATGGTGAGATGTGATTCAGAAGGGCCCTTCAATTCTCAATATGTTGACGACTCAAACTCTAATACTAAACAAGAAAAGTAGAATGTAATTAATTATCTGGATAAATTTGGTAGTTTAAAAATTTGATATCTTTTAATAGTCTTTTAAAAAGTTATTACTAAATAAATATGCTATCTTAAAATCAATAGTGTCTCAAAACGAAGGAACTATGGTAATTATATTATACTGTCAAATGTGCCTACGGAGAGCATGATTTAGAGTATATTAATATACTGTAATTATAATATATTGTCAAATGTGCTATGGAGTCTTGATTTAAAGTATTTTATCATTGCCCTCATTAGTATAAATTACATTTATCAGGAAATGTGTTACATTTGTTGATTAGGAAGGTAAGAACACAGGCGATAGGATAAAGGTGAAATGGGGAGTGATTCATTTCCTTTGAAACAGGAGAAGGAGGAAAGAAATTGGCTTTCTGAAATAGTGATTTTTTTTTGTTTGTCTTTAAAGATAGGTAAATTTTTTGTCATAGGAGTGAGAGGAGTTAAAATTATAGGAAAATAACACGATTGAAGCAAAAACACTTGGCTTATTCAGGAAACTCTGAGTAGTTCAGTGGCTAGAGTTTAGGCTTTATGAGAGTGGTGTTGGAAAAAGCATGCTGGCCGGAGTGGCAGGGCCACAGCAGGGTCCCATGTTTCACTTTGTCCTTTATACGGAGGGAGTCACAAGACATTTTCAACAGGGAAGTCTCATGATCAAATGCATGTGTTTAAAGAAACAATAACTGTGATAGCTGTATAGAAAACCAACGGGAAGAGAACAAGGCTGGAGACAGGGACGCAAGCTGAAGGCTCTTAGAATATTCTAGGAGAGAGACGAAGAGGGTCTCAACCAGGGAAGTGGCTGAGCAAATGGATGAGGGAAGCTTCTCCCTGGGGCTTCCTCCCTTTGAATATCCATATTCTTCATGTATTCTTGGGTTCTGTGTGTGGGACCAGAGCAGACACAGGAAGGGGATATATGCACCAAAGCAGAAAATGTATATGAATCGATTTAGTCTTTGGAGAGAAAATGCCCCTTTTTAATTGACTTAATTTTCTGAGGGGGCAAAAGAGAGTTACCAGATATTGATGAGAACTTAGCAGGTGAAGCCTTTTCCTCAGGGATGGTATGGATAGAGGAGTGTCCTTTTTATTACACAATTATATTAAGTCGTATTTATTACACAGTTGTATTGGATTAGGGCCCCCTCCAAAGGTCTCATTTAAACTTAATCACCTCTTTGAAGACTCTATCTCCAAATACAGTCACATTCTGCTGTACTGGGGGTTAGGACTTCAACATATGAATTCAAGGAAGACACTATTCAGCCCATAACAAATGCTGGGGAGGATGCAGAAAAACTGGATTTCTCTGGCCTTGTTGGTGGGAATGTAAGACAGTACAGCTACTCTGGAAAACAGCTTGTCAGTTTCTTAAAAAACTAAACATACAATGACACAGCAATTCAACTCCAGGGCTCTTATTCTAGAGAAATGAAAACTGAGATCTTCCCAAAAGGCTGTATGTGATTTTTCATAGCAGCACTGTCTATAATAGTGAAAAACTGAAAACAATCAAAACGTCTCTCAACAGGTGAATGGGAGAACAAACTCTGGTACATCCACATCCTGGAATACTACTCAGCAATAAAAACGAACAAACTATTGACGCTCGCAACAATTTGGATAGATTTTAAAAGGTCACTATGCTGAGTGAAAAAAAGCCAGTCTCAAAAGGTAACGCACTGTATGATTCCGTTTATATACCGTAATTAAAATGACAACGTTATAGATGTGGAATTTAGGTTACTTTTTGCCAGAGCTTATGGAAGGGGGAGCAGAAGGGATGAGGGTGATGGTAGAGGATAGCATGAGGGAGATTTTTGAGGGGGGAATCTTATCTTGACTGGAGAGGTGATTACATGATCTACAACATGTTAGAAAATGACATACAACTATACGCACATGGCACCAATGTCAAATTCCTAGTTTTGACATTGTACTATGGTTATACAAAATGTAACTGTTGTGGGAAACTAGGTGAAGAATAACACAGGACCTCTCTGTACTATCTTAGCAATTTCCTGTGAATGCGTAATTATTTCAAAATAAGAAGCTTTTAAAAATCAATGATTAATAAGATAACAAAATTTTGAATAAAGACAGGATCCAAGGGGACTAGAATTAGGGTGAGGTAAGTGAGGCAAGCAATGCAATTGCAGGATTTCCTTTAAATTTTTGATAGTATTTTGTTCATCATAGACTTTATTTTTTGCATTAACTTTGATTTTTTTAAAAATATTGTATTAAAATATCACTTATTTTGACTACTGAGTTTTTTAGTGTCCCCTTAAATTTTGTGCCCAGGGCAAGTGCCTCTCTTGCATTACCGAGTCGCAGCCCTGTGGCCCATCATATGTTTGTCCAAAGGATTTGCTTCTAATGACTGCTATGTAAAATATGAGCATTATTTTATAATGTTTTTGAATCTAATTACAAAAAATACTTCATACTCATAAAAAATAAGAGCGTATGGGAAAAAGTAAACGTTTCTCATATCTTTCTCCTCTCAATCTCATTTCCAGAAGTAGCCATTGTTAACTGTGTATCCTCCCAGATAGGTTTTATATAAATACATGTAAAGTCTACACACCACATCTACACTTTAAGAAACAAATGGGATAGAAAACATTATGGAGATGCCTCAAAAAATTGAGAATAGAACTACTATATGATCCAGCTATTCCACTGCTGGATATTTACCCAAAGAACACAAAAACACAAATGCATAAAGATACATGCACCCCTATGCTCATTGCACATTATTCACAATAGCCAAGACTTGGAAACAACCTAAGTGTCCATTAAGGGATGAATGGATAAAGAAGATGTGGTGTATATATACACAACGGAATACTACTCAGCTATAAGAATGAAATCTTGCCATTTGCAACAACATGGATGGACCTTGAGTAACATAAGGATGGACCTTATGCTAAGAGAAATAAGTAAGACAGAGAAAGTCAAATACTGTATGATTTCACTCATAAGTAGAAGATAAAAACAACAAACCCACAGATACAGGGATTGGATTGGTGGTTACTAGAGGGGAAGGGGGCAGGAGGAGGGTGAAAGAGGTGACATGACATGTGTACCATGATGGATGGCAGTTAGTCTTTGGGTGGTAAACATGATGTAGTCTACACAGAAATCAAAATATAATGATATACACCTGAAATTTACATAATGTTATAAACCAATGTTATCTCAATTAAAAAAAAGGAAACCAGATGGGATCATATTCTACCACTGTTCTGAACTTGCTTTTTTCTCAATTAATGATGTAACGGGTACTTTTCCCTTTCCTTCTATTCTAGTGCATTCTATTTGAGCTGCCTAGAAATCCATTGTATAGTTATATCATAATTTAGTTAATCAATTCTCTATTGATAGATATTCAGGTTGCATCTAGCATTTATTGTTTCAAATAAGGATACAACAAAAATCCCTAAACATATTTTTGCATGTTTGTTCTAACTTAAATTTTTAATTAATGTTGCCAAATTGCTTTCCCAAATATTTTGTGTATCTTTTCACCCTTCACCAGTCGTTTCTGGAATGTCTATTTCCCCTCTATGTGGCCGACGTTGTATGGCACCAATATTTTATAAAATAAATTTGCTAATATGATAGGTAAAAAATAGAATTTCATCACTTTATTTTGATACTCTCAACTTTTTATCTATTTGTTAGCATTTCCTGCTATCCTGTGAATTTTGTGTTCAGACCCTTTGTCTCTCTCTCTATTGGATCATTAATCTTTTCCATGTGGATTAGTGTGACTCCGCATATTAAAGAAATTAGTCCTTCATGGATTACAATCATTTTTCTTTCTGATTCTTGTTTGTCTTTTTATTTTATCTATGGAGGGGTTTTTGTTTATTTGTTTTTGTGGTTTTTTTGATGTATGGATATTTCAGGATTAAAAAATTTAAATAATCAATTTTATCATTCGTGGTTCTTGAATCTCATGTCATGCTTAGTATGGCCTTCCCCATTCAAACTTATTTTATTTACCCATATTTTCTTCTAGGGCTTTTGTTGTTGTTGTTGTTATGGCATTTCTTTGAGAGTTTAAGCTGTGGAATTTCCCTTGGAGAAAGAAGTGATGTAGAGATCCAGATGATCTTTGTCAAATGGCTTTCCATTTTTCATGACATACTTTATTGGATAGGACATTTTTCACTACTATTTTATGAGATGCTAACTTTATCTTACAATAATGTTCATACATCCTTCTGATCATTTCTGAATTTCCCTTTCTATTTATTTAATAGAATCTTTCTGTTTCCATATCAGTTCATAGCACATCAAGTACTGTAATTTAATGAAATATTTAAATATTTGATAGGGCTATTTCATTTCATTATTTCTTTTTATCTGCAGATTTTTTTTCTGGGTTTCTTCTCTCATGATTGTTTCTCTAGATGAACTTCAGAATAATTTTGTTAAGTTTTTAAAAACCCTACATTCTGACTGGTATTACACTGAATTTATCAATTAATTTTGGGATAATTTCTGTCTTTTAATATCTTTTTAATAATATTCACATATTTTTTTAATTCTCAGGCAAAAAGAACATGTCCATCAATGTATCAAAGTCTTCTTGAACAAAATAATATTGCCTTATATTGCATATCTTTTATTAAAAGCTTGAGGAAGGAGATCTCTTCTATAATTCTATAAGTACTATAAACATTTGTTTTAATGTGAACTAATTCATTCTGTAAACAATTATGAAGCACCTACTGCATGTACCACACACCATGTTAGACAATGAAAAGACAATGAAACAAAGACACAGTCCCTCCTCTGACACCTTATCAGGTGGTCATTTCTAGTATGAAGGACAGTCATATAAATAATTGCAGAATAATGTAGTGACTGCTATAACAAGGGTGGTACAATGTGTTATGGAGCACAGGATCATAGAGTTTGAAGAGCTTACTTTCCCCAGGGGTTTGCTGGGGGCTTTCAAGACATGACATGTCAACTAGATTTTGAGGAAAAGTGAATGTTCACCAATAAGAGTATTGTCCATTTATGTATTTACTACTAGAGTCTTGATGTTACTTAAAAATATTATTTTAAGTAAAAATAGCAGAAAAGAGAAAAAAGGATACAAACGTGCTCATTAAAATTGGATCTTATATATTAGCAGGTTTTCATACATGTGAGTGAATTATTTAAATAGTGTAGATATGAATTTTTACTGTTATATGTGATACAAATACTTTCCCAACCAGCTTTATTAATTTTCATGGTACAGAAATCCAAACATTTTAGACAGTTAAATCTGTCATTTCCCGTTTAATTTCTCCTATTGTTTCAATCTTTTGAAAGCTACCATCTCCACAAAGATCTGGTAAATGGGGTCCCATTTTGGCCACCACATTTCAATAATCACATGGAATTGCTGAATAGCATCCAAAAATGATGAGAAATGAAAAGTAGGTTTCCATTTTTTCATGAGTAAAAATTAAAATAGAACAGACCAAAGAGAAATCTTGTGCCTTGTCTCCAAGAATAATACAGAGGATGATGAGCAATGATTTTCCATGTCCAATAATTTTGATTAAGAGAAAATGAGTTTACAGCAAAGTAAAAAAGTTTTGGGAGAACTTGTTTACTATCAGGGTGCTGGAACAATGGAATAAACTTTAAAATAAGATGAAGGCCTCCATTCCCATAGATTTTTTAAAGATAATAGAAGCTATTTATACCAATGGTTTACAAACTGGAGTTCCTATTTGGACTATCTTGGAGAAGTTAAGGGAAAGGGATAGGACTTTATCCTTAGCAGAAGGCCAAGGGCATGAGTCTATAGGTTGAACATAAAGACCTGGAAAAACTGGTTTATCCTGTTGACAGATGGAGTGTTGACAGGTGGGGTGCTGACTCAGCTGATAGCTCAAGGTCCCTTCTCAGTATTGGCTGATGGTAGTAGTTAAAGGTCAAATCACATTCTTGAACATAATAATTTTTGCCACAGCTTTGTTATTTTGCAATCCATATTAATTCACATTTAGCCTAGGACAATGGGTTCACAGTGAACATTTCCCGCCCTTCCTCACATCTAACATAGTCATGAAATTACATAAAGGTAAAGAACCAAAAGCATTGAGAATATAAAATTATTTTTAAATAAGGGGATAAAAAGCATGTCTTTCTGTGGTTTATAAATGCTATGCTGGTGGGAAAGTTAGATAAAAATAGTTTAGCACACTCTCAAACTCCCAAATTAACCAAATTTCTTTTCGTAGGGCAGGCATATTCAGCATGTAAATCAATGGTCAAAATCTGGTCTTTAGTGACTTTGAAAACAGACATAAAAATGCATATTTTACATTTTGAAAAGTCTTTAATTGACTAGTAGAGCCATGGTAAAAGGAGATTAGAAATTTTTTCAGCTGCAGAAGATTTTCAATGAGTTCCCTAAGGATGTGGGTGGATATCTTTGATTTTAAGATTGAGTCTATTAGTAGGAAGGAAATGTGGTGTCGGGCATTAGAACCTCATTTTTATTATCTAGTATTTATGCAATTCATTTCCTCTTTGAATTGAAAAAATACTTTATAATATATTGGTTAATGTGAGCAGTGTTACATTTTTTAAAGGGCTGGAGCACGAGATATCAGAAGAAAGCCAGCTGGTGGCCAAGCCAGGCTTCACAAGCCTACTTTGTGTTGATGGGGTCATCTGGGCCCAAAGTTCAGTAACTGAAGTTCATCAGATTCACTCAGACTTGGAGAGACTGACTCATACTAACAAACTCCCAGTTCTCTGAGGTCAAGGAAGTGGGCAGTGAGCACACACAGCTGCCTTTTCTTTCTTACCAAATCATATGAAATCACCATAGAGGTACTTTTAAAAAGAATAAATCTATAACAGTGTGGGGAAACAATAAAAAGCTTCATTAATGAACCAGAAATTTGGAATTATTCCTAAAAGAGCAAAAGCAAAAGGAGTCACATTTAAGAGAAAAAAAAAAATCTTGTAGAACATCATAGCTCAAAACACATGCAAGAGAGGAATCGTAGCATTGGGAGGCTGGTTTTGGGGGAGCTGCATGCTCAGAGCTAATGCAATTCATCAATTCATTCTTTTTTCCACCAATCTGTTAAGCACAGCATATGTGCCAGGCACTGTCCTAGGCATTTGGTTCACATCAGTGAACAAAATAAGATTCTTGTCCTCTTGGAGCTTATGTTCTAGTGGGAAGGGACAAACAATAAAAGGTAAACTTAATAAGCATTTCAGTATGGAGAAGAGGATGAGTGCTATGGAAAATGGAAAAATAGATGGGGCAAAAGAGATTTGCTGTGTGGGGTTAGGAGGCTAGATATTGAATAAAGTAGTCAGGGTAGGCCTCTTTGAGAAGAAGAGGAGAGAATTAGTCAAGCAGTAATCTGGGGGAAGAGCATTCAAAGGGAACAGAGAGTGTGAAGGCCCCAGGGTGGGAGTGGTGTGCCTGTCATGTTCTAGGGATTTCAAGGAAGCCAGAATGGCTGCGGAGGAGTAAGCCAGGAGGAGAGTGGAAGGAGATGAGGTCAAGAGGTCACAGGGAACTGGACTGTGTAGCCCGTATATGGACCTTGGGTTTTAATCTAAATGAAATGGGGGCAGTGGCAGGGGAAAGTGTGTAGCGGGGAGAGGAGAGTGCAGGGTTTTGAGCAAAGCAGTGATGTGATCTAGTGTACATTTAAAAGGGCCTGACTCTGGAATCATGTTGCAAACAGACTGTAGAAGGGCAAGAACAGACACAGGACAGCCAGTCATCCAGGTGAGAGGACAGTGGCTCTGACTAGGATAGAGGCAGTGGAGGTGATGAAAGTGGTCAATTCTGAAGATACTTTGAAGGTAGAAGGAACAGGATTTCCTGAAGCACTGGGTGTAGAGTGTGAGAGAAAGAGAAAAGTCATAGATGACCCACGTTTTCGGGCCAGAGCAACTGGCTAGATGGGCTGGTCCTCACATGAGATAGGGATAGCTGCAGGTAGAAGAGGTCTGGTGGAATTTGGGAGATGCGCGGGTGGTCATGAGTTTCATTTTGGACTGTTGAGTTTGAGATATCAATCAGACCTTCAGGTGGAGATGTCGATAGGCAGTTATTCAGAATTAAGAGTTTGGAAGAGAAGTCTTGGGCTGGAGATATGTAATTTGTGGTTTTTTGGGATATGTGTAAGGTTTAAAGCCATGAGACTGGATAAGAACACTACATGGGAGAGTGTAGAAATGGAAAAGAAAAATGGCATTCATTGATTAAAGGAAAAAAACCAGATGGTCATCTCAATAGACGGCAGAAACAATTTGATAAACGTTAAACACTCATTCCTGATTAAGAAAACAATAACAACAAAATTCTCACCAGGCTAGAAATATAAAAAAACTTTATTTAAGAGAAAAAAAGAAGACTTCAATATATAATGAAAGATATCATAGTCTCTAGATGGAAGACTATATATTTTTTCTTTGTTTTCTCTCCTTGATATTTCTCCAATTACAAAGCAATACAGCCTATTGTAAGAAGAAAACAGTACAGTGATGTGTAAAGAAAAAGTTAACCATCATTTCAACCCCATCTCAACCCCCTTTGAGGTAACAAATGTTAACAACCTGGCATTTATCCCTTCGCATCTTTTTCATGGCTCATTCAGCATTACAAGCACTTATGCAGCTCACAGTTACAGAGGTTTGTTTGTATGTGCTTTGTTTTGACAAAATAGAATCATACCGTACACATTACTAGCTTTAAAAAATTTAACAACATATCATGGACATCCCTGCAAATATGTATATACAGATTCAACTCTAGTTTTTTCCCTTAATATATAACATATATATACACACACACATTATACATATATAGTATGTGTATATATATAATGTATATATGTATTAATGGGTATATATATGTGTGTGTATATATATAATATCGTTATGCTAGTTAAAAAAACATTAAATCAGATTTTTTCTTCTACCCTTCTTCCAGCATCTACCCAAATCTCAGCCCCGACCCCAAACCTGGCATAGCCCTTGTTAACCCCATGTAGAGCATTCCATGCTTTTTCCCCAAGCTTATGTAATCATAAACAAAGAGAAGTTTGCGTACGAACATATACATTGACACACAGACACACACACTCATACATACATACTAGTTTATCACTGGGAATCAAAATATACACAATTCTCAGCATCTTGTCTTTCTCACTCATCATCTTGTAGAAATCCTTCTAATTCATGAGAAGTAGTTCCAATTCCTTCTCCCTAGTAGCTGCATAGTATTTTATGATGGAGATACACACACAATTTATTCAACCATTTCCTTATGGGTCCATATTTACTTTGTTTTTACGTTTTTGCTACTGTAATTCTGCAATAAACAAGTTTGCATGTAGCCTTCTGTACTGGTTCTTTTATTTCTACTGGCTACACTCCCAGGAGTGCAATCATTGGGTCAAAGGGTATATGGATTTTTTATTTTAATAGATGCTGCTAGATTCTTTTTTCTCAAAAGGCGATAACAATTCACATTTTCACAAGCAATACATGAGACTGCAATAGATAATATCATTCTTTTTAGTTTTTGCCAGTCTGATGGGTGTAGAGTAATGTCTCATTAT
This sequence comes from Equus quagga, assembly GCF_021613505.1. NCBI lineage: Eukaryota > Metazoa > Chordata > Mammalia > Perissodactyla > Equidae > Equus > Equus quagga. The sequence continues at coordinate 136,146,770 of NC_060269.1, forward strand.
TATTTTAATTTACAGTTCCCTGACTGCTGGTGAGTTTGGGTATCTTTTAATATGTTTATTAGCCACTTAGATTTGCTATTCTGTGAATTGCCTGTTTACACCTTTTGCCCTATTTAAAAATTGGAAGAGTTTATCTTTTTCTCATCATTTTGTAATAATTTGTTGCATAGAAGAAATACTAACCCTTAGTCTTTATCTGCATTGCACATATTTTCTAAATGCAGATTTTGACTCGACTTTGTTTATGGTATCTTTCACCATACAAAAGTTTTAAATTTTTATATAATCAAATATGTCTATCTTTACAATTTCCGGGGTTTTGGTTTTAGTTAAAAAGGTGTTCCGTCCCCTAGGTTTGCATGTAGTCACCTAAATGTTCTTCTAAGATTTATTGTTTACATTTAAGTTTTTAATCCATTTGGATTTTATTTTTGGATTTGTTGTGAAATTAGAATACAAGTTCCTTTTGTTCTAGATGAATAGCCTGTTATGCCAGCACTATTTATTAAATAAACCATTCTTTCCCACAGAATTGAAACACTACCTTTGTCACATATTAAATTATGATGTATACTGAGATCTATTTTTGGATCTGCTCTTCTGTTCCACTGATTTGTCTACTCTTGTGCCAATACCATGTTGGTTGTATTACAGTGATTTTTATTACAGTGGCTTTCAGTTGAAGGTATGTCTCTCATTATTTATCTTCTTCATACTTTTCTTTGTTATTCTGGCATTTTATAGTTCCATATGGCTTTTAAAATAATTTTACCCAACTCCCTCCACCCCCCAAAAAGAAAACTGTTGAGTAATAAATGGAATTGTGTTGTATTTATTTAGGGGAAGGATTGTTATTTTTTTATCTGTAAGAATTTCAGTATTTATTTCTTTACAAAGGAAATACCAATATCATATCTTAAAAATTAACAACAATTTCTTGATATAATTAAATGTATAGTCACTGTTGAAAATTCCCCAATTGTCTCATGATTATTTAGTTTATTTGTTAGACTCAGGATCAAAATAAGGCCATAAATTGCAGTTGGTGGTGATAGGTCTTTAGACCTTTCTTAATCATAGACTCCCCCTCTGTCACACTTTTCTCTTATAATTATTGAAGGAAATGGGTTGTTTGTCCAGTAGCATTTCCTAGCCTGAATTTTAATAATTGTACCTCTGTGGTGTCATTTAATGTATTCCTCTGTCCGCTGTAGTTTCTGTATATTGGTGGTTAGATCTAGAAGTTTGATCAGACTTGGGTTCAATTTTCTGGAAAATACTCCTAATAGAAGGTGGCACAGGATGTCTGATCTCCCTTTGCTGTTCAGCAGTCCTATATCCATTGATTTGTTAGGACTTGCAGAGTGGTGATATTTTGATTCCATCATTTCTTCTTCATTGTTAACTGGAGCAGCTTTAGAAGTTTCTTCTACAAAGATACTGTGTCCTTTTCAACCACCTGGGTACCTGGAGGTACAGGTTATGCAGGAAAACAAAATAAGGGATTGATTTCAGATGAGCTGGTTTTCTAGAATCCCCTAAAGGCAACCACTAAGTTTTTGCTTTGTTTTATTTGCTTTGTTATGAACTCGTGGGCATAAACATAGTGGATGAGCTTTCACCTATTATTTTTATGTTTCAGTGGCCTGTGGGAACCTCTTCAGGTTGGCTAGTGAGTCCTTTGGACATAGCCTGAAAATCTTTGAGGTCACAGAGAGCAGGAAACTCAGAGGCTCCAGGGCAGATGGTGTATTTCCTGCCCTAGACCAGTCAGGGCTGTAATCCCAAGGGCCCTGCTGCCTTCTAGGGCAAATGGAATTAGGGACCACCATCTGGGTGCTTGACTGGCTTAGTCACTGTTTCTAGACTTTCTCAGTGGACAGAGTAGAAAATGGTATTTTCGTATGTCATGAATTTATACTAATATTCCAATTCAAATTAAAGTCTACCAGGTTTTTACTTAACTCACTGATTTCCTTTCTGCCACAATGGAAAATTTTAGTTGTTGACAATCCCAACAGAATTACTCATTTACTTTAGGCCATTCTACACACACTACACACACTACAGTCTCAAAATAACAGTCTCCACACTGCCTCTAAAACATGTGATTTCTCAGAGCGGCTTAAGATATTTTTTGCAATTCTTTTTTTGCCCGTAGTGCATATCCCACTAGGGATGGGCTGTCTTATCACTGTGCTTTGAAAGTCACTTTAAAGAGGTTCTCTCTGCATAGCTGTGCCACCTGATTCCAGTTGGGTTGGGTTTATTTGTTTTACTTTACTTTCAGGGTTTGGGGATTGCTTTTTAAAAATTTAAGTGTCATGTATAACTATTAAAATATATATGGTTTTAAAGTCAAATCTAAAAGTAAGGTACATTAGGAAAAGCGTAGCTTCTGTGTCAGCTTTTTCACTCCTTCTCCCACAGGAAGTCATTTAAAACTGTACTGTAGTTGATTAACTTTGTGTTTTTTAATTTAAGTGGTTACGGATTTATGCACATGTGTATACATACATAGCATGTGCATATGTGTATGTATATTTCCCCTTCCTTAATGGTAGAGAACTATATATATTTCTCTCCACCTTTTTTTCTCATTTAACAAACTATCCCAGAGACCACTCTATCTCCTTAATCTTAGAACATTAATGTTTTCATCCAGTGTAGTTCCTGTATCTTCCAACTTATCAGCTTCAAATTGGCCAACATGTCCTCAGTTGGGTCTTCAGATGCACAGCCCAGTTGTATCATGTATTCTCCTCTTCCAGGCCATTGACAGCATCCACCAGATGAGAAGTGTTATTTCATGATATTAACTTTTCCCATTCAAGGGCAAGGTAGATGCAAATGTAAGGATATCAATTATATCTCATATTACTACATAAATTTAATTCAATCCCAATCCAAATCCTAACAGGACTTTTTCGGGGAATTTAGTAAACTGATTATACAATTCATATGAAAGAGAAAGGGACCTAAATGACCGGGAAAATTCTGAAATAAAAAGAAGAATCAGGGGGCTGGCCCAGTGGCTGAGTGGTTAAGTTCACACGCTCCACTGTATGTGGCCCAGTGTTTCGTTGGTTCGAATCCTGGGCGCGGACATGGCACTGCTCATCAAACCACGCTGAGGCAGCATCCCACATGCCACAACTAGAAGGACCCACAACTAAGAATATACAACTATATACCAGGGGGCTTTGGGGAGAAGAAGAAAAAATAAAATCTTTAAAAAAAAAAAGAAAAATTAAGGAAGACTTTTCCTACTAGATACTGGAGCATACTCTGAGAGTCTATAGTATTGACTTAGTTTACTAACATACTGTAAGACTTCTGCTCCTGGCCATGATGAAACAACAGGGTCCAGATTTAGCCTCCTCCCTATACAACAAAACTACTAGACAAAAGATATAAAACAACAGCTTTCAGGCATTGGACAACAGGCAGCACAGAGAAGGAAAACAAGGTGAACCCAAAGATTGCCGAAGATTCCTGCCTGGAGAGAATTTCTCAGCTGCAGTGCAGGGAAGGGGTACTCAGAGAGATCTCTGACTGGAGGACAGAGTCAGTGTCTGAGGAGGTCAAGGCAGCTAGAATTTGTGGGGCAGGCCAGAGAGCAAAGAGCCACACGGAGAGAGCTCTGAAGATCTACAGAGGGTTCCCCTTGAATAGTCAGCTTAGTACTTATCAGTACTCATCAGTAAATGTGTGTCTTAGACAGCTTGGGCTGCTGTAACAAAACATCATAGATTGGGTGGCTTAAACAACGAACATTTATTTCTCACAGTTCTGGAGGCTTGCAGTCTGAGATCAGGGTGTCTGGTCGGGTTTTTGGTGAGGGCCCTCTTCCTGGTTCCTACACTCACGTGGCCTTCCTTGGTAGAGAGGAGAGAGATCCCATGTCTCCTCTTTTACCAGGACACTAATCCCATCGTGAGGGACCCACCCTCATAATCTAATCTAAACCTAATTATCTCCCAAAGACCTCACCTCCAAATGCCATCACACTAGGGGTTAGGGTTTCAACATATGAATTTGGGTGAACACAAACATTCAGTCCATAGTAATGTATATGAGAAAACAACATGAGGTGAAGGAAAGACCTCCAGAAAGGATCAGACAGAACAATTCCCACAACTAGCCATAGGCTAAATGCCATTCTGGACCCAACTAACAAAGCATAAAGACAAGCTTTGAAACGATAGAATTTCTTCCAAGTAACTGCCCTAGAACAAAGCCCCAAAATATTTAAAGGAACAAAAAATATCTAGTATTGAACAAGACAAAATTCAAAGTATTTGCATGCAGAAAAATTTACCGGGGGGCCGACCTGGTGGCATAGTGGTTAAGTTCATGCGCTCCGCTTCAGTGGCCCAGGGTTTGCCAGTTTGGATCCCAGGCGTGGACCTACATACCACTTATCACTTATTATGTGGTGTCCCACATACAAAATAGAGGAAGATGGGCACAGATGTTAGCTCAGGGACAATCTTTCTCAGCAAAAAAGAGGAGGATTGGTGGCAGAAGTTAGCTCAGGGCTAAAAATTTATCAGGCATGCAAAGAAGCAGAATAATATAACTCATAATGATGAGAAAAATCAATCAATAAAACAGACCCAGAAATAACACAGATGATAAAATTAGTAGACAGTGGCATTAAAAGGATAAACATGAATATGCTCGAGAAGGTGAAGGAAAGCATCAGGATGTTAAGGAGACAAGGAAGATACAGAAAAGACCCACATCAGACTTCTAGTGACTAGGGCTTTGGAGACTGGGCCATTTGATGAATTGGCCTTTGGTGAATTGGCCTTTAGAAAACTGGCTTTTGGAGAACTGACCAAGAACTGTATCTTAGACCTGAGGCTGAAAGTGGGGCTAATATTTCTTCCCTCTTTGAATGGAAATAGCACAACTGGGAAACAGCAGGCCTCCCTCCTTTTGTTGGGGGAACGGCGGGTGAGAAGAGTATGGGTGCTCTGCCTTGGCAAGCTTACTCTGAGGAGAAGGAGTGAAGAAGGAGTGGAGAATGGACTCCATTTGTGGGCATGCAAATCCAAGAGAACAAGAACCAAAAAGCTGGGTCACACAGTGAAATTTATCCCACTCAACTGAGAAACAAGGACCAGTGGAGGTTGGGCTCTCACTGAGTTGGTGAAAATGGTGAAATCTTCCTCCCTGGTACTTTCCCAAGATGTGCCCACAAAGTGTATAAAGCTGGGGAGGGAAAGAGAAGCTGTGTCCATACACCTAGTAAGCTCCAGGCATTGTGCTGAGGATTCAAGTTTGGGTGTGATGTGGCCACTGTTCTCAAGTCTCTCAGTCTGGTGGGCTTGCCTTCCTCACTTTTACTTCCTTTCTTTACAGGCTTCCGTTCTTACTTGTCTCTGAAATAATACAGAGCCTGTATGGGGCTGATAACAAGGCTGCCCTGAGCTTCCTACTGCTCTATTTATACAGTTATCATGATAGGGGGAGAGACTGGAACAAATTACTAGAGCCTACAGCAGGATCTCCCTTGGAACCAGGGAATCAGGGCTCCTGACCGGAGCCCTGGGCTATACAGGGCTCCTCTGGGGCTCTCCTCTGGCCAATGCTAACCCACTTGGCAAAATGTCTACAGGGCCAAGGGAATGTGGCCGCTTGAAGTCTCTGCCCCTGGTAACATGGACCAGGGCCATCACAACTGGGCTGCAGTGTCCATACAGGGAGGGGAGCGAAGGTGTGTATGCCACAGGCCAGGAGCATTTGTTTATATCCTTGCTCCAGACCCCTCAAATGTTAGCAGTAGATTTGTGTGGCAATCCAGAGATGGCCTGACTTCTTACCTGGGGAACCCAATAATATTTTTTATCAGCTTGAACCCTTTCTCTGGGGCCTGGACAGCATATCAGAACTTAGAGATTTACCTATCACTCTGTGTCCTGTCTCTCAGCATGACCAAAAGAAAACTCTTGATTCATTCCCTCCAACCTACCCACCACAATCGTCCCCATCTTAATAAACAGTTCCACCACCCACCCAGTTGCTCAAACATCCTATATTCTTCTCCTTTCTGCTATCCTGAATTTCTGCTGAGACAACCCATTAGCATGTCCTGTTGGCTCTGTCTCTAAAATACATCCCAAATCCAACTACATCCTACCTGCTTTATTGCCACCATCCTAGGTTTAGTCACCATCTTTTCTCACCTGGGCTACTTCAATAGCTTCCACACCAGTTTCTCTGCTCCTACTTTTGCCTTTTCCCCCATAGTTGCTTCTCCAACAGCAACTAAAGTGACTTAACAAGTAAAACAGAGAATATTATCCCCTTGTTTAAAATCCTTCGATGGATTTTCATCCAGATTAAAATAAATCCCAACTCCTTACAATGACCCACAGGCCCTACACAATCTGGCCCCTGCCTACCTCAATGACCTCATCCTAGCCCACTCCCTCTTGCCCACTACCTCCATCCACTCTGGTCTTTTTCCTATTTTTTCATACACTCATACTCATTTCCTTCCTTACACATGCTCTTTTCTCTGCCTGAAATATTCTTCCCCAGCTCTTAAAAGGCTGAGTTCCTCTTACTTGGCTCAAATGCCGTGTTCTAAGAGAAGCCTTTCCTAACCACCTTATCAGTGCAGCCCCTCACGCCTTCAGCACCTCCATAGTACTATGCTGTACTATTTTCTTTATAGCACCCATCAGTATCTGAAATTATCTTACTTGTTTCATGCTTATTGTTTGTTACCCTGCACTAGAATATAAGTGCCACCAGGGCAGGAACCTTTCCTATTTTGTTCATCACTGTAGCATTCGCATTTATAATAGCACTTGATATACAGTTGGTGCCAAATAAATATTTGTTGAATGAATGTATATATGAGACTTGCAAACTTTCTGACATTTCATCCAGAAATTAGAGGTTATTCATATTGAAACTAAAAAAACCAACCCTAGTATCTTAAACTGGGTTTCCTGGGAAGCTGACTCTGACACTAAGATTGGCCTACAGGAAGTTTGTTAGGGATTAATGCCAGTGGAAGGAAAGGGAAGAAAGTAGGATTGAGCAGAGAGAAAATTTGGCTGTGATAGTCCCCAAAAAGGCCTAAGTCGATTCCAGAGAGAACTCCAAAGCTAGGACAGCCCCTCCAGTTTGGTCCAGATTGCAACGAGTGGGACCAAGACCTATACTCCCATCATTATACACAGACTACCCAGGGGAGAAGGTGTGCCACTGAGATCATCCACAGACACCACCACTGCGGTAGGTCTCAGTACTGTAATTAATACTCATTGTCTCCCTCCTCTACTAGCCGTCTGTTTTACTCTCACCCTCAGCCAGAACCTCTAGTTCTCCTGGTGGTTTACCTGGTAGTATGATGCAGATCTTTAACTTTTAAGGATCTGAGTCACTGGTCATTATGCTATTCTCTGGCTATAGCTGCTACACTTGTTAATTACAATTAAAATTGGACAAGAGAGTACCAAGAAGTGCGCAAATGGGGGGGAAAATATATTCATTTTTGCTCCCATTGTGAAATAGCTACCTTACCTCCTCCTGGTGACAAAGGCCAATTACTTCTGCCAGGATGGTGATTCCTCTTCTTGCCTTCTGGTCCCTTGGCATAAGGAACTTAAAGAACCCAGTTGACAGCCATGGTAGAAGTATTCCCTTTTAGGAACCATGACTCTTAACTCTTCAGAATCTAGAGTTTCAAGTATGGGAAGCTCAAATTCCCAAAGTGGATCATTAGAAGTGAAGGAAAGTGAGGGTATTCCTCCCACCTCTTGATTTCCAGACCCATGGATTCTACCTACTGGGGAAATAGCACCATATAAAGGTCATTTATTTAGAATGTGCACTGCATTATGGAGAATGGCATGCCATCTCTGTAAGGTATTGTCTCTGAACTAGTTCTTCTATCAGGCCAGTGGCTTCTGGGTATTGAAGTACGTGGTATGAAAATGGTATCTCATGGTCATGTGCCTGTTCCAGCACTTCCTTTAATGGTAAGTGGGTCCTTTTGTCTGACACAGCAATATGTGGAGTCTCATGCTGGAAGATTAAACATTTTATATGCTCTTGGATAATAGCACTGGCTAAGGCCCTGTGGGCAGAAAAAGAAAATCCATACTTAGAATATGTGTCCATTCTTGTCACAAAGAATGGCAACCCCTTCCAGGGTAGATGGTATCTGATGTAGTCAACTTGTCACCAAGTGGTTGCTTGGTCTTTTCAAGGAATTGTGTCATATTGGGTACTCAGCATTGGTTTCTGTTGCTCGTAGCTTGGAGTTTCAGTGGTGGCAGTAGCTAGATCAGCCTTGTTGATTGGGACCCGTGCTGCTGCATCCATATATAGCCTCCATCCCTGATACCATGGAAACTCTATTCATGTGACTGTTGTGCAAGCATTGGAGTGGCTAATGACAGAGGCTGGCTTGTACCAACTTGATGATATGTGGCTTTTTAGTGCCTCTTCTATGATGGATGCTCTCTGATGATCATTATCATGTGAAATAAAGATCTTTACACTCTATTCCCGCTTCCATATGTTCATCCACATGGCTTTACCCTAGTCTTCACTGTCCCCTAATCTTCCAAGCTTTCTGCTTCCAGACCCTTGACCAGATGGCCAAGCTATGCAGCACTGCTCACGAGTCCCTATGCATTCTAATTTCAGGCCACTTCTCTTTCTAGATAACGTGGCTGACCAGGTGGGAGGATTTCTCCTTACCACTGTCTTTCAAGACCATGCTGAGTGGGACAGCATTGCAGTCATCATACATTTCTAGCTTGCACCAACAAACCAAGTCAAGCTTTTTGTGAATCAAGCTCAAGCTTTTTCTCCTTACATCAACTGATAATTGAGGATCCCCTCATGCAGTAAGAAATGTGAGCTGAGCAGTGGTATACTGGTAAATACTTAATAATCAGCTTTCTGAAAAGGAGAAAAAATATCTGGTTTATACCATTAGCTAATTTTCATGGTGTAAATACTTCCAGTATGGTCAATTTCAAACTACCAATGTGATGTCAACAGGATGTCAGCATTCCTGAAAATTTAACAATGAGCTCTCATGAGCTGGTACAGACTGGCTCCAGCATACCACCAGGGGCTGTGTAACAGTGGTGGGTGATATGAGCTACTTGCATGCCACCTGATCTTGCAGCTTGCTCGTGTCCTCTGGTTTTATTGACAGTCAACCATAGAAATATCACTTCCATCTGGGCCTGTCCACCTTATGGGTTAGAGAGTGTGATAGAACCAAACTCATGAGGGGGAGCCCTGTGTCATGGTCAATTGATGCTCCATGGTGAAGCCCTTGTCTCTAGCACGCCCTGGTAGTACTCCAAGAGCTGTTTTATGAGAGGTGTATAATTCTCCATTGAAGCTGGTATGGCTTTGAATCCTATGGATCCACACTGTGATTCTCTATTGGGGCTTGATATAAAATCCACATGTCATCTTTTCCCACCACTGATACTAGTATTATAGGGTCTTCTAGATTCTGAATAACAACTTATATGGCAGGCTCCTGAATCTTTTAAGGTTTAGCTCCCTCAAGGGTGCATGTGAATTACCGAGGCCTCCAACCTCCTATCCACTTCTTGTTCATTTGGTCCAACTAGCATGATGTCATCAATTTACTGGACCAGTGTGATATTCTGTGAGATGTCCAGCTGGTCCATGTCTCTTCAGACTATGTCATGACAGAGGACAGCAGAGTTAACATAGCTCTGGGGCAAGGCTGTAAATGGATACTATTGCATGTTCCAAAGGAATGTGAATTGTTTCTGATTCTCTTTTGGATAGGGATAAAAAGAGTTGATTTGCCAGATCATTGGCCACATATCATGTACTTGAGTCCATTCTAACCTGCTCTAGCAAAGATAACACACCTGACACAGCAGCACAATTGGGGGATACTGCTTGGTTAGGTTTGTGATAGTCCACTGCCATTATCCAGAATCTGTCTGGATTTTGTACAGGTCAGACAAGAAAATTAAATGGAGGTATGATGGGGACCACCACTATCCACGTTTTAGGCCTTTAAGGGAGGCAATCATTTTTACCTTTTTTCTCTCAGTTTTTTTTAATGTGGTAAAATATATATAACATAAAATTTACCATCTTAGCCATTTGTAAGTACATAGTTCAGTGGCATTAAGTACATTCACATTATTGTGCAACCACCACCATCATTCGCCTCCAGAACTCTCAGCAACTCATTTCACTCAGCATATCTTCAAGGCTCATCTATGTGGTACATGTGTCATATTTTCATTCCTTATTAAAGTTAAATAATATTCCATTCTACCATTCCACCTCCAACATTCACCTCCAGAACTCTCTGCATCTTATTTCACTCAGCATGTCTTCAAGGCTCAACTATGTGGTACATATGTCATATTTTCATTCCTATTAAGGTTAAATAATATTCCATTGTACATGTATATCACATTTTCTTTATCTATTCATTCGTCAATGGACATTTGGGTTGTTTCCACCTTTTGGCTATTGTGAATAATGCTGTAACAAAGTGAATAGTGCTGTTATGAACGTGGGTGTACATATGTCTGTTCAAGTCCCTGCTTTCAATTCTCTTGGGTGTAAACCCAGAAGTGGAATTGCTGAATCATATGATGATTCAATGTTTAGTTTTTTCAGGAATCACAATACTGTTTTCCATAGTGGCTGCACCATTTTACATTCCCAACAGCAATGCATGCAGGTTCCAATTTCTCCACATCTCCACCAACACTTCTTATATTCTGTTTGTTTTTTATAATAGCCATCCTAATGGGGGTAAAATTGGCTTCTCTTCGCGGTCTTGATTTGCATTTTCCTAACAATTAGTGATGTTGAGCATCTTTTCACGTGTGTATTAGTCATCCGTATATCTTCTTCGTTGGAGAAATGTCTATTCAAATCCTTTACCCACTTTTTATTTTTTGTAAAGATTTTATTTTTACTTTTTCTCCCCAAAGCCCCCCAGTATACTGTTGTGTATTTTTAGTTGTGGGTCCTTCCAGTTGTGGCATGTGGGATGCTGTCTCAGCATGGCCTGATACGCGGTACCACATCGGCGTACAGGATTCGAACCAGTGAAACCCTGGGCAGCCAAAGCAGAGAGTGCAAACTTAACCACTTGGCCATGGGGCCAGCCCCTACCCACTTTTTAAGTGAGTTGCTTTTTTGTTGTTTCCCTTGGTTGATTTTTGTAATGGTTTTCTATTCATTGTATTCATTCTTTATTTCTTTTCTCACCTCTTCTTTTTCTGCCGTTTCTAGTTTTAACTATTTTATATGACTTAATCCTATCTCGTCTCTTAGCATATCAATTATACTTTTAAAAAAATTTAGTGGCTGCCTTAGAGTTTTCAGTGTACACTTTAACTTATCTAAGTCCATCTTGAAATAACACTATACTGTTTCATGCATAGTGCAGGTAACTTAGAATGTCCCCAATTCCTCCCTCCCTTAGGACATTACTATCATTCATTTCATTTCTCCATTTGCTATAATCACCCAATACATTGTTACTATCATTAGTTTAAACAAACTGTTATCTGTTAGATCAATTAAGAGTAAGAAAAATAAAAAATTTCATTTTACCTTCATTTATTCCTTCCAATACTCTTCCTTCCTTTATGTAGATCTGAGTTTCTGACCTATATCATTTCCTTTTCCCTGAAGAACTTCTGTTAATATTTTTTGCAAGGCATTCTTCACTTCTGTTGCAGTTTTTGATTTCTAACATTTCCTTTTGATTCTTTTTTCAGAGATTTCATCTCTCTACTTATATTACCCATCTGCTCTCATATCTTATCTCCTTTTTCCATTAGAACCCTTAGCATATTAATCATAGTTATTTTAAATTCCCTGTGTGGTAATTCCCAAATCTGTGTCACATCTGAGTCTGGGTCTATTACTTGCTTTGTCTTTTCAGACCATGTTTTCTCTTGCCTTTTAGCATGCCTTGTAACGTGTTGTTGAAAGCCAGCACAATGTATTGGATAATAGGAACTGAAGTAAACAGTAGGCCTTTAGTGTGAGGTTTAATGTTAATCTGGCTAGAAGTTGGGCTGTGTTTAATGTTTCCAGTGGCCGTAGGTGCTAGTGGTTTCAAATTCCTCTGGTGTCCTTGTTTAGTCTTCCCTGTCTTCTCTGGCTTTCCCTAGAAACTCTTTCTCAGAGTCTGCATCTCGCGGCTCTTTCAGCTGCAATCCACTGCTATTATACTGGAGCCCTGTTGGTGAGGTGGTAAGGAGTCATGAGGGAAAGTGTTCTACAATCTTGTGATTGAAGCTCAGTCTTTTAATGGGCTGTGTTCCTATGCTGTGGCCTTCACAAGCATTTCTTAGGGTTTTTCACCCCGTTAGGCGAGACAGGAAGGCTAGAAGGTGTTGAAGTGGGAGAAGTGCCCTCCCCCCAGTTGGAACAAAGCTCTGGTTATGTCTTGTCTCTTGGAAAGTAAGCCCTTGTTATGGAGGATGTACTCGGCTTATTTCACAATGATTACTCTTCCCCTATCTCTGCCAGAGCTACAAGCATATCTTTCTTGGCTTTTTATTACGAAAATTGGGTGGGATTCCTGGAGGTAAAACCTACGAAAGTGTGGGAGCCCCCCTAAGACCAAGGCCCACAGGAGTTTCTCACTCTCTAGGTAGTCCACACTCAACCTATAGCAATTGGTCAAAATGACCATTTAAGTGCTCCAACCAGTTTATGACTCCAGCGACTTCTGCTCCAGGTAAGCAGATATTTGCTGTGACCCTTTGAACCTGCCTGTCTCTCCAAACTTCAGGATGGCAGTTCATCCTGCAACCTGAGTTTTCTAATGGCTCCAAGAAGTCATTAGTTTTCAGTTTGTTCATCTTTTTCTTCTAAGAATGGAAGTGATAACTTCTACACTCTACAGGCTGGAAGTGTAAGTGGAAATCCCTCCCCAGGTTGTTTTTGATTTAGTATCTTAGCTGGGATGGGTGGGGGCAGTTTCATAAGCTTCCAATTGGATAGCTCTGACGCCTTACAGGCCAAGAATTCAACATGGGGGTTGTGCCAACTACCAAGGATGTCTATTCTAAATGTATATTTATAGATTGGGGACATGACAAATGGGTGGGTTTGAGAACCCATGAAAACTACTACGAGCTGGACCTGGGCCAGACCTCCATTCTAGACTCCCATCTGCCCCCACTAACAGAGAATCCATAACGACACTTTGAGTCTCTTAGTATCAACTTCAGTTCAGATTCTATATCCAATTGTCCCTGAAATGTTTGAGTATTCTCTTTTCCCCACTGCATGGCTATCTAAATAAATGTCTATAAATCACCTAGGGAAAGGACTCAGGGAATTATTACTGTACACATTTGTTATGGTGTTGTACAGTCCTTCTCCTGGGGACATGGCTTTTCCCTTAATCAATATATCCTAGGTCCAAAATATGGTAGTAGAACCAAATGTTGGGGACAAAATGGAATTGACTAATGCACGTGCATTAAAGAAAAATGAAACTTAACCTTACCTAACATAAGTTGCAGGAATTTACAGCTCTTCTCAGAAGTCAGCAGAGGACACTAGCCAATCCCAAACGCCAAGTCTGTTCTTGCCATCTTTGTACTTCCTTGTTTCCCTGACTCAGCTACCCTAATACAAATAGGGAAGAAGACCACCAGGCAACCAATCAGCTGAAAAGGCCAAACTTCTGCATTTATCCCATAAAAACCCTTTAGTCCATGAGCAACTCGGAACTCATTGCTCCCACAGCCTTGAGTTTTCTGGCTTGCAGGTCACAACATTTGTAATAAATTCATCTTTCTTATTTGTTTTACTCAGTGTGCAGAGTTTGGTTTTTGACATGGTTCAAGTCCAGAAACTGGGTAAGTTTTCGTTGGGGCAATTCAACCTCTTGATTTCCCATTCTTGATTCATTTTGGTTGTTCAGATTGAGGACTTTCTTTGATAGATGCCCATCTATTTTGCCCTAGATCCCTTCTTCTATTAACTGTCTCTATACTCTCTGTGAGTCAAGCCCCTTTGATTGCAGTTCTACGTTGTCACATCCACCTGGCTTCTAATGTTTAAATGCCACCATATGATCTACATGTTACAGGGTCCTATTACCTCTACTGCACTCAGGGATCCCAGTTCTGAAATGGCACCTTCTACCTTCAGCCCTGGACTACAGGGAAAGCCACCACCGAACTTCTGAATGGTGTTGATGCCTCTCTTACCAGAAAATTCCTTATTGATTTGGAAAGTGGTATATCCTCTGAACTTTCCTACGGAATATTTTCATCTGTTGTTTTCCACCTTTATGTAAGTATTTTCGCTCTAGCACATTCATTTCTTTGAACTGTTCAATCTCCTCTTACACTGTCAATCACAGCAGTTCTGGCATTTCTACCTAACTTGGTGCACTGTGGGCCATTACTTTTCCCATGCTTCTACATGACATCTTAAGTGTGTTCCCACCATCAATTGGGGTTCTTGAGCGAGTGTTAAATCCTGTACCCTGGAAGAGTACTCCCAAATTGATAAATTCTCCCTTATCTAACTTTATGTTCCACCTCCCACGTCCCTTCTTTATTTAGAACCTTGAGAATTCAGTCCCATGCACACTCTCCTGGCTTCTGCTGGTACCTGTTATCTGGCTCCTGCAGCTTCTTTGGGGTAGGGTCACTTTCCAATATTATCAGCACTAGGATGTCCTTGCAATATCATATGTTGTGACTTAACCCTGATTATTGCCTAGTAGTCAGCAGGAGAAGTGGGGGTGTATACTAGGGGAAGTGCTTAATATCTTGCAGAGAAGAGGCCTCTCATTATCTCACAAGGAAGGGGGACTAGCTTTTAATAGGGAGGAGTGGAGCATTTCAACAGGCTCAGCAGGTCGAAGGGAATTTAGGGATTTTAAGATTTTTTCAGTATGTTAACCTAAATGTCTCCATCCCATGTGTCAGAGTCCCACTCTTTCCCAACCAGCACTCTCACCTTGACATATCATGCCTGCCTAAGTGGAGAGTTTAATCTTCTTTGGAAGTTTCCACTTGGCTTTCTGCTACTGTTATGTTTTGAATCCTGGGACTGGTCCTCAGTTTTCTCTGCCTTCTCACTGCAGGAGATGAGAACCTCTATATATGCTCCCCAGAGGGTCTTCTGGTTTTTGCACTTAGCTTTGAATTGCAGATTAATCACTCTCAGCCTTTCAGTTACCTCTCTCCAATGTTTCAATTCCACATAGCAATAGCTGTCAAATTCCAACCTGCTTGTAGGTGACTATTTTCCCCATACTTTGAGAACAACACCTCCTCTTTTGCTGCACACCACATGCTCTTTCCCAGTACATGACAAGTCAAACTTGTAACAATTGCCCTGCTTTCTTGTGGTAGCTACATTGTACCCGCCACCACTGATTCATTGTGGGCCAGCAACTGGTAGCCAACTCCAAAATCCAATCATAGTGTCTGCTTTCTTGGACCACTTCTGGCACCAAATCTTTTAGGTTGAGTTCCATGAAAAGTACACTCTGAGGCAAAGATTAAGATTCAGGAAGTTTATTAAGGAGTCCACTTGGGGTCAACACCAGTGGAAGGGAAGAGAAGAAAGTAGGATCAGAGGGAAAAATTGTGCTGTGATGCTGTTGTATAATAAATGATTTGACTGGCCTTTGTCCGTGGTTCCTGAGAGGTAACTTTTAAGTGCCTGGAATTTCCCAAATGATAGGAGTGTCTTTGTTACTTATGGTGGGTCCTTGGACCACATCTGAGTTTATGCTAATGAAGTGATTCAGGATGAGGGCTGGTCATGTGAGAAAGACCAACCATGTGATCAAAGGGTTGAGGCTTTGAGCCTCATGATATCAGCTTAACTTCCTGACCTCTAGGGAGGGGAAGGGGGCTGGTGATTAAGTTCAGTCAAAGAGCCAATGATTCAATCAATTATGCCTAGGTAACAAAACCCCAATAAGAACTCTGGACACTGAGGCCCAATGGAGCTTCCTGGTTTGTGAACACATTGATGTGCCAGGAGGGTTCATATACTCCCTGTGGAGAAGTTACAAAAGCTCTGTGTTCAGGACCCTCCCAGATCTCACCCTATGTGTCTCTTCATTTGCCTGGTCCTTATTTGAATCCTTCATAATAAAACCGTAAAAATCATGAGTATAGTGCTTTCCTGAGTTCTGTGAGTCAATCTAGCAGATTAGTGAATCTGAGGGACTTGTGGGAAACCTGAATCTGTAGCCAGCAGGTCAGAGGTACAGATGACCTGAGGACCCCTGAACTTGTGGATGGCATCTGGAGTGCCAGCAGTCTTGTTGGAGACTGTACTCCTAACTTGTGGGGTATGAGATAACTCTGGGTGGTTAGCTACCAAACTGACTTGTAGTACAGAAGATGCCATTATAACAATGGCCTCAGCTGATCCCATAGGGAGCTCTGATGCTCTGAAGCTCACAGTTGTCCCAAGTTTGGGAGAGGGGCAAGGTGCTTATACTTCCACAACGTATCCAGACTGCCCTTGGGCAGCTCTCTTTAGCCAAGGAAATTCTTGAAGGGAGCTGAAGGTTGTCTGCAGGTAGCACTCCCAAAGACTGAGCAATGTTTTTCATTCTTTTTTATTATTATTATTAAGGTTATAAAAGTTAACATCCTTGTGAAATTACAGTTGTACATTATTATTAGTCATGTTGGAGGTACACCACTTCACCCCTAGTGCCCTCCCCCCACCCCCCTTTCCCCTGGCAACCACCGATCAGTTCTCTTTGTCCATATGTTAACTACCACCTATGAGGGGAGTCATACAGAGAGTTCGTCTTTCTCTGTCTGGCTTATTTCACTCAACATAATACTCTCAAGGTCTATCCATGTTGTTGTGAATGGGACGACTTTGTCCTTTTTTATGGCTGAGTAGTATTCCATTGTATATATATACCACAACTTCTTTATCCAATCATCAGTTGCTGGGCACTTAGGTTGGTTCCATGACTTAGCTGTTGTGAATAATGCTGCAATGAAGATAGGCGTGCATGGAACTTCTGGAATTGCTGATTTCAGGTTCTTAGGATAGATACCCAGTAGTGGGATGGCTGGGTCATAAGGTATTTCTATTCTTAACTTTTTGAGGAATCTCCATACTGGAGATTTCCATAGTGGCTGCACCGGTTTGCATTCCCACCAACAGTGTATGAGGGTTCCCTTTTCTCCACAGCCTCTCCAACATTTGTCACTCTTGGTTTTGGATATTTTTGCCATTCTAACAGGTGTAAGGGGATATCTTAGTGTAGTTTTGATTTGCATTTCCCTGATGATTAGTGATGATGAGCATCTTTTAATGTGTCTATTGGCCATCTGTATATCTTCTTTGGAGAAATGTCTGTTCATGTCCCCTGCCCATTTTGTAGTTGGGTTATTTGATTTTTTTATTGTTGAGTTGTGTGAGTTCTTTGCATATTATGGAGATTAACCCTTTGTCGGATAAATAACTTGTGAATATTTTTTCCCAATTAGTGGGCTGTTTTTTTGTTTCAATCCTGTTTTCCTTTGCCTTGAAGAAGCTCTTTAGCCTGATGAAGTCCCATTTATTTATTCTTTCTACTGTTTCCCACATGTGAGGGGTTATGGTGTCCGAAAAGATTCTTTTGAAGCTGATGTCAAAGAGTGTGCTACTGATATTCTCTTCTAGAAGACTTATTGTTTCAGGTCTAATCTTTAGGTCTTTGATCCATTTTGAGTTTATTTTAGTAAATGGTGAAAAAGAATGGTCGATTTTCATTCTTTTACATGTGGCTGTCCAGTTTTCCCAGCACCATTTGTTGAAGAGACTTTCTTTCCTCCATTGTATGCCCTCAGCTCCTTTGTCAAAGATTAGCTGTCCATAGATGTGTGGTTTTATTTCTAGGCTTTCAATTCTGTTCCATTGATCTGTGCATCTGTTTTTGTACCAGTACCATGCTGTTTTGATTACTGTGGCTTTGTAGTATGTTTTGAAGTCAGGGATTGTGATGCCTCCAGCTTTGTTCTTCTTTCTCAGGATTGCTTTAGCAATTCGGGGTCTTTTGTTGCCCCATGTGAATTTTTGGATTCTTTGTTCAGTTTCTGTAAAGAATGACATTGGAATTCTGATTGGGATAGTGTTGAATCTGTAGATTGCTTTAGGTAGTATGGACATTTTAACTATGTTTATTCTTCCAATCCATGTGCATGGAATGTCTTTCCATCTCTTTGTGTCGTCGTCAATTTCTTTCAAGAAGGTCTTGTAGTTTTCGTTGTATAGATCTTTCACTTCCTTAGTTAAATTTATCCCAAGGTATTTTATTCTTTTTGTTGCGATTGTGAATGGGATTGAGTTCTTGAGATCTTTTTCTGTTAGCTCATTGTCAGCATATAGAAATGCTACTGATTTATGTATGTTGATTTTAAACCCTGCAACTTTGCTGTAGTTGTTGATTGTTTCTAATAGCTTTTCTATGGATTCTTTGGGGTTTTCTATATATAAGTTCATGTCATCTGCAAACAGCGAGAGTTTTACTTCTTCGTTGCCTATTTGGATTCCTTTTATTTCTTTTTCCTGCCGAATAGCTCTGGCCAACACCTCCAGTACTATGTTGAATACAAGTGGTGAAAGTGGGCACCCTTGTCTTGTTCCTGTTCTGAAAGGGATGGGTTTCAGTTTTTGTCCGTTGAGTATGATGTTGGCTGTGGGTTTGTCATATATGGCCTTTATTATGTTGAGGTACTTTCCTTCTATACCTATTTTATTGAGGGTTTTTATCATAAATGGATGTTGGATCTTGTCGAATGCTTTCTCTGCATCTATTGAGATGATCATGTGGTTTTTGTTTCTCATATTGTTAATATAGTGAATCACGTTGATTGACTTGCGGATGTTGAACCATTCCTGTGTCCCTGGTATAAATCTCACTTGATCATGGTGTATAATCTTTTTGATCTATTGCTGTATTCGGTTTGCCAAAATTTTGTTGAGGATTTTTGCATCTATGTTCATCAGTGATATTGGCCTGTAGTTTTCCTTCTTTGTGTTGTCCTTGTCAGGTTTGGGGATCAGTGTGATGGTGGCTTCATAGAATGTGTTAGGGAGTGCTGCATCTTCCTCTATTTTCTAGAACAGTTCGAGAAGGATGGGTATTAAATCTTCTTTGAATGTTTGGTAGAATTCTCCAGAGAAGCCGTCTGGTCCTGGACTCTTATTTTTGGGGAGGTTTTTGATTACTGTTTCTATTTCTTTACTTGTGATTGGTCTATTCAGATTCTCTATTTCTTCCTGATTCAGTTTGGGTAGGTTGTATGAGGCTAGGAATTTATCCATTTCTTCTAGGTTGTTCAATTTGTTGGCATATAGTTTTTCATAGTATTCTCTTATGATCCTTTGTATTTCTTCGGTATCTGTTGTGATTTCTCCTCTCTCGTTTCTAATTTTATTTATTTGAGACTTCTCTCTTTTTTTTTTAGTGAGTCTGGCTAAGGGTTTGTCGATTTTGTTAATTTTTTCGAAGAATCAACTCTTTGTTTCATTGATCCTTTCCACTGTCTTTTTTGTTTCAATATCATTTATTTCTGCTCTAATTCTTATTATTTCTCTCCTTCTACTGAGTTTGGCCTTTGTTTGTTCTTCTTTTTCTAATTCCGTTAGGTGTTGTTTGAGGTTGTTTATGTAAGATTTTTCTTGCTTATTGAGGTAAGCCTATATTGCAATGAATTTTCCCCTTAGGACTGCCTTTGCTGCGTCCCAAATAATTTGGTACGGTGTGTTTTCATTTTCATTTGTCTCCCGATAATATTTGATTTCTTCTTTAATTTCTTCAATAATCCATTGTTTGTTCAGTAGCATGTTGTTTAGTCTCCACATTTTTGGCCCTTTCCCAGCTTTATTCTTGTAGTCGATTTCTAGTTTCATAGCATTGTGATCAGAAAAGATGCTTGATATTATTTCAACCCTCTTGAACTTACTGATGCTTGCTTTGTTTCCCAAGATATGGTCTATCCTTGAGAAAGTTCCATGCACACTTGAGAAGAATGTGTAACCTGCTGTTTTTGGATGAAGTGTCCTATATATATCTATTAGGTCCATCTGATCTAATTTTTCATTTAATTCTATAATTTCCTTGTTGATTTTCTGTCTGGATGATCTGTCCATTGGTGTTAATGGGGTGTTGAGGTACCCTACTATTATTGTATTGCTGTTGATGTCTCCTTTTAGTTTTGTTAATAGTTTCTTTACGAATTTTGGTGCTCCTGTGTTAGGTGTGTATATATTTATAACTGTTATCATCTTGGTGGAGCATCTCTTTTATCATTATATACTGCCCCTCTTTGTCTTTCTTTATCTGTTTTGCTTTGAAGTCTACTTTGTCTGATATAAGTATGGCAACACCTGCTTTCTTTTGTTCATTATTGGCTTGGAGTACTGTCTTCCATCCCTTCACTCTGAGTCTGTGTTTGTCTTTGGGGCTGAGGTGTGTTTCCTGGAGGCAGCATATTGTTGGATCTTGTTCTTTGATCCATCCTGCCACTCTGTGCCTTTTGATTGGAGAGATCAATCCATTCACGTTTAGTGTGATTATTGAAATGTGGGGGCCTACTGTTGCAATTTTATCACTTGTTTTCCGGTTCTTTTGCATTTTGTCCTGATGGAGAGCTGTTACTTTGTGTTATTGTCCTTCTGCTTATCTCCTTTGTTCTGGATTTTGTAACCCCTTTCCTTTTCTTGATTTTTCAGGAATGAGTTTCTTCCTGAGCAATTCTTGAAGAGGAGGTTTTATGGTGATGAACTCCCTTAACTTTTGTTTATCTGGGAAAGTTTTTATTTCTCCATCATATTTGAAGGTTATTTTTGCTGGGTAGAGTATTCTTGGCTGCAGGTTTTTGTCCTTCAGAGTTTTGAATATTTCATTCCAATCTCTTCTAGCCTGTAAAGTCTCTCCTGAGAAATCTGCTGATAGCCTTATGGGGTTTCCTTTGTAAGTTATTTTCTTCTGCCTGGCTGCCCTTAGAATTTTCTCTTTGTCATTGACTTTTGCTAGTTTCACTACTGTATGTCTTGGGGTTGGTCTTCTTGCGTTAATAAAGTTTGAAGATCTATTGGCTTCTGTGACATGAAGTTCCATCTCTCTTCCCAAGTTTGGAAAGTTCTCAGCTATTATTTCTTTGAACAGGCCTTCTGCCCCCTTCTCCTTCTCTTCTCCCTCTGGTATACCTATAATCCTTATGTTGCATCTCCTAATTGAGTCGGATAATTCTCAGAGAGTTTCTTCATTTCTTTTTAGTCTTAATTCTCTCTCCTCCTCTGCCTGCAGCATTTCTATATTCCTATCCTCCAAATTGCTAATTCTCTCCTCCATATTATCGACCCTACTGTTCAGAGAGTCCAGATTTTTCTTAATCTCCTCCATTGTGTTCTTCATCTCCAGTATTTCTAATTGGTTCTTCTTTATAGTGTCAAGCTCTTTTGTGACATAGCTCCTGAACTCATTGAGTTGTCTATCTGAATTCTCTTTTAGGTCGTTGAGTTTTTTCATAATGGCAGTTTTGAAATCATCGTCATTCAGGTTGTAGATTTCATTGTCTTTGGGATTGTTTTCTGGGTGCTTATCATTTTCCTTCTGTTCTGGAGATTTAATATATTTTTTCATACTGCTTGATGGCATGGATTTGTCTTCTCATAGACATCGAGTTTAGCTGCTGCTTCCACTTGTTGCGTCTGGTGTGTGTGTGGGGGGGCAGCTGTTTAGACTGCCCCAACCAGGAACCCTGTCAGCTGTTACTGACTGGGCCTGGACCCCTCCTCGTAGTCACAGTGGTCCTGTGGGGTCCCTCGTTGGTTGTGGGGGCAATCGCAAGGGGGCCTCAGGCTGCTGGTGCCTACTGCTGCAGTCCACCTAGATGCGCTCCCTCCTTGTGGTCTGCAGCAGTGTTGTAGGCTTTCCCATCAGCCAGGAGCAGGATCACCTATAATCTCCGATTTGTCCCTTACAGAGCCCACCAGATCACACTTGTCCACTATAGGTCCAAGCAGAGCTATGGGTAACTTCTGCAGTCTGTTGTTAACTCACCTGTGCTGCTTTTGCCCCAGGGCCTTCCTGCCTTGTGATCACCAGTCGGGATCTCTCCATTAGTGCTGTGCAGAGGCTTTTGCTGAGGCTGCTGTAAGAACCTGGAGATCCCCCCTGGGCTACGCAGCCATTTCACCAGAGCTCTACTCTGCCCCACTTCACTCTCACGGGATCTCTGGGAGCCCCTTGCCTTGTCTGGGACACGGCCAGAGTCCGTGAGCCTGGTGGTGGCTTGTAAGCTGCTGCCTTGTGGGGAATTCTGCTCTAGGGAGCTTCCTGGTGTTCTGAATGCTGGGCGGGGCCTCCCTGCCAATGGCAAGCAAAGGCCCTCCCTGCTGGGTGGGTGTGGGACCCTGGAGCGGACCCCGGGCCACAGAGCTGGGTGTTGGAGCTCCACCCAGTCCCCAAGTGTGTCCATGGGAAGTCTGGGCACCCCCTGCACCGACCTGTGTGCAGGAGACCGTGAGCCAAGTGGCAGCTTGCGGCCTGGAGCCGCCCCGGGGGATCTGCCCACCAGGAGCTTCCCTTTGTCCTGGATTCTGGGCGTGGCCTCCCTGCTAGTGGCGAGCAGAGGCTTTCCCTGCCAGGAAGATGTGGGACCCCAGAGCCTTCCCCCGTGCCACAGAGCCAGGCGCTGGAGCTCCAACCGTGTCCCCAAGCATGTCTATGGGAAGTCCGAGTGCCCCCTGCACCGAGCTGTGCGCCGGAGACCGTGAGCTCAGTGGCAGCTTGCGGTCTGGTGCCGTGCCGGGCCCGTCAGGAGCTTCTCTTTGTTCTGGCTTCTGGGTGGGGCCTCCCTGCTAATGGCGAGCAGAGGCCTTCCCTGCCAGTGGGTGTGGGACCCTGGGGATTTCCCCCTGGGCTTAGGTGTGATCGCCAGGGGCTTGGGTAGGGGTGTTGTCACCTGTTTCCACTGTGGCTCCGCTGGTGAGTGCACACTCCTGCCCTTGGTGTGTGGCGATGCTATGGGGGAGTCCACTGGAAGAGAGCCTCCTGCAGGAACTAGGCTGTCCGGGGGTCAGGGGTCGGGGGTCAGAGAGTTTTCACCTATTTCCACCTCCTCCCGGGGGGAAGTCCATCCACCTTCCAATGTGTAGTAGCACGAGACTTTTAGGTGTCTTGAGATGCTATCTGGATATCCTTTGTTAATTGGTGAATGTCCAATTAGTTGTAGATTCGACGGGGGAGAGACAAAGAAGACCTCTCACTCCGCCATCTTGCAATGTTTTTCATTCTTAAAGCAGGATTTCCATGCCAAATCACAGTGCCCACCACACTTTGTAACTATTTCTATCTATTAAATGGTAGAGTGGGAATAGGGTGATTAAAAGCAGTAGTGAAGATTCTTTTGAATTTGTAAGCATTTTTCAGCTGAAGAGAATTCAAAGAGTGAGATTGGCGGGTTGATCCTGGTCAAATCCTCATGAGTGATCACATCGTTTTCCCATTTAAATCTTTTTGATGTCTTATTTGCTCTTGGGAAGGACAAAGTCAACATCCTTAGCAGGACTCCTCAAGCTCTGCATGATATGGCCCCTTCTTGCATCTGAAGGATCATGTCTTCCTCATCTCATTGTACTCATATTGTTCTGTCTATGGATTGCACCTGACATTTTAAAGTTTCAGGGCCTTTGCATAGGCTGTTCCCTCTGCTTGGAATGCTTTTCTCCCTCTTTGCCTTGCTGATTTGTACTTAGTTTTTAGGTTTTTGTTTAAATGTCCCTTTCTCAGAGAGGTCACCCCTAACCTTCACTCTGAATCAGGGCCACTTGTCATATGCTCTCACAGTACCCATCCCTCTTAGATGGTCTTTTTAGCTCTTAGGAGAGTTGTAACAATACAGTTACTTAGGTGTTTATCTGTTTAATGCCTGTCTCTCTCCCTCTGATAAGTGTCATGAAGGCAGGAACTATGGCTATTTTGTTCTTTCCTCTCTCCCCAGCTCTTAACTCAATGCCTGGCATGGGGGTTTAATAAACACTTGTTGAGTGAATAAGTAAGTGAAGTAATTAAGGCATAGATAATAGTGACACATTGTAGTGGTTAATAGTGTTGCTCTGGAGTCAGATTGGGCTCCAATCCTCCAAATCCTGACTTGTCCATCAAGAGCTCTATTAAATGAGCCCTCCCCTTGGACAATGAGGAAACTTCAGTTATCAGTTCACATTGAGTTTATTAGAGTAGGGGAACTTATCCTCTATAACCAAACCCTAGGAGAAAAATGTGGAATAAGAACATCTATTTACCAGCAGCAGCACAGCATAGCACTTAAACACACAAACTATCTGAAATGAATCCCAGAACTGTCATCTTGGTGAGAATACTTGTTCTCTTTGCACATCAGTTTTCTCACCTGTAAACAAGTCTAACTCATAGCACCTTGCTCAAAGATGCCGTAAGAAACAAGCAGGTTAAAATATATAATAAACAGTGTCTTGTAGCCAGTACGTGTTTTACATATGTTTGCCATAATCATTATTGTTTATTAATTTAGGTTGGGAGTCACCTCTGGCTTGACACCTGGAGCTGGTTAGCCGCATAAGACATTCTCTCTATTTGAATAAATTCATGCCACAGACCAACTAACAGACCAGAGGGTTGTCTAGTAGACAAAGAGTAACAGTAAAGGAAATATTCTCTGGCAACATTTCTAGGAAGCTGGAGGGGACCTTGATGAATAGCTCTTCTCTGCCATAGGGACAGTTCAGCCTGAAAATCTAGCATGAGTCATCTAGACCCAGAACTCTGCCTCTCCTCCCAGGGAGTGTTAACATCCTGGCAGATTCTGGCCCTTGGTTCCTCTTGTTGTAGATTCCAGAAAGGGCACCATCCTTTGGTAAATATGGCCGTTCTTCAGTCATTCAGGTAACAGCTTTCTTTAGATATCCCCTAAGCCCAAGGAGGAAGTCTCATCACTTTGATTCCAGTCCTCCTTTACCAAGTGCCCTTGCTAATGCCTCTTAGGGTGGGGGCACTTCTGCAGGTAGAATTCTAACCTTTTCCTTCATTATTTCTCCAAAACTTTAGAGTACTTTACGGAAGCCCTCAGACCAGGAACCTGGAGACTTGGGATTGGCATAGAGTGAAATCTGGATTTTAGTTCTGACTTTGATGGGCTGTGTGAACTTGGGCATGACCTAGGGGCTCAGGTTTCCTCATATGTAAAATGATGCAGAAAGAGAAAACCAGCTGGAAATTCTTTTCCAGGTTTACAACTCAGTGATTATGCATCAGGATCTCTGACAAAAGTCAGTACACGTACTGTTAATGTACATTTAGGGTTGAAAGTTGTACTGAATTTTCTTTTTTCTTGACGAAGATTAGCCCTGAGCTAACTGCTGCCAATCCTCCTCTTTTTGCTGAGGAAGACTGGCCCTGAGCTAACATCCGTGCCCATTTTCCTCCAGTTTATTTGTGGGACACCTACCACAGCATGGCTTCCCAAGCGGTGCCATGTCCACACCGGGAACCAGACCAGCAAACCCGGGGCCAAGGAAGCGAACTTGCGAACTTAACCGTTGTGCCACCGGGCTGGCCCCTGTACTGAATATTTTATGTGAAGGTATTCACTTTTCTTTGCACTGACTTTGGAATGTGGCTTTGGTTAAAAAATAAAAACCCTCTTTATCAGTTGCAATATTAAAGTTGTATTTAATCTTAGCGACTGCAGTTCTGAGGATGCGATAAGACCCTGAACATGGTCTTCCTGGGCATCCAAACAGCCATTTCACCAACTACATAGATCACTGAGCTTGGGTTGGTCCATAGGTCTTTTTCTTGTGCATTTCTTCCGGGAATGCGTGCAACTGAGCAAGCAGATAAGTTCTAGGGGGAGAGATCTACAAAAGTCAAGAGTCATCTTACCCCCTCACTTTGCTATGGCTTTAGAGACAGCCCTAATGGCTGTGTGGCTTCTTAACCTCCCTCAGCCTCAGCGTCCACATTGCTGGGTTACTATAAGAATGAGGACAGAGGTAGGGTCAATGCCGTGAAAGCCTATAATAGGCACACAGAAAAAAAAAAGCTTTTTATAAACTTACTGTCAATTTTTTCTATTCCAGTAAAAACCTCAATGTTGAGCGCATGTTGTCCGTGTTGGGTAAAATAAGGGCAAAAAGGATTATGGCAAATCTCGAGATTTTTCTCACCTGTTTCTTCACTGTAATTGAGAGTGTCTGGTCAGTGGCTGAAAGTTCTAAGATCTGGAGTTACAAAACAGTTGGGTTCCAATCCTGGCTCAGTCCCTTATCAGCTGTATGATCTTGATTCGTTTCTCAACCTCTCTGGGTCTCAGATTCCCCTAAAGCCAGGGTAATACAGATGGATAGGACTTCCTAACCAGGGCTAGACTTTCTCGCCTTTCAATTTCCTATATCAGACGGGTGTGAGGCCATTAGGGCTCACCCCACGAAGCAGGCGCACAGACGGCAGAAAGCGCCCGCACCCGCCGGGCGGAAGGAGGGCGAGCCAAAGAGGCCACAGGCGGGGTTGGAGTTCCCTCCTCCGATGCGTGCGCGCGCACTACGCATGCACGCAGAGCACGCTGCGGAAGCGCGCGCGCAGGCCCAGCCCTCGACGCTGCCGCCATTTTAGCTCCTGGTTCCGGCCGCACGGTGTAAGCTGTTGTAGCGGGAGGGGTAGGGGTCCTCCAGAGTTAAGTAGCTGCCCGCGACTGCGCCCACACAGTCGTCAGCTTCTCTTTGTATCTTTCTTCACAACCGCCCGCTCGAAGAGTCCGAGGATGTCCAAGCGGCACCGGTTGGACCTGGGGGAGGATTACCCCTCCGGCAAGAAGCGTGCGGGGACCGATGGGTAAGCCAGGCCGGGGGCACGCGGCAGCGGCTCGGGCTTTGTTGGGGTCCCGGGGGGGAGCGGGCCAGGACCGGCCTGGACGAGCGGGCCCCGGAGCACGACCCTTTGTTCCCTCTGGGCTCGGCTGGCTGGCGGCGGGTCGTGGGGAGAGCGGCGCCACTCCGGACGTTCGGCTCGGCAAGGGCGCGGGATGTGTGGCGCGGCCGCCGCCCGGCCCAATCGGGAGGCGGGGAGAGGCCTGCCGTGGCCACGAGGCCGCCTCTTCCCCAGGCCGAACCGAGCAGGAGTCACTTCAAGGGGAGCGGGCGGGAGGGAACCGCGGACCGCGTGGCCTGGGTTCCCGGGTAAGGCCTGGAGCCGGGGAGCAGGGTGGGGGAGGGCGCGGCGGGAGTGTTCACTTCCAAGGGCACCAGGTACTCCTCGGCCCGAGGGGGAGAGGGCCCTGGAGGGCGGCTGCGAGCCCGGTACCGGAGAGCCGGAGGGCGGAAAGTGAGAGGCGCGCGTGGATCCTCGTGTAGGCTGGCATGGGGGTGGCGGGAATTTTCGGG
The DNA here is from genome assembly GCF_021613505.1 of Equus quagga. Classification (NCBI taxonomy): domain Eukaryota; kingdom Metazoa; phylum Chordata; class Mammalia; order Perissodactyla; family Equidae; genus Equus; species Equus quagga. The sequence continues at coordinate 136,174,205 of NC_060269.1, forward strand.
GGAAGGGAGAGTCGAGGGCCTGCCAGGAGAAAGGAAAACGTGGAGGACACCTGATGGGCTGGAAGCTGCTGGTTTGGAGCCACCGAGTTTATAGATTGGCGGGAGAACGCGTGCCTCGGTCCATTCAAACACTTCAAAGACGATACTAGGCAAACTTCCGCTCTCTGCCTACGCTCCCGCCATCTCCTTTATTTCCTGCTTTGGCTAAAATAGTGGTTACTGAACATCTCTGGGATAGGCATTAGAAGGCATTCATTTTTTCCAATAAGTTCTCGTTTTTTTTTTTTTTTTTACAACCCCTCCCCCCGGCCCACCTTCATAAGCAGCTTTTGAAACACGATCCTTTTCAAAACCGTTTTTAGTAGTTATGGCAAAATAGCGCCCGTGGGGGAGGTTGTTTGGGAGTTGAAATACTTACACAGACTCGTGGTGTTTCCGATTCCTTTCCCTTAGCGTTTCCTTAAAGGTACAGGGGAATTTAACAATTGGCTTTAGCAGTTGCGTGAAAATCATTTCTTCTCCGGTGTGTGTTTTCATTCCTGAGGTACAGTTTATTTGGATAAGTCAGGCAAAAACACAAAAGTCTGAATATCTAAATGCTTTGCATAATGTTATCATTTTATTGTGTGTTGTACGCGTACAGAATCACTGTGTCGAGTCATCTGTGTAACTTTATGAATTTCTCTTCACCCGAAGTCTTTCTTTTGGATTGATTTCCAGGTATCTGTTCAGTGTTAGTGGAGTATAAGTCAGGATAGGATGTACTTTTTAATACTTTCTCGTGTAGCGAGTATGGAAAGCAGCAGTATGTAACATTTTAATCTTGTAAGGTTTTTTAGTTTACAATGTTAGACGTTAGTTTTCTCTCTTTTAGGCTGCCTCCTCTCCCTCCCCAAAACTTTAGCTCATTTGAGCTACACGTCACAGACTCGTTGGAGCTGGAAATGACTTAGAAATGGAGACCCAGAGTTGTTAAGTTGGCTTGCGCAAACTTACGCGGTTTACAGCTGGGTCTAGAACCTTGATCTTTTCATTTTCACTCTTAGCCTCTTGCTTTTTCCATTACAGCACATAGTCCATGACTGTAGTTAAGAGTCATTACAGCCTATTTTAATGACATTCATAATGGGTTGTTAAAGTAGGGAACACTTGGTTCTCGGTTCCTGTGAAGCAAAAATAAATTGCTTGTCATCTGGCTAAGATGCAACTGATGTCTCTCACAAGAGTTCAGATTGGAACAAAATATACTGGGAGGGAATGAATTTACTTACTCGTAAATGTGTGTATGTGCACCACTTAATTGCTTTTTAGAGATTAGTGGTCCCATAATATGTATATGGGGTTGCTCCCTATCTCTTGCAAAACAGATATCCTGAGTAAAAATGTGGACTTTTTAGGTCTATGACGGTGACCTTATGATTCTCTTGGATGTTATATGGCATCTATCTGTAAGTGAAGGAGAGTTCATCTTTGGAATAAAGCCTAAGTTCTGAGGTTCTGGAGGGAAGTTTCTGTATTCGTTTCTGTGTCACTTGAATGTCATTTCTCTTAGAACTGATTTTCTTTAGCACTGGGTTTACAATGTTTGTTAGTGCTTGTGTTTTTTTCCCTTCATATTTGATAATTTAAAAAGTCACTTTTGCTGACTGCCATGCAGTCTTGCAGATTTTTTTTTTAAGCCCTGCTAGTTAGCAGGTAATTTTTTTCTTAGAGAGTAGGCTTGTCAGTCTTTTGAACTCCACTGCCAAACACGGGTGTCCTGTTTCTGCGATACTGAGAGGGGAAGGTAATTCATTGGGAGATTTCACTCAATATGGCTTTATTTATTCCTGATACGTTTTAATTTGGGAGTCAGGCAGGGAAGTAAAAGGTTTCTGTTACATAATGACTATATTCCTTTTTCCATCCTCCCACAAAAATTTCTGTATAAAATTATTACCAAAAAGACAATTTACTAGCGAAGTATGGAAAAAACTTTCAAAATATACTGTGCTCCCAGAAGTGTTCTAGGTGCTTTATATATATAAGCACATTTTCACGACATTCTTGTGATGTAGGTGATGTTATGTAACTTGCCCTAGGGAACACACGAAATGTCCATACACAAAGATGAAAAGGCAAAAAATTCCCTGAAATCTTTATCCCTATCCTTAATCCCTTGAGGAACATTTTTTTAGATCTCTGCATATTTATTTATTCACAAATGTGAACAATAATAATTACTATCAGTGGATATTTCAATGTGCTTTCATTTTTATTCACTCAGAAATATGTCAAACTATAGAATAGATGTACATTACCCTTTTCATTGGCTGCATTGTATTCCACCCTGTAAAGGGGTATCATAACTTATTTAACCAATATTCTGTTCATTGATGTTTGGGTAGTTTCCCAGTTTTAGTTGTTTTGTAAGTGAAAAGTGTGATGCACATCTTTATATGTACATATTTGCACACTTATATCCTTAGAAGTTCCTGCAAGCGAGATTGCCAGATAAAAAGCAATGTTTATTTAAAATATTCTGATTTTGATGACCAGTTTACATCTTGATTAGTAGTATCTTGTTCCTGTTATTCCATGTAGAATTTTAATAGTGTTTTAAATTTTAAAAGAACCCACTTTAATGATCGGCAATATTGGGCATTTACTGTGTTCCAGGGACTACTTTAAGCACATTACATATAGTAACTCATTTAATGCTTGCAGTACCCCGCAAGACATATGAATAGCCACATTTTATAGAGGAGGAAAGAAATAACTGGTCATATAGTTAGCTTGAGTGCTGAGCCAGGATTGAGCCAGAGTACAGAACCATGTGCTTAACAACTGTGTCATCTTGCATCTCTCTCTCCCAGTGTTGTGGCTAAGTGATTATAAAGCACTGCTTTGGTAATCAGGTGTTTTTTTTAGGCATTATACCTCAATTAGTAAATCTTTTTAACAAACTTCTTTATAATAAAAGTACTTGTTTAAGAAAGAAAACATGCATATGCACAGTAGTCTGTCTGTATTTATAAAGTAGTGGGTTTGAGCCCCCCTTAACTGACCTTTAATTTTTAATCTTCCCTTCTTCCATTAAAGGTAGATAGTTTGAATCATAGGCAACATTTCGAGGTGATTGAATTTGCCTTCTGTGTCCTGCCTGTTGTTTTCTTATTTTAAGCTAAGAGACTATTTCATTAATACTTTTACGCTTTGCAGAGTAGCAAATTGAGGCATATGTCCTACTAGTGGTTACACAACTGTTATTGATGTTAGTGCTCCTTTTACTCTTACATCACAGTCACCCCCTTTGTTGGTTAGCAGCTCATCATTGTCCTCAGAATGTATTTTATGCCTCTTATGCTGAAATTATTTTTGGTAATGAAGTTTCTGATGAAGCGGGTCCTTGAAAAACAAGTTGGTTAGTGTAAGTATTACTGTAACAAAGCAAAATGGTATATGATTTACTTTGTTCATCACTCTCCATTCTCCATATTTTGTTACTCTTGAAAGGTTAGGTCCGTATGTTAAGTACCTGGTACTGTGCTAGAAATGTAGAAGTTCATTAAACTTTGTTGTCTGAACCCCCACCCCCACCCCCTGCCTGCCACAGTAGAGTGAGAACTAGAAATGTGAGTCCTTTTTATTTAGACCAGATGTTTTTTAAGGGTTCTTTTATGTTCCATGATCTTTAAGGTGTTTCATCTTTGAACCATTTGTGCCTACAGTAATTGTCACTTTGCTCGGCACGTTTCTACGTACCGTGTTATAAACTGTTTCTAATTCACGTTTTGGGGCAGTATACATTTTTAATTAATGAGAACCTTCGACCAGAGGCGGAATAAGAGAGGCAAAGAAAGGATGGTTGACGGCATATTTCAAAGATAAGCCAGGAAGGTTTAGTTTTGAATTGTGAAAGCTAATCTTGTATGTTTATTAGGTTATCCTTTGGGTTCTTTTTCTCTTTGATTTACTTTGTCTTTATGGCAGATGGGATGAGAGGCTTCAGTCTTAGCTTGTATGTCCTGTGATTCCATAGAATGTGAACATTGGGATGGGAGAAGGGAGAATCACTTTTCATGTATTTTGTATATACATACATGAAAAGTGATTATATATTTATGAGAAGAATATATATATGAAAAGTGTATGTGTGTAATAAGACTTTTCTCTCATCTTTAAGTAAATTCCTATGGAATAGAATTATACACTTTGGGAAGGACAAGATCAAATATAATTGATCACCTTACCATTTCTGTAATTGAGGAACCATTGCCAGCTCATGCTGGGGTTTTGCCTTTTAGCTGTATTCTACCAAGGAGAGTTACTGTTGCCCAGCTGATGTGCTGTTAGAGAGAATGACTGGTTTTTCCTACTCGGCTACTGATAACTGGGGCATGGGAAATTTGGATGTCGTGTGTGTTATGAATAAGGAACAGTGACATATTTAGTGGCTTGTGTCATAGCTCCATGTTCCCTCACTATTTCAAATCTGGATCCAAACATCTTGTCGCAAGTTTGTCTGCTATAGGACTTGGTCTGAAGTAAACTGGACTAGTAGAATGAATAAGTATAGATAGATTATTTAAAATTACTATTCAATTAGAGATCATCTCTAGTAACTGGAAGTAGATATTAGAATTGACTATTTAAAATTGATATAAGTTTAATATAGTGATCACCTGGATAATTTAAATATTTTAAATGACTTAATAGTATTCAGTGACACTTGTTTTTAATTGGCTGTATTTCACTTTATGATTGCCTAAAGTGTACATAGGTTTAACAAAGTACTTCAATGTTTACTATTGTTATTAAAGCTATCATGCAAGAGTAAACAATGGAAACAAAAGAATAAAAAGTGTTTTAGTTACAGTTTTTCTTATCATAGAGCAGTATATGCTAATTGAACAAAATTGAGAAAGTGTTGGAAAATGTAACTTAAGAAAACAAACTCGGCCAGCCCGGTGACGCAGCAGTTAAGTTCGCACTTCTCGGCGGCCTGGGATTTGCTGGTTCGGATTCCGGGTGCGGACATGGCACCACTTGGCAAAAGCCATGCTGTGGCAGGCATCCCATGTATAAAATAGAGGAAGATGGGCATGGATGTTAGCTCAGGGCCAGTCTTCATCAACAAAAAGAGGAAGATTGGCAGTAGTTAGCTCAGGGTTGATCTTCCTCAAAAAAAAAAAAAAAGAAAGAAAACAAACTCACCTAAAATCCTTGAACTCATATTTATATTTGTATTATTGTAGCTAATGTGAGGTGCAGTTTTCTTTGTGTCCAGTAGCAGTGTTTTTACTAAATTTTGATTATACTTTGAGTGCAAAAAATACCTTTCATATAACTTGAAGGAGAATCTGGGAAAGATTGTGATGCTGTCCTCTTGGCCTGATTTGACCCTACCTTTTCGCCACCTGCACTCAGTCTTTAACTTTTAATGTCTAAGTAGGAAGGGATTTTACCTGCAGAAGTCTTAGTTCTTGTGTTATCTTAGCTGATGGCTAAAGGTTGTGGAAAGAGACTGTCCCCTAACAGAATTTGAGGCTTCATCAAGGAAGGGAAAGATGTTTATGGGTGAGACATGGCAAATCCTTAATTTTAAATTCTTTTTCATTATTTCTGATACTTAATATAATTCATCGAGTTTTGTATCAGTTTATTCATTTGGTTGTTGGACATTTATTTTCTTTGTGACTGTAACACTGCCATGAACATTTTGCATAAAGTTCAGAATCTGAATTCTAAATTTTTATTTTTAGGAAGGATCGAGATCGTGACCGGGATCGTGAAGATCGATCTAAAGATCGAGACCGAGAACGTGATAGAGGAGATAGAGAACGGGAGAGGGAGAAAGAAAAAGAGAAGGAATTGCGAGCTTCTACAAATGCTATGCTTATCAGTGCTGGATTACCACCTCTAAAAGCTTCTCATTCAGCTCACTCAACCCACTCGGCACATTCAACACATTCAACACATTCTGCTCATTCAACACACACTGGACATGCAGGACACACATCACTTCCACAGTGCATTAATCCATTTACCAACTTACCCCATACTCCTCGATACTATGATATTCTAAAGAAGCGGCTTCAGCTCCCTGTTTGGGAATACAAGGATAGGTTTACAGATATCCTAGTTAGACATCAGTCCTTTGTACTGGTTGGTGAGACTGGGTCTGGTAAAACAACACAGGTGAGTTATTGTATACCATGGTACATATTTTATTAATGTTTAAGTTTACTAAATGTTGCTTAATTTGATCCTGGTGATCGTTGCCATTGTTTCGTAGAACATCTTAAAGAATATCTGCTTTGATCTTTAGTACTTCTAAGTGATTTAGAGAGTAGGAATACTGTAGGGAGTACATATCTTCCTGAGTCTGTATGGGGAAATAGCAGTGCTGTTTTTTCCAGTTTTATTACGGTAAGTATGGCAGGGTGGTCCTCTCTCGCTCACTTTGACTCCGGGGTAGTATAGATTTAGGGGTACAAAATTTGTTTTCCGGTGCTTGGATGGAGAGATGTGAACTATTGGAGTGGTTTTTGTCATTCTTGTTCGTTTCTTTGTTTTGCTTTTTTGATTTTTTTGCATTTGTTTTGAACCATGTGAATATTATCTTTCCTTATAAAGTTGAAAGAGCTTAAAGGCTTATAGTAAAATCTCTTTATCCCTGATCTCCATCCATCTAGTTACACCCTATACACACACACACACACACACACACACAGAACTAAATGTTCGTGTCTCGTTAGTAGTATATTTAGGATATTTTTCAAACATGGATGAGCCATTATTTACTAGGTGCTTGTTATAGATATCTAGGCTGCTTCTAATGGTTGTTTTGCATACGCAAGTATGTCTGTAGGGTAAATTCTTAGAAATAGACGTTCCCGGGTCAGAATTGTTTGTAATCATGATATACACAGCAAATAGCCTTCCACAGGGAACATAATCAGTTTACCCTTCCATGAGCAGGTATGAGAGCATATGTGGGAAACCATTAGAATCTACTGTGAACTTAAATTTTTACAAATCTGATAGATGAAAAATGGTACTTCAGTGTAATTTTTAGTTTGCATTTTCTTGTTATGAGTGAGGTTAACCATATTTTCATGTGCTTGAGCCTGACCCATCAGTTAAAAATTTCATAGAGATTACAAAAGTAGCAGTCCCTGGCCATTGTAGGAAAATTTGGAAAATTCAGGAAACTGTTGAAGTGAATTTAATGATTACTCATCTTACTGTGCAGAAATAGTATATTGTTTCACCTGTGGGCCTGTTGTCCATGTTTATGTACCTATGATACATGTTTATAATTGAGCGAACTGCATATACAAGTTATCCTTTTTTTTAAGTTACGTACCCTTTTTTTGTTACTTATGCTACAAGTCTATAAATTTGAATATTTCATGGAGACATTTTGAAGGCTACAATAGCAACCAAAATAATAAACTTTTGTTAGAGACTGAGCCTTAGTACAACTTTTAGTGAGGGAAAACTTAGTGTTAATGTAGGAACTTAAACTGTTGGTTTATCATCATCTTATGGAAATTTAGAGAATTAAATACATGAAAAGATATAACTCTAAATTTCTTAATATCATAGTATTTTTAATATTTCAAATAGTTTGTCCAGTTTGTGTAATATTAACAGCACCCATTTAATTAGCAGTTGGGGAAAGCCAGGCACTGTGTACTTGTATTATGTATTATCTCATTGAAGTTTTTTAACAACCTTGCAAGGAAGTTGCTAATCACCATTTTACTAATGAGCAAAATGAGGCTTAGATTTAATGAGAATCTTAGAGAGGTTTAGTGGGTTGCCTTAGGTTACATAGTTATGGATTTAATTGGGCTCAGTATTTAAAACTTTGTTCTTTTGTTTCATAGCCCAAGTTAGATATATTTCATACTGCTATTCTGTGGTTGTATATGGTTAACCTTATTTCAGAGATGAGTTTATTTAGTAGCACTTAGTGTAGAAGAAGGTCAAGTCACCTCAAAATAAGAGGCTCGTGATTGCTTGGATTAATATTTCGCCTTTCTTTTTTTGGATACTTAAAATACTTGGATACTTAGGATTGCTGAGCATTTCGGGGATTTAAAGGGAAACGGAACAGTTTAAATAGTGAATTTCGCTCAAATGCTTTTTGGCAGACTCTTACTAAACTTTGACTCAAAACCATTAACAGTAGTTAGCCATATTTTTGCTTATCTTTTTGTGCCTGTCAGAAAATGAAATCCCCCAAGTAAAATCTAAAGTAATGACTTTAATTTTTTTTTTCTTAAGATTGGCACCTGAGCTAACAACTGTTGCCAATCTTCTTTTTTTTTTCCTCCCCAAATCCCCCCAGTACACAGTTGTATATTTTAGTTGTGGGTCCTTGTAGTTGTGGGATGGGGGACGCCGCCTCAGCATGGCCTAACGAGCGGTGCCATGTCGGCGCCCAGGATCTGAACCCTGAGCCAGCGAAGCGGAGCATGCGAACCCAGCCACTCGACCACGGGGCCGGCCCCCTAATGACTTTAATTTTTGACTGAGACTCAGTAAATATATTTTACGTTGCAACTTGGTATGCATGTGCTTACACGCATATGTGAGAAACTGAAACTAGTTCAGCCAAAAGGGACAGACAGCGTGAGCAAGGGCACAAATTTTGGAGAAGGGAAAGCATTGTATGTCCTGACCAGAGTAAAGGGTGTGTATGAAGAGTTAGGTAGGATGGGTGAGGCTGGAACAGCAGGTCTTTAATACAGACCTTTCTAATTAGATTGGGGAGTCATCAGAGCTTTTTAATTGGAGGGGAATGACAAAGAATTTTTACAGAAATGTCCTGTCTAGTGAGAATGTTGATGACAGACTAGGTGGGAGGTTGTAACAAAAGTTTGACTCTGTAGGGTGGTAAAAAGGATAAAGGATAGATTGGAGTTATGATGTTATTATAACTGAGTAAGGGACATGGGGAGGAATTAAGTATTTCAAGGAAGGTGAGAAATGGTTTGGGTTTTGAACTTGTCGAATTTGAGATACCAATAAAATATTTATTCTTCAAGTAGAAATGACCACTAGGTTGGGGATGGGATCTAGAGTTAGGATTGACATTGATTTATTATAGGTAGTGTTAGAAGTCAGGAGAATAAATAAGATCACCCAGGATAATGTATAAAACAAGAAGACTAGAGGACTTAGGATCAGTTTTTGGAAGATGGTCTCAAATGGAGGAAGGGTAGAACCTGAAGGGAAGGAGTAGTTTTAGAACTTATCCCTAACTTGAACAAGCCAGGGATTAGCATGTTTCAGGACCTGTTTCCCTTAATGCTGTTCTTAGAAATGTGAATAGATGCATTGACTGAGCCATTCTCCGAATACTGTCTGGGAACCCTTGAAAGTCCCTGAAAACCTTTCAAAGGTCCTGGGATTTTCTTCGTATACTTCAAACAAAACAAATATTGTGACACATTCAAAATAGAAACAGATAAGAGAATCCAGCTATAGTCTATTAAGCTAGACATTAGAGATATGAAAAATGTAAAACAGCGTACTTTTCTTCCTGAAAATTTTTTTTATTTGGGAGATGTAGTTATTTTTCATAGAAAATGTTGTTTATGTTAACATAGAATGGGTGTTTACCGTTAGGAATTAATATTTTAACAATTTTTCAGTTTTAATTTCCTAATATAGTAAGTCTATTAGTTGTTTCGCATCCTTGGTTATTTTAAGAATATAAGCAGGTCCTGAGATAAAACGTTCGAAAACTGCTGAATTAGCCAAAACTGTTTATATCTTATTTTTAAAGTGGGAGTAAGCTATCCCTTTCACTGGAGTGCATTGAAAAATCTGTGAACATTTTTGCTTTGAGAATTCTGAATTAATTTTATATAGCTTTAATTGACCAGTGAATGTTTTGAATTTCCTTTTGGTTGGTCCTTTAAATTAAGTACATTTTGCCTTTGTAAAAGCCTTGCTGAAATGAAGATATGTATAAAGCTTTGCTGGAAAACCACTTAAACTTTGTTCTCTGGGTTTACAGACCCAAGGGGATCCTGCTATTTTAGTTTAGTAGTTTTGTTCATTTTGAATCCTTGTTACCTTCCTAGAGAAGCAGCATAATCACCCTTCTCCCCTTTCGGCTATTTGTGTCGGTGACAACGGTTATCCCAAAATTGCAGAAGTAACCTAACTAAAATGTAGTAATAATGCAGCAGTCAATATTCTTCATCAGATAGCATTGTACAAACAAAAATGAAAGCAAAACGCATTTTCTGTAGCATTAGAGTCTGAGAGGCTTTTGGAGGCTGTGATGGAGACCCTTCATGCCTTTCTTCTAGCAGTGGATTCCCTTTTGATGTAGTGGACACTTAGATTTTTTCCCATGGTTCTTTTCCAGGTAAGTGACTGGAGAAGAACTGTGAAATTAGAGGCTCTATTAGCTTCTGTTGATAACAGAATGGGGAGAAAATGCACTGTCATCATAGCAGCCAACTAACTTGTGCTTATTGGTGTTATTTTCTTCCTTCCTACTTGGCTGCCGTCCTTTCTTCAGGGATGTGCTGCTTCTCTAGATTCTGTTGAATTTGAGATTGGCCATTACTAACATTGACTTTTAAGATGGTATCTAAGGTGTTGCCCTTGTGCATACCTCTCCTGAGGGGAGGAGTTAAGAGTCTCTTGGCTTACAAAGCAAATTGGAATTGAATTAAAAGATACAGCTTTATAACTACAAGGGGATATGATTTCTACTTTTACCTGCATTTTGTTAAGTCCAAGTGTATAGGAATTTATGTTATAGTTTCTTAAAATATATTTGGAGACTAACATTTGTTATAAAGTAGAATTTTTCATGAGTTGGATTTTTTTTACCCCATTGCATAGAGAAATGCTAAATGATGGAACGGTTCGCACTGTATAGCGTATTCGGCAAAGCCTCAGTGGATCTAGCCCACTCAGGAATACAATTATGTCATATCAGTGTTATCTATGACTCTTTGACTTGGAAAGCTCGTGCTGTTATAAGTTTGAGTCATAAATAATAATTTGTAGTGTGCCTAATTTAATTTTGTTTTAAATTATTGGAATGAGATAAAACACTTTATGTGACATATACTTGATGTGCAGGCAGGGTAGAATTAATTTAAATGTGAAATTATTTGATAGATTCCACAGTGGTGTGTGGAGTACATGCGATCATTACCAGGACCCAAGAGAGGAGTTGCCTGTACCCAACCCAGGAGAGTGGCTGCAATGAGTGTGGCTCAGAGAGTTGCTGATGAAATGGATGTGATGTTGGGCCAGGAAGTTGGTTACTCCATTCGATTTGAAGACTGCAGTAGTGCAAAAACCATTCTTAAGTAAGTACTTTCTTTAAAAAGTGGACACTTTCTTTGCTTTTAGTTTTCTGTCCCTAGAATAGGAGACTTTGCTAATGGAGCCTCAAGTCCTCCAAATTTAGAGTAGACCTGAGAGTTACTGGGTGACTTTAATATGGATTCTTTTTCTTGATATCGATATGTATAGCTATTCAGTGGAAACTGAAGTTCAAAGGTCAGCTTTCAGTTCCTTGGTGCTGTATCTTAGGTGAAATGTTCTATCATTTAAATGTGATAGGAAAGTTAAAGTGATAAAGCTTAGTAAAACGCAGTTACTTTCAGAAAAGGAGGATATGTGGGATGGCACCTGGTTTATTTGGGGGAAAGGGCTTTTACTGTTAATTATACAGCTGTTACCATGCATATGTTATGAGCTAAAAGAAGGAATCTTTTGTTCTGTAATATACTCTTAAAGAGTCTCCTCCTTGGAGTCCTTGTTCCTCTTCATTATAGTTGTGCATGTGATTGACTCCCATATTGAGCTTCTTTCTAACATTTTATTTAACTTTCCTAGTTTTTTAATCTTTGTCTTATCCTTGCATTCTGCAGAAGTAGTGCTATATGTGTTGCCTGATGGTAATTCTTTTGAAAATCTTATCCTTTTGTTGCTTCTGTTTATTCTGTATATGTGACATTTAAATCATTAAAAAAACCAATGATTTCTTTGTTGTGATGAAATCTTCTCCCTGAATTTGTTTTTAATTTTAGATGATTTTGGAACAGAATGTTACATGGGCAGTGACATGAGTCTTTGATGGCAGAGATAGATTTATACAGTGTTATGTGTGAAAGCCATGTGTTTTATAGAAATTTTCAAGTGTATTCAGAAGTATAATAGTATAATGAACTCCCATGTATTTGTGCATCTTCAACTATGGCCAGTCTTGTTTCATCCATATCTGAACCTTTTCCTTGTCCTATATTATTTAAAGCAAATCCTGGACGTATAATTTTATCTGTAAATATTTCAAAGTCTCAAAGAGAAGTCTTCTTAAAATATAACTATGATATCACAACTTAAAAAATTTCCTTAAAATATCCAGTCACTCTCCAGGTTTCATGTCAGTTTTTTCTAGTTTTTTGATAAATATTGTATTTTATTAGAACTTTAGATAAATGAATTCAGTATCATTTTTAATAGCAGTTGGACTTAAATATTTAAGTCAGCTTGTCTTTATGACTTTATAAGACATGTTTTTGGCTTAACTCTTAATTTTCATTGAATAAATCCTTTAATGATAATCACATTATTGATCACTTATAGTTATGTTGTAATTGATAAAACAATTACATAAACAAAATCATAACTTGCCATTTTATACTACTTTAAAATGCAGATAATGTCAAGGACTTGAAGATTTAATGAAGGACAGATTTTACTCATTTAGGAGGAATAATATTCTGCCATTTGATTCATTATGCATTAAATTTTTCTTGGTAAACTACAGTTGAGCAGAGAGAACAGAATTTGGAAATTGGGAGATGAGAAAGTTATATGCACTGTTGGGGCAGAGAGAGAGTGTGTGTGTGTGTGTATGTGTATGTAGGAGGAAGTGGTAGGCTTTCAAAAGATGTTTGTGAAAGATTTTGGTTCCATTAATAGGGAGTGATAAGCAACATAAATAGATTTAGTAGCTCAAAGTGAAATTATTTTTGGCATTGTCATGTTTTCTTGTGGAATGGTTTCCAGAGGCTATAACAACTTGTTTTAAAAATCTTACTCCAGACAGGGTAAGCTTATTGGGATTTCTTCTAGAATCTTTTGAAGAGCTAGAAGCCAACCTAGTGTTATATTTAAGTGATGTTTAATCCTATTTAATACTATGAGGCTAGTGGTAGTTTTGACTAATGGGAATGCTTTATTAAACGCAGTGTTTTATGAGTCCCTAAATACGTCTTGTGTAGTCATCTATCAACTCATTTCTTGAGAACCCAGATGTTAAAAAACAGCTAAAGCCTTAACTTAATGAGGATCAGTTACACAGTTAATTGAGTAGGAAGAGTGAATACATCAGATAACTGTTGGTACCCTCCATTAGCTACTTTCACATATGGAAATAAAATGACTCTATCCATTGTGTAGCCAGAAGAAGCCTTTAATTTTCACCACAGAAGAATGATAAAGAGGACTAACTTCTGAAGATTCTGCCTCAGGGACTCAGAATTTAACCACATTGATACTTCCTGATTGATTGTTAGCTGTAAACAAATACTTGTTTACTAGTTAAATAAGTTTGAGACTACTTTAGCTAAATTAGTGTATCTTTAAATCGTCTGTATACAGATTAAGCTTTCAAATATAGTTCCTTCGGTGTTTGGAACAGGTGCATAAATTCTAGTCTCTAGGTCTAATATTGTGCTGTTTTCGGAGGATTGGATCTAGCATAAATTAGTGCACACTCTGTTAGACTAGTCTTAAATAGCTACCTGGTCCGAGTACACAAATTAGTTTTCAAAACCACCAATGCTAAATGGTTTTTATATTTCATTTGTTGTGTCTTTGCCTCCATCTTTTTTTTCCTGCAGTATCTCTTTGCAATATATTTATGTTTCTTTTGCCATCTTGGAATGGGAGTTATGAAAAAACACAGAACCAATGAGGTAGCTAAAGAGCAGACCAGTCAGTGAACTAACTATATGTTGCCAGATTTGTGGCTAGTCAGTGAAAAATATCTTAATATGTTTTAATGTAAGGAGGAAGAGATTGATATACTTTTACAGTGGATTTTAAGAAAAACGTTGGAGTTGTAACAAATTTTAAGAAATCCAATCTTCACTTTTTTTGAGAAAGCTGATAATTTTTTAAGGAGTAAAACAGTTTTATAGTTTTGAACCTTTGGGAAAATGTCCTGTTTGAAGTTGTTATTTTGGTAGCCAGTTTCACTATTATTTTAGGTGATAAGCTTTCTCTTTTTTTTCCCCCCCAAGCTGCAAAATTACTGAGATTTTGATATTGAGGGAATCCAGTAATTTACACAAGTAATGCATAGTCATTCAGTCAGCTACTAATTGAGGACTTTCTGTGTAGTGGGCAGTGTCAGGTATAGTAGTATAAAGTAAATCTAGTCCCTGTCCCCATAAAGCAAATAAAAGTGTAAATAGAAAATTTCAACTTGTGATTAGGCTTCTGAAAGAGAATGTTGGACTTTATATGAAAGCATGATTTGAGGATTCAATTTAGAATGGGAAAGAAGTGAAGTTTAAGTTAAAGCCTGAATCAAAAGTAATGGTTTGCCAGAGTAGGAATTGGGCTACAGGGAACTTAGCTTTCTAGGCAGGTTGAACAGCATTTTTTTAAAACTTGTTTTCTGGAGGGAAAAATGTTATACTTGAGAAGGCACTGTAGTCTGTGTATACTTAAGTATCCAACTGATTTGTGTAGGTCAGCATTTCCATGCCAGATCACTTTTAAGATACTACGGGACTGGTTTATGGACAAGAGTAGGGATAGTCAAAGTTTGGTTTCTCTATCTGCCTTGCCTAACTGGAGCAGAAACTCTGGGAACAGAGTTTGAATCTGTATACTTGCCGTATGCATGGAACCTTTTTTTTTTCATCTGAGAGAGGTGGAAGGGGCGACAAAGGAGTGTGAAATTTGTCACTACAATGTAGACTGTGGGTGAATCTTCAACATACTCATGGAAAAGGGGTAGATTCTTTTCATGGGAAGACATTTTCCCTGATTCGTTAGAACTTCTTTTGGTGGACAGAGTATAGTCATGGGGTGATTTGGTGCACATAGTTTGCCTTTTATTCTGAATCTTTTGCTTTTGAGTGTCAGATTCATTTCAATTTTGGAATCTGTCAAAGCTGAGGACCCAGTCTGGGGTAATGTTCATGAAGCCGAAAGTGTAGCTCTTTCTTGGAGGACATGTTAGTTATGTAAGACTGCACCATCCTGAGAGGTTTATCTTCTGTATAACTTCAGGGCAATCTACTAGAAGATCAAGAACAATTAAAGGCAGAGGATGTGGTTGAAATCTGTAATTGAGCAACAGGGAGAAATGTACAGTCTGGGTTTCAAGGTGTGATAAGCCCCTTGTAAAGCTTGAGAGAGAGAAGTTTTCAACAGACCAGCCGAAGTAATGCCACTTCTCACAATATGGATCAGAAACTTGTAGAATGTTTTAATCTCCAAAGGCAAGAAGATGAAAGAGAATCCAAAAATATTTAACAAAAGAACCCAGTACAAACACTGCTACACTAAGGAGCTGGCTGGTACTTTTCAAGTTGACACGGGATTACCAACTATTGCCATAGCAGATTCTTTGGGGCTCCTGAAAACAAGTTTGAAGCACCGACTGCATAAGGACTACTTAGAGATTCCAGAGTGGGTTTCCAGCAAGGTAACCTCATTTTAAAATGGATAACTTGAGAAGAGAATCAAAAGGAACTAGGCCCTAGAGCATAGACTTGAGGATCACAGTGCCTGAGTTGTGTCCTACCTCTGCCACTTACTAGCTATGATCTTGTCTGTGATACCCTCCCCACACTTACTGCTTTTTCAGAAGATGAAGCTGACAGTAACTAACTCATAGGGTTGCTCTGAGATCAAATACATTAATTTGTATCCAACCCTTAGTGTAATTCCTGGCACCCAGCAAGTGCTAAGTCAACATTGCTACTCTTGCTGCTGCTGATAGTGCGAGAAATTATTGGATCTTATTAACCAGTTAACCAATTAAAAAGGGTCTTATAAGACTAATAAAGTTCCTTTTAACACAACAATTGAACTATAGTTTGGGGGGTTTAACTTGAAT
Organism: Equus quagga; assembly: GCF_021613505.1. NCBI lineage: Eukaryota > Metazoa > Chordata > Mammalia > Perissodactyla > Equidae > Equus > Equus quagga. Next base: position 136,190,319 of record NC_060269.1, read on the forward strand.
TAAACCTTGACATTATTAGTGACTATGAAATGAGTGAGTGAATCCAAATATTCATTTAGGGCTGGAGGTAAGATGTGGAAAAAGGGTTTGGTACTTTAAAGATCATTAATTCTACAAACATTAATTATTAACTAATTTATTGAACATCTGTTATGTGGTAGGCTTTGTTCTAATTCAATTGTGGCACTGAAGTTAGATAAAGGTAGTTTTACTGGACCTTTAGAAAGGGGTGGGTATAAAGAATAAATGTAGTTTATTTACCACTTAAGCAGTTCATACCAGAGAGACTAAAAAATCACTGTTATTCTAGAATTAAAATTCTGTTGGTTTTTGTTAATTCTTGGAAAGCTAATTTGATTTCTTAAAGGTCAGCATATGTTATTATGTTTGACCTTTCTGTTTATACTAAAGCACTTACCCTGGATTAGTTATAGAAGGCTCTCATTGTTTACAGTGCCATCATCTTTCAAAACGTTAAATAGAACCTGCATATTCATTCCAGTTTTCTGTGAGTTCTTTTGGGAGGATGGTAGAGCATTTCCTTCAGAACTTGTGAAAATTTGAGGAATGGGCAGTATATTTTGAAAAAAGGATTTAGTGGCCTTTTTTCCCCTAAATGGAATTTTAACTTCTTCCTTTAGGCCTAGGGTGCCATGAAAAAATTACTGAAGACATTAAAAGCATGCTAGGAATCAAGGCAGCATGTCAACTTCCTCTACTGTACATAAAACCTAGCTCATTTACCTAGTTAATCCACCTATCTGGGTCTCCAGAAATACCTAGATCACTTAAGAGGTAAATAACTTCATTTTAAACAGACTTATATTTACTTTGAATAGATGAACAATTCTTTTTTTTGTACATGGCATACAGAAATAACTGATATTGAAGGAAATTGTTTTAATGGAAGAAGGTAATTTGGTGACTTGTTATCTTTGGCTATTGAATATAATAGCATTCACTGTGAGCATGTTTAAAAATCACTTTTTTTTGATAATTGAGCATTTCATAGTGTTATTGTGAAGATTGGGTAGGTCTTCAGGTTCAGCATATTTAGTAATGAAAAGACTGTATTTTATAAGATCACTAATATGTATGATTCTGTCTTCTGATACAATTCCTGATAAGTGAAAACTGTTTTTGCTTTGTCATTCTTGTATTCCTTACTGTTGTCATTCAAAAAGAGTATTCTGCTGGTAGGGGCTTTAAACAAAAATGGTTATGTGGTAGAGAAAATAAAAATTAATGAACATTTCTTTTGGTCAAAGTCTCGTTCAGAAGTCTCGATCCGTTAAAACTTTAAAGAAATTAACTACACACAAACCCGTTTGTGTAGGCATTTTAATGTGGTTAGCTTTTCTTTAATAGAGGCACTCACGTGTGACTTGACCGAATTGTAGTGGGTTAGTCTAAAAACTTAGTGTAAATAGAAAATTTTTACAAACCTTAAACATTTTATTTTAACTTAACACCTATACGTTCAATCTGTTAATATAGGATCAACACCATTTCCTTGAATATGGGCCCTTTGAAGTTCCATTACACAATAAAATGTCTTATTCCAAAGATGGGCTTTAAACTTTAAATATTTGCAAAATACACAGGTGTTGCTTTTCTGGAATTCAACTCCAGACCCCTTTCACTCTTTTATAGTTATCTCACACATTTGATAGGTTTTTGTGTGTGTGACTCATCTTTTCCCAAGCTTTTCTGGAGCATACAACTTAGGATACATATAAACCATTCTCTTTTCTGTGCTAAGAATTTATTATTTCATGTCAAATATAATTATGTTGACCCAACTGGCAGGGACAGAAATGTGGCTATACTACTTATAGAGGGTTAGGTTGTTTCACAGATTTATTAGTTAAGTGGGGTTAAGAGTGTAGTTTAGAGTTCTGTATTGAATACTTAACAAGTGCCAGGCAGTTGATGTACTAGGTGCTTTATATACATTATTTTGTTTAATTGAAACAGTTGCCACTGTATTCTCATTTTACAAATTGAGCATTAGAGAAGTTGAACTTGTTCAGGTTCAGACACTAATGAGAAAGCAGGGGCTTGAACCTAGGTGTGTCTTGTACATGTTACTACTATTCTCCATCTTCGTTCCACACCTCTCCATGTAATTCTTTATGTGCCTTGGTAAAGCTTTCCTAGGTAGTATGGAAACAGTGAATCTAATTACTCAGATTAGACAATGACAGTCATTTCTAATAGATACCCTTTGAAGCAGATACCAAGAATTTCTTTGGATTATGCTGAGTCAAGTTTTGGATTCTTTAGAAACACAGTTTTGGTTTATCTGTATATTTAGTTTTGCCAGGATAAAGCCTATACTTTGAAAGGTAACCAAATCCTAACAGTATTGGAATAGCACTATATAACTAGTATCTTCAGAACAGGTTAACTTTTTCATTGTTTATACCAGGGCTGCTTCAAGACATGGCTACTGATTTCATTTACAGTGTATCTTGGACATAATGTTCTAGAACAGTAAACATCAAGTTGCCTCGTTTCTTTTAATGGCTGCATAGTTTATCTCACTAAGTCTACTGACGGGCACTCACATTTACAGTTTTTGCTGTTAAAAACAGCTGCTGCCCTTACTACTTTTTTCCCCTTATACACGCATTTTGCACACATGCACAGGTGTATATCTGTGAAATGAGTTCCCTACAAGTGAAATTGATGGGTCGAAGAGTATGTTTGAATTTTATTAGCTGTTTCCAGGTTGCCCTTTGCAGAGTTTTTATCTACTCTGACCAGTAAGGAGGGAGCACATGTGTCTGTTTCTGTACCCTTGCCAACATTGTGTTGTGGAACTTTTTTTTATAATCTTTGTCAATATTTTAAGTGAAAAATAGAATCTCATGGTTTTAATTTGCATTTCTTTTGTAAGAAATTGGCCATCTTGCATGTGTTGGCCATTTGTATTTATTTTTGGAATATGAGACTGGTGCTTTTCTCATCTTTCCAGAAGTATTGCTCCTTGATTGACAGTCATTTGTAAGTTACTATTTTGGAATGCATCCCAATCACAGAGAAGTTAAATTTGAAAAAATGTACAGTATTATCACATTGATGAAATTTGGTATTTGTTCTATTCTTTGCCCGTCTTTATGTGCTTGGTTTGCCTTTTTCTTACTGATTTGTAGAAGTTTTTAACAAAATTGGCACCCTGGATGTAAGTTGCAATTTTTGCTCGGTTTGTTGTTTGTTTCTTTGTATTGTTTATGACACCTCATGCCATGCAGCAACTTGAATTTTATACTATTTAAGTAACCACTTCTTTTTTAGCGTTGGATTTTGCGTCATACCCTGCCCAAGATTGTTTTAAGTAATTTAATCTGTGTATTCTAGTATTTTGGTTTTGTTTTAAACATCTTTGATCAATCTGGAATTTTTTTAGGGGAGTTTAAGGTTCAAGGTGGGGATTCAGGAAGCGTTTCTCTCTCTCTCCCCCTCTGTCACACACACACATGCATACACACCCCCACACCTTTGTCCCAAATAACATGACATTAAGTTGTTGGGGACTGCTTCCCCATAGAGACAGTTTTTCATTAGTAATAACTTGAGCATTAGTTGTTGGCATTCATTAAAGTTATAAAGTAATTTAATATATAGTATATTGCTAAAAATTTCTGGTGTTCATTTTGGAAAACATTTTTTGCCTCTCTGAATCTTTTTTCCTTTCTTCATGATTTTTCTTTGAACCATGTAACTTGAGGTATTTCAAAAAATTAGAAATGTAGGTAAACACAAAACTGTAAACAAATAATACCCTTGCAGTGTATAACGTTTTACCATGATTTGTTCACATCAGAATTGGTGACAATGGGATCAGGGTTGGTGATTGGCTTGTAGTTGTACTCTGCCATCTGTGTTGTGCCCTTTACGGGGAAAAATACCTGAGCTAAGTTGATACTGCTCAGCACTCTGAGTTTTTTGGTTTATTTTACTTAATTAAACAGTCATGGTTGGAAATATGAACTGTTTCTGACTCACCCTGAGGATGTTTTTGCTGCTTTTAGGCATCTTCTTTGCTTAATCTGCTTCTTGTTTAACTTGGTTAATTTAGCCTAGTACTTCTCACACTTTAGCGACCATCAGAATCACATGAAAGCTTGTTAGAACTGAGATTGCTGTGCCTCACCTTCAGAATTTCTGATTAAGTAGGTGTGTGGGGTGAGGCCCAAGTTTCGTATCTCTAACCAGTTCCCAGATCATGCGGATGACTTACTGTCTTTGACCCAAAACAGAAGAACACTGTTGATAATAGGGTACGCAGTAAAATGTAGAGTTTAGCTGTCATATGCAATTTTTGTTTACTAGTCCATTATTAAACCTTCAAAATTATGTCATTGCAGTTTAATTATTGTGAGGCCCTGTTCTTGTGACTCACCCCTTAGCCTGGGTAAAGGTTTTATTACTACTGAAAGGTAGTAAAACTTGGCTTAGGGTGAAGGAAAATGCTGTGGTTTTTATGGGATTATCATACTAGTTCTGCCTTTTCTGCGCTCTGTGTCCAGTTACTTTGTCCTTTTTTAAGCGAAGGGTGTAATCTAGAAGTACAGCAAATCATCAAGCTAGCTTTTTGCTGTAATAAACATATTATATTTATCTGGGACTTTGAGGACAGTGTGTTAATGTAGGAGACCCCCAGGATTGGGAATCAGTACAGTGAAACCTAGTCTTAGAAGCTATTTAACTAGTTTTGAGACCCTGGAAAAGTTAACTGCTAATATTTAGTTTTTGTCACTGGAAAAAACAGTAAATTTGTATCTTTAAGAGACCTTCCAATTTTTAAACTTGTTTTTCCTGAAGCTCTGTCTGTCGAATAAGGGGCGAGCTTCCCATATTAACTGGTGGTGCAGGAGGTACTTAACTGTATCATCTGGTGGAGTTTGATCACTGGGTGATAATCAAATTAATATTGAGGAACTATTGGGAATCTGTCTCTGGAATCTGAAAGTCAGAGGGTTCAGGTTTAGTTAACCATTTCACTTAGTATGTATAATATGCATAGTTGTTAATAAAACGTGGCAAATAATAGCTCCATTATCTAATTTATAATCTGTTATTTCTAACATTTCTCCTCTTAGAAAAATAGAAATGAATGAGTATTTGGGTCATCTCTGCTTTTGAATCCCTCCATGTTGTGCTTGTCTGAAGCTTGAATTTGAGGAGGAAAAAGATCAAAATAAAGAAGGTGGCTTTTTAAAGTGTTTACAGAATTTTCAAGTTAAAGTCTGATACTTTATCAGTTCTGTGACTTTCTTCTCATTTTTTTTTTAAAGATTTTATTTTTTCCTTTTTCTCCCCAAAGCCCCCCAGTACATAGTTGTATATTCTTCGTTGTGGGTCCTTCTAGTTGTGGCATGTGGGATGCTGCCTCAGCGTGGTCTGACAAGCAGTGCCATGTCCACGCCCAGGATTCGAACCAACAAAACACTGGGCCGCTTGCAGCGGAGCGCGCGAACTTAACCACTCGGCCACGGGGCCAGCCCCCCTTCTCATTTTTAATATGTGAAGTTGGGATGTATCTTCCAGTCAATGAGGATCTTATAAACTGCTGGCAGTTTAGTGGTTGGCATTGCCTTTGAATGCTTGAACTTGACCTGGCTGTAGAAATTGTCACTTAATGTGCATTTTTGGAACTGTGTGTTGAGTTTATTTGCTAATTAAAATGCCTTCAAAAATATTACACTAGGATTTCATGTTGAACTGAGTAGGCTTAGAAACTGAGCAGTAGGGTATAAATTTGATAGTATTTAAGGAAATACTTGTTGGCAGAGTGATCAATTTATATTTTTTGCCTTTCAGAGCAACAGACGAGCTTTATTGAATCTAAGGAAGTTACCCACAAGTAGATGAAACTGTATTGTTTTGCTACTGAGATAATATGCAAAAGGATTGCGTATCTCAAGTCAGTAATAACATCTGAAGGCAGGAAGAATTACCAATTGTCCGCAAATAGATCAAAGATATTTCAACGCAGCTAGAGGTTATAGTGTTGCTGATTCATGCATTGTGCTGCACTGTTGTTAAGGCATTGAGTCATAGTTTAATTGGTACTGTTTTTTCTTTCGTGATCTTGATATAAAATAATCTTGCAGGTAGTTCTGTGTCATTCCAGAAATGTAAACATGACCAAAGAAGAGAGAAGCATAAAACATATAAAGGGATGTATTTGCCAAAAGTCTTGATAAGTTTAAAATTAAGTTCAAGTGAAATAACGAGAAGGATTCACTTCTCTTGTACACTGTCAGTTTGCTGAACTTATTGCTCCAACAGATGGCATTAGCTAAAAATATTAGGTTGGTCCGTGAAAGATTAGGTTAGACTAATTTGTGAAAAATAGAGCCAAATATATTTTGTGAAGGCATAAATGATGACTTCAGATTTTTGTACCGATTTTAAATCTGTAAATAAAATCACCGATTTGTATTTAACTGAATGAGCTGTGACTTCAGTATTTACCGGCAGACTTTGTTTTGTCCAGGTGCCAAACTGAGAATAATTGCTTTGTATTAGTGACAGTAGCAGCCAGAATATGGCTGATCCATGCAACCATTCTGCACCCCACTCTTTATCTGAGTGCCTGGATTCCATATTAGCTGACTTCTCTTGAGCCATACCTGATCTAGTTTCCCTCTCTTGGTTCATTGATCAAACTAATGTCATTTGCCTTTTCTCTTCCATTTGCCTTTTCTCTTCCATAAATATTTATCAGCATTTTTATAATGCTGATGCCACCCCTCATTCCATTAATGTTTTTCTTCTTGTGCTGCTTTAAGATCATTTCATTGAATTGGCTGGGGTGGGGGACAGAGATGGTAGAATGCAGTGCTCTCTTCACCCTTTTGAACCAGGAGCCTGTTAGCTTAAATGGGGACTTATTAAGGCTTTAAATAAATGTATATTTGCATGTGGTAACATTTTAGTGAAGTGATATAAAGCAATTTAAAATGATTTCTTAGTTTTATTTTACAGGTTGAATATTTGTATGTTTTAAGTTTTGTTTTTAAGAAATTCATTTATTTAAGTGATGAATTTTGCTTTGGCATTTGTGTGAAGCCATGTGATTATTATATTCCATGCACAGACTTATGTTATTTTCTAAGTGCATTTCAGTATTAACAGTCATACTTGACAAGATTTGATAATGTGTGACTTGTTTGATATATACTCTTAAAAAGTTTTCTTGAAGCTTAATTTTGTAATTATGTATGAAATAATGGCACATTTGTTTTGGGCTAAGGTTTAATTTTGACTTACCTGATGTCTTTGTATTTCATTTTTATGTCATGAAGTTTAGTTTTAAAGTGCCCTAAATGAGCCTTGACCAACGTGTTCTTTGTGAACATAGGTATATGACTGATGGGATGTTACTTCGTGAAGCTATGAATGATCCCCTTCTGGAACGTTATGGTGTAATAATTCTTGATGAGGCTCATGAAAGGACATTGGCTACAGATATTCTCATGGGTGTTCTGAAGGAAGTTGTAAGACAGAGATCAGATTTAAAGGTGAAGTAATTTCTTTTACTCATTTAGTTCATAAAATAGATATATATGTATACATAAAAACCTGGGAACATCACTAATCAACTATAAAAAATAACCAACTGTAAAGGAAGCAACAGTGAGTACCCACATTGGTGTCTTTCTTTCTGATCTGCTTTGCTGTGTCTTTGTTTGAGATTTAAGTATACTTCCACTTTTTAGTAATGTATTTTTGAGCTGAATCTTTTCAGTTTCTAATCCACCCAGTCTTTTGTTTGTTTTTTATGATCTGTTAGCATGGTGTAACCGTGCTGCTCACCCTACCTTTTATTAAGTACAGAGGTCTCCTCCTTTAAGGATCAAATCTTTGTCCTTGTCCCAACACAAACACACCCATTATCACTCATAATGCTGGAGGGGGAATAACTGTACCCAAAACACAAACTGTCCCTCAGAAGTGCATTCACTTAACCTAGTGTCTTGTTTTTTTTCCTGTCTGTTATACCACTTATACCCTGGCCAGTGTCACTGTATTGATGGTAAGGGCTTAAAACTGACTAAATATTCTGACATTTTTGTCTCCTAAAGTTTATGAAGTTCCCCTTTTTCATTGTGTGTGTGTGTGCTTACTGTCCTTTGAACCTTAGACTCACTATCCTGTGTTAGCATATGTGTTATAGAGGGACAGAATGATGCTGCATCTTCAAAAAAATTGATATGAGTATGTTTTTGCTTATAAAAATTAAATTTGTGTTTTTAAAGAATATATTTGAAGAACTATATGAGTACTATCATTATTGATTAAACCTTATGAGCTATTGAGGTTTTAGGGAGAAACTCAAAGTAGAAATTAAGAACTCTGTAGTAGAATGTTTTATGGGGGAACATTCTATTTCAGTAAATTTTTAATGGATTATATATGTATGATTTACATAGAGGGAGGGTGACTGCACAATCACTGCAGCCGTGTATCTGAACAACCTTTTGTAGCTGTGGCTTTTTACAACAGTACAGAAAACCCATGCTTACTTTAGGAATTTTTCTAAAGTCCTACTTGTTAAAGATGGTTTGGAAGCAGGGAGAAAATTTATATTGGCCACTGATTTTTTTTTTTGCACTTCCTGTTTTTCCCTATGGGTGAAGTTGTGGTGTTCTGTTTTAATAAACTTAGTAGTAATCATGCTACCTTCTAATGTCTTTTACCAATCTCTTTTACATATTATGGAATTTTATAAACTTTGATTTTGAAGGTATTGTTTCATGAAGATATTATAGTTTATTTATTGGATGTCAGGTTTATTTCTAATTTTGTTAAATATGAATAACTTACTATAGCTCAGCCTTTTTGTAATTGATTTTTGTTGTTTTTTCTTTTTTCTTTTCTTTTTTTTTGTTTTTTTGGTGAGGAAGATTGTCAGTGAGCTAACATCTGTGCCAGTCTTCCTCTATTTTGTATATGGGACACCATCACAGCGTGGCTTGATGAGCAGTGTGTGGTCCACACCTAGGATCCGAACCTGTGAACTCTAGGCTGCTGAAGTGGAGTGTGTGAATTTAACCACCGTGCCATTGGGCTGGCCCCCTGTATTTGGTTTTTTAATCACAATTATATGAAGATTTTTGTAGGCTTCTTTATAATTAATAAATTTAGTAATCATTACTGTATTTGTCTATTTTAAGAATCCTTGAAGATAATTTCAGATAATTTACTCTTTTCTTTTCAGGTTATAGTTATGAGCGCTACTCTAGATGCAGGAAAATTCCAGATTTACTTTGATAACTGTCCTCTCTTAACTATTCCTGGGCGTACACATCCTGTCGAGATCTTTTATACTCCCGAACCAGAGAGAGATTATCTTGAAGCAGCGATTCGAACAGTGATCCAAATTCATATGTGTGAAGAGGAGGAGGGAGATCTTCTCCTTTTCTTAACTGGTCAAGAGGTATGGTCATTACTTGCTTCATTATTTAACCTTTGGCATGTTATTTTTGTTATGCAACAGCTTTCAGCTTAAGAACTTGGCATGTATTAACCATATGTTTCTTAGCTCAGTGTTTAAAATTTGTCTTTAACTTGATTGTATTTATATATGACCCCTTTTATGTATGTGTTTCATATAACCCCTTTTATCTGTGTACTCTAGGAATACCTTTTTTACCACTAGTGTTTGTGTTTTAGTTAATTATCTTAAGAGTGTTGAATGCTTTTAGAATGTCAAGATTTAGCAATGGTTGTCCCAACTTTGGAGAGACCTGGGTGGTAAGTGGTGTGTGGTAATTTGCAGTTTTTCTGAGGCATAAATTTGAATCACAGCTGCTGTGAAATCAGGCTGTTATAGTCAGTTATTTAGCTTGTGAGTGAACTCGGCTGCCCTTCCCCCATTGAAACATGTTTGTGTTTTGTTTTTGTCTTCTTCCATGTGCTCTCTGAGGATTGGAAGGTATCACTGAAATTCCTTATTTAGAATTTACCTTCCTTTAAGATAAGAATGTTATTCTCAGATGCAGCATTTTCTAAACTCGTTTCCAATGGGACTTTTGTAGGTGTGCTGTAAAATTTAGTGGCTAATTAAGCTCAGGAAAAGTTGTCTGGATAAAACAGTTTTAGAAAGCCATTTACCCGATTTTTTCGTAGAGCTTATTATTTGCTCTAATCAGCCTTATGAATTTTCTAGAATGTGCTTCTCAAACTAATATACATGCAGATCATTTAGACACTTTTGCAGATTCTGATTCAGTAGGTCAGGTGGGGTGTGAGATTCTGTATTTCTAACAAGCTTTCAAGTAATGCTGAAGAGCTGAAGGGTTTACTTAGCAAGGTTCTAGAGCAGGGCTGCCCCGTTAGAACTTTCTTCAATGCTGAAAATGTTCTGTCTGTCTGCTATTCAATATGGTGCCACCAACAACATACAGCTTTTGAGTATTTGAAATGTGGCTAGTGAGAGGAGGGACTAAATTTTGATTTTATGGAATTTTAATTAACTTTAAATAGCTACGTGTGCTGACCCTCCTTCTGTTTTAGTTTTTCTGTGGCTCAGTGGTTAAGAATTGTTTTTACATTTTTAAAGGATTATAAATAAAAACAAAGAGGATGCAACTAGATGGGTATATGGATGCAAAACCTAAAATATTTTGGCCCTTTGTAGTAAAACATCTGACCCCTGCTCCAGAACATTTTTTCTCAAGTGTGGTCAGTGGATTACCTGCCTAGGGGAAGAGAGTTTGTTAAACAAAGCAGGTTCTTGGCTCTGTCCCAGACTTGCTGAAACGGGAAAATTGAGAGTGAAATATAGGAATCTGCATCTTCAACAAGCTCCTCAGGCCATTTTTATATTCCCTTAGGTTTAAAGGTCACTGCTCCAGAGGAATATTTTAGCCAGCATAATGCCTGTGGTACATTAATGAGACCACCCTAACAGTGTTGTGGGGAATTGCCCTAGTTCTCTCAGATAGCAAAATCGGAGGTCTCCTCTGTGACCACCTGCCTCCACTAGAATGTGAACTATCTTATTTGTGTTCTTTTTCTACAAGGAGGCTTAGTATATAGTATTTGAGCAAATGCTGTTGCATTTAGAGCTATAAATGTTCAGTAATTTTTAAATTTTTAAAATTTTTTTGTGAGGAAGATTGACCCTGAGCTAATAACATGTGTTGCCAATCTTCCTCTTTTTGCTTGAGGAAGATTGTGCCTGAGCTAACATAAATGTTAAGTAATGTTTTTTTAATCTTTGTATTGTATTGTCCATATAGTGTATGATTTGTGCCCCATTGGCCAAAGTTTCTTTTCGATAGAGCAGGGTTTTTCAACCTCAGCACTATTTTCATTGTAGGCCGATTAGTTCTTTGTTGTGGGTTGCTCTGTGCATTGCAGGATGTTTAGTAGTATCTCTGGCCTCTGCCCACTAGATGCAGTGACACTTCCTCTCCCAGTTGTGAGAACCAAAAATGTCTGGAGATATTGCCAGATGTCCCCTGAGGGATGCAAAATCATTCCCAATAGAGAATCATACTTGTTCTTTTGGGAAATAAGATGTGTTGCAAATTCAGTTTTACAGATAAACCTTTGTTTGTACTAGTTTTCCTTTTTATGCATTTTGAATGAAGGATTTCTGTATATTTTGTAAGCAGGAGTACCAAATGCTTTTTTGATGGCGTATAGACAGTATTTATTCTGTAATACAGTGTTGAGGCCGTAGAGGTTTGCATTTTCTCCTTTTGTGTCTGGTCTTGATAGTTTCTCACTTCCTCCAAAGTGCATAGCATGTTTTCTTAAATGATTATTTAAAACAGTCATTATGTTCAAATAACCAACCATATCAGAAGTATCACATGGCCTCATGGTGAGGACCTGAAAGGCTTTCTTTTCTATGAGTTTATTTCGTGCAGTTCTTATTTTGGCAACTGTCCCGTATCTGGGGAAAGGGGAGTGGGGGGTAAGCTCCGTGGTTTTGAAATGTGTGCTGGGGGAGTTTCTTTCTTTCAGGAAAGTGTTCCTGTGGCTGTGAACTGGGTTTAAATGTGTCCTGTTAAATTTTTAAGTTCTCTTTAGATGACTAGTCTTGAATTTGAAGACCCGGAGAGAAGATAGCAGAGTACCTAAAGTGTTTTGTATCATTGATTGTGTTTAGTAGAACTGATTTAAAGATATGTAAAATATTATTCATCATGTCTGTGAACCTTTGTTATTTTTACTTGCTCAATTAAATGGTAGATTCTGGGAATTCACTACTCCTGTTGGCATATGAATAGCATCCATAAAATTTAGTTATCTCGTGAAATTTTAAAATTTTAGTATTATTGTTTTGACCATTTAAACAGTAGTCATCTGAGTTAATTTGGAAGTTGGAGAGACTAGTTTTATTTGGTGAGAGTTGGGAAAAATTTGACTTCTGGAAGGTTTTTTGTGTTATGTTAATGCGTGAACTCTGGACCTATGATTAAAATTAAATGTTGCCTAGTGGAAGTCCTTAGTAGAGCTATACTACTGAATTAGATAAGAATGATTATAATTGAAATATCAATTGTTTGTAAATAGATACTTGAAAATGTTGAAACCCTTCATTCTATAAACTGCACATTCTTTTATCTTTAATTTTGCTGAGTCAAATGACTTTTCTACATTGAGTTCAACCTCTTTAAATTATTAGGGTCCAAATTAATTTACTAACGTATTGGAGTTGAAAGTTTCTTCAAATCAGAAACTCGTGAACTCCTGTCTCACTTCTCAATATTGCTCATGACTAAGCTGATGGTTGCTTTGTGCTGATGCATGTCAGTGAGTTTCCTGGTCTTCTAAACTGACAGTGTTGATTTTATGGCAGTTTGGTAAATCTTAGGGAAAATTTTTGTTTCCGAGTTTTACAACTTAGTGTTTAGAACCTTGTTTATATGAAAACATTAGTGATGTGGAGATTTCCCCCCCTCTTTAGAGATATCTTTATATCCCATGCAGTAGTGATTTTATTTTAGCTCCATACGTGGTTAGCAGATTGGAGAGTCTAGTCCCAAGTAAAGTTGGTACCTTGTTAAAATTCTGGAGTATGCAAATGTATGATTTGGGGCACTTAGATTTTTCTAATAAGTGAAATCTGAATGTTTAGTGACTTCTGACCATACATTTTCTAGTCAGATATGTGGTTAAATTAACAAAATTGCAAATATTCTGAGTATTAGAGTTGGTTTTCCCTTATTTTTTTATTTTAGAAAAATCTAGTTTTGGATTTATATTTATGTCTTTTGGTTATTTGGAAGAGATCTCATTTTGTATTTGCATACCAGCAGGGGGCATTCTAATCTAGATACAGCATTTGAAAGCATTTTTTTTCTAAAAATATTTGTGTTAAATTTTTTTCTTTCTGTGAATAGGGTTCTTTCATTTTTTTTTTTTAAAGAAACTTTAGGTCTCAAAGGGAATTATTAAGATTGAATCCTTAATAGTAATTTTCTGTTACAATTTTTAAGATGTTATCTGTCATTGAAGAAAACTAGTATGTTTGAAATAAATGGAAAAAAATTTTTGTTCTTGAGTATCCAAGAACATTGTATTCTTTAACACGGAAACAAAGCGCTTTGACTTAACATTTCAAAGAGATTTATTCTAGTTTACCTGATAAACTTTTTCCTGTGTTTTTTTTAATCATTCTGTCTTTTGAATAAGAGATTATTTGTATTGATAAGGGTAGTTTCTGATTGGCTCTCTCTTTGGACAGGCTGCCAAGTCATTGTTTAACATAATTCTGAGTTTAACTGAATGAATGCTTCAGTAAAATTTAAAATATGTCCCCCTCTTCGTTTTTTAAGTCCCTTTGCCACACCCTAGAGCGTCCACATGCCTGTCTCTCCCACTTTCTCAATAGTCATTGTCCTCTCCTTAAACCTGGGTTTGAATGCAAATGCACTGAAGGAGTTTTCAGTGGTAGTGAAATTTTTGAAGGTGCTGTAAGATATTTGAGTCAACCTAGTTTTGAATATCTGTGTTGATAATGTAGAAGTGTTTGTCCTCAGCAGGCACAATGAAGCAAGTCTTCCATATAATTGTCTTTGTGATTTGTGACCTTAAGCCTAATTGGCTTATTTAAAATATCTGGCACATCAGTTTGTTTTAGATTCTGAAAATTGAAAAGGTTATGATTACAGTTAAATATTCCTGGGTGAGAAATTCCGATTTTAGTACACTTTAGAGAATTAATTGGGACACCCTACTCTAAAAAGAAAGATGTGGAATGCCAGTAAGGCTGTTGTATGTTTATTTGACTGCAGAAATCAAAGTTTCTTGGATTATTTTGAAAATCCAGATGAAATTTGCTAAATTAATTTTGATTACTAAATTGAAAATAAGCCACATAGAACTAGAAGTATGATAAATACTTAAAATATTTCAGTGTGTATTCGTTTTGTTTTCAGACTCAAACTTTTATTTTGTAGGAAATTGATGAAGCCTGTAAGAGAATAAAACGTGAGGTTGATGATTTGGGCCCGGAAGTTGGTGACATTAAAATCATTCCATTGTACTCTACACTCCCACCTCAGCAGCAGCAACGGATTTTTGAACCTCCGCCTCCAAAAAAGCAGAATGGAGCAATTGGAAGAAAGGTAGCATAGAAATATTCTCTGTAAACATTTCATTAATACTGAAAGAATTGTCTCTGAGATATCAAACTATATTGAATTAAAAAGGACTAAGTTAGAGGTGGTTGTGAACTGGATTGTACACTACAAAATAATCTGAATTTCAAAAGTAAATAGGAAAAAAGTGTGTTTTTGGTGGAGTTTTGTATATCTTTTGACCTTAGAGAAAGAGCAGGTGCTGCTTATGCCCCCATGGGAGGTCCCTCCTTAGCAAATGAGAGGTTGGTTTTGGTGGGTTAAGAAAAAGGAAGGATGGCTTAGTGCTGTCTGTCTTTCCATTAAATCACTTGGCAAAATCTAAGCACTTTTTTGTTCAGTGTCTTGGCGTCTGCCTAGAATTTCCTTGAAGACCCAGCAAATGTCATGTCTATTAGGTATGAAACGTTGACTGCACAAATGTCTGATTAAAAACGTGGGTTCCCAAGGGCTGGAACTGTGGATCCCTTTGTGGCTCCCTTTGGTGTGCCTGGTTGCAGGGAGGGAGGAAGGGTTTTTCAACCCGGTTTCTGGGTATTGTGTTGAGGGGATAGGAAAGGAGATCTGAATTCTAGTTTGGAACAGAGCAGCTGTGCTTTTATTTTTTAAGAGATGTAGGTTCTAATAGATTCTCTGAAAGTGATTGCATTTTTTTTAAAAAGGTCTGAAAACTACTAGAACAGTGGAGTCAAACTTGACTTTTTTAAAGCCCAGCCATTTATTAGGCAGTATAATAGCTGCATGTTAATTTTGCTAAGACTCTTAATCTCTGGTTTTAAAGTTTTCATTTTTTAAAGTGGATATAATTTATTACCTATCCCTGCTGGTCTAGTGGTTAAGATGCGGTGCTCTCACTGCTGCAGTCTGGTTTCATCTCCCAGTCAGGGAACCACACCGCCTGTCTGTTGGTTGTCATACTGTGGTGGCTGCATGTTGCTGTGATGCTCAAAGCTATGCTACCAGTATTTCAAATACCAGCAGGTTTCAGTGGAATTTCCAGACTAAGACAGACTGGAAAGAAGGGCTTGGCCACCCACTTCCAAAAAAATTGGCTATGCAAACCCTATGAATAGCAGTGGAGCAGTGTCTGGTATCGTGCCTGAAGGTGTGAAAGGGTGGTGCCAAAAAGACCTAGCAGACTTCTCCTGTGCTGTACACAGGGTCGCTAGGAGTCAGAGTCAACTTGACAGCATTAACAGCAATTTATTACCTTCGTCACCATGGGAGATGATTGTCAAGGATTAAGCTTGGTGGTGTATACAGAGTACTAACATCTGGAGCAAACTATGCTCTCATGGTAACCACCATGAATTTCTGGAGTTGATTCGTAGGAAAGAAGTCTTACCTGAAATGCTACTCACTTATGATTTGCTTGTCAAATTTGGAACCAGTTGCTTTTTTATTTCCATATTCAAGACCAACAGATTCAAAACTTCTTTTGCTATATTTTTTTCAATCTGTATACTAATAATATTTTTGATGGTGGTTGAAAAATTACAAATTATAAAGATATTTAACTATATCATGGCTAATTATTTCTTCACATGGTTTTGTAAAAGTTAAATGAACCAGATACGTTTTTCAAATTGAAAGAATTTTTGAATGGGTATACAATACCAGCCTAGTGGAATATAAATTAACAGGAGATTGATAGGGAAAAAATCAGCTTTTTAATTTTTCATAGATCAGCAAGAATAGTGTCTGTGACTTAAAAAATAGTCTGATCATAGCTTCATTATGCTGAACTTTCCAATCATTTTTGTCATTGTGCTATCTCTAGAACATGTTAAAACATTTTTCTCTTGTTACTTTATGTACATTGTGAACTTTGGAGGAAAACTTGGAGTTTAAATGATAACTTTAGTATATAGTTTGAAGTTGATTTATTGACTGAAAAGTACTTATTCTCTGGAGGTTTTAGCTTGATTCTGTATCAACAGATGTATAAAGTAATGTAGCTATTTCTTAAACATTTCTAAAGAGAAGTGAATGCATTTTCCAGGCAGAGTATTTAGTTTTTCTTGAAATCATGCATTTTGTTTATCTCCATTTGTTTTAATTTTAAAAGTGTTTTTATTTACCGTTGAGCAAAATTGGCATACAGCAAGATTTATCTTGTTTGTCTATCTTTTCATGTAGTTCTCTTCATTCCATTTTGAGTTACTTTGAGAAGTATTGGGCCTACATTTATTAAAACTTACTTTACATCTGAGCCCTTCTTTGTTCTGTTAACTTTTAGTGTTTTGGAAATTTGGGTTTAGTCTGGTGCCAGTCCAATACATGATACATTTTATAGAATCTACAACTTAAGCCCGTGGAGTAGAAATAGTTCTTGTTTTTAACTATTGCTTTTTGTGTTCTTGTAAATTCTAAGGATATTGAGAATTTTGTCTTACTGCAAAGAGTGGTTGAACAGCAGTTGGATGTATGTTTGATGGTGGCCACAGATTATGAGGGACCGTTGGGTTCCCCAAGGCTTGAGCTCACCTTGGGATCCCATTTTGAGCTTTTAATTCAGAATGAAAACTAAGGGTCACAATGCCTCTTCATCATCCATTGATGGTGTTTGATTTAGCTAACGCTATAGGACCTCTTGCTGGGAACTCATGTTATCTCTTGGCATGAGTCTGCTTCATTTTAGAGGTTGAGAAGAGCACTGTAATAGTCTCCCTGGATGATCTCATTGGAAGGGAGGGAGGGTTTCCTTGGCAATTGATGCATCATTCTCATTTTGAGGAAAAACACTTCGTTGAAGCGCAGCGTATTTAAGGGAAAATGAAAAATTTTTATAGAAGCCTAGTTTATAGAGGGGGATTCGCTTATCAAATCATGTATTTTTGATTCTGGGCTAGGAAGCTGCCTAGGAGGAGGTAGGAGCTCCCTCTGAAACCCTGAGATACCTGAAACACACTCTGGCCAAGCTCTGACTGGCATGCCAGATGAGCAGGTGACCATCAGACCCAGGGCCTGGCCCGCCCAGTTAGTGTGGGAGAGAGTATTGGTGGGATTGTGGGGAAGGAGGAAGGGTGAGAATTAAGGTGCATACAGGTTATGAGGGGAAGTGAGTGGATACTGGGACAGGAACAGGAAGAACTGGTATTCAATTGCTGTTTTCCTATTCCCTGTAAAAAATGCCACAACTTTGATAAAATTCTGTTTACCTCATAAAATAAAGGTTGAGGCCAGAGCTTGGTTCTTTCTTCTGTCCTGAATTCATTAAACATTATTGTGCCAGTTACTAGAATGGGACTTTCATTCAAGAGTAACTGTCACTGATATTCACAAATAATTTAAAATTACGTAGGAACACAGGGATTTACTCTCTGCTTCCAGTTATGTAAAACAAAGTACAATTTGATTCATTTTTTGTTGTTTACTTTGTTCTACTGTAAGGATAATAGCATAGAGTAGAATATAATAAGTATTGAAAGGTTTAGAACAAAGAGAATGTTTAATACAATTTTTTAAATTCCACCAAAATAATTATAGTTCTGCTTTACTCTATATTTTGGTACTTTCTGTAAGGTAGTGCTTTATTTATTATCTTAATTCTCATTGTATTTATTTATGCAAAACAATTTATAATTTCATTGTGGTAAAACTAACAAGAAAGCTTTTTGGTATTAAATTTTTTAAATGTAGGCTATATTAAAGGTAAAGATTTATGGGCACCTGGGGACTTAACTAGCATTCCTTTTACAAATAGTTACTTAGTTCCTTTTATGTGGACTTCTAACAGCGCTAATGGTGAACTATTTCAAGTTTTTAATGATCAAGAAAAGTTGCGAATGCAATCCATCTATTTATGTGAAGGTAGATATTTTTACCTGTTTTGATAATGCTTGCCGTTTATTCAAGGGTTTGACTTTAAGCTCAAGCAGTATTTTTGTATATGCATTCGGGTTTACTCATCAGTAAATCACTTCTGTGCATCTTTTGACTAAGGCTTATAATTGCTGTTTTGTAGATTTGGTGTTACTAAAATTCAGCAACTACTCTTTGATTTTATTTATTTTTCATTAAGTTTATCCATACAAATAACTGGTTTTTCTGTAGCTTATCTTACATTTTACTAGTTAACATGGCTCAGAGCATACTTTGCTTAGTGAAAAAAGAGAAATGGTCCTCGTGGAGATAATTGTGTAGTTTTAAAGAGAGACTTAATGATCCACTGTCTGAAGATAACTTAGTGTGGTGCTGCTGGGATGTTTACAAACAAATAAGTTAATGTTCTTACTGAGTTGGAGACCCACAGAGTTCCCTTGGGACTGAAATTCCAAACTAGTTTAACCTAAATGCATTATTGTGTCCAAATAGAATTCAAGTAGAGCAAATCAAGTACTCTGAGTTCTACTACTTTGAAATGGAATTATTGCAATAAATCAAAGTGGTTTTCATTAGAAGACATAGTATTGAAGGGGGAGGGGATAAATCTAGATGAAAGTTTACTCTTAGCACACTGAATTTAAAAAAGATAAAATTGGCAGCAGTGTCAAACTTTCTATCATAGGATTTATTCTTTATAGTATTTGGGGTTACTTACCTGGAATAGTTACTTGGTCAGTTAGGTTTGAACACTTTTTAAGGCTCTGACTACTTATTGCCAAGATATAGCCTAGAAAACTTATATATATTCCCATTGGTCATATATAAGTCCCTTGACAAATTCAGGATCACTTTGTGTTCTGACCAATTGCTAATAAGATCATGTGCCACTTAATTCTGGAACATACTTAGTTAGGGCTTGTCTCATCTCCACTGCTAAGGTTCCAGGGCAGTTAGATAACTTGTTATCATCTCATTTATTTGTCTTTTCTTTTGCATTTTGTGTGTGTGTGTGTTTCATTTAACCTTAGCTGGTATTATTTCTCCAGCTCTCGTGGTAGTCAGTAGAAGTACCTCCAGTGTTGTACAGTTGTTTACATGATTTTTAGTTTTAGAGTTTGGCTTTTAGATGGCAGTAGACTGTCAGTAATGACGTGGGACTTGCCAAATGGGCATAATCATCTGATTTTTAAACACTTGTGGAATCACAAATCCATATCTCCTTACAAGTATTGTATAATATGTCACACACACAAAACACATGTGCATCAAATCAAATTATTTTGTGGCGAAAAATTATTTTTAAATAATTATATAAGGAGCTGTAAACTTGGATCACATCAAAGTTTATCTCATTGCCTGTATTCTGTTCTAGAAGAAATATGTGAAATGTATTTTTTTCCAAAATAACTTTTTTTTTAAAGTAATTTCCTCCACTGTCCTAAATATCTATCCAGGATACAATAATTTTCACCCCAGAATTTCGGAAAACCAGGAGACCTCTTATATAATCACAGGCATGTAGTCAGTTCTGGATAGTTTATACGGCCTTTCCATATCCATTGTCTAATTTTATTTCTTAAAGCCCCCATCTTGCTAGACTAATAAGCAAGAGTTATAAAAGGAAATTGAAGTTTGGGATATTAAAACCTTTCCATCATTGCGTAACTACTTAGGTTTGGTTTTTAGCTCTACCACCCACCCCCAAATGCGTGGCTTCTTTCACTACAATACACTGACTTTCTGGAAGAATATTAAACTCACGTTATATTTATTCAAGTTCACTTGTCAATCTTATATACCTTGTTTATATTTGCTTTTGTTCTGATTATTGAATGTGCGGATCATCTAAATGTCCTGAAAAATGTACTTCAGTAATGTCAAGCCACCTCTGGTTTTCTTATCCATTTGCTAGTTAGCAGTCTTTTTAACTGACCATGCAAAAAGGAAGTATTTTGGTTTTAGACATGTAAATGATTCTAAAATATTACCCTGTTAGTGATTCTCTAGTAAAGTTTTTAAATAGGAGTCCTTTCATTTCTTATCTTTGCCTGTGACCATTCTCACCTGCATGCCCTTGTTTAAGCTGAATCTTCTCTTGCTCTTCCCTTCTCTCTTGTGGTTAGATCCCACCTTGCCTTCAGCAACTGTCCTAAATGCCATTTTCTCAGTAAGCTTTCCTTGTCTTTGCTGTGGAAGTAAACCTTTTTTAAATCTCACAGCACATCTTTGGTGTCATTTACTCTTTCTATCCATATCTAATCTTCCTTTACAAACTGTAAAAACTATAAGAGCAGACTCTATATCTGATTCATCATCTGTGTCAACTGCTTGCATATACAGGCATCTCCCTCTTAATGGCAATAATCTGTTCCTGAAAATCAGATGTTCTGGGTAAAAACACTAATGAAGACCGCATTTTCCTGTTTAAAAAAGGAAAAATTATGTAATATGTCATTCTTGAGCCCCTAACCAATTTCCTGAAACATCCTTTAAAATACAGTAAAACACCTACATTTAAAAAAGGTATCGTATTAATTTGTAAATGCTTTAAACATTTTTCCGTCAGTGAAAAGTTGAAATGATTCTCAACAGTTAGTTTATATGCAGTGACATAGTACATGTCATCCCCTTTGAGACTGCATACTTTCCAAAACATCTATATTTGATTCTGATGATCTGCCAGTTCTTCTTGGATTATAACTTGAGAATTTTTTTCCCCATGTGTCATTTTGTTTAAAATTTTGATTTTTGGTGATAAAAAATTTTCCTTTGTAAATATTGCCTGAAAAGATTGAACAATGTACGTGTTGTGTGGAGTTTGGTTGTTAACCAAGGAGTGTTCTATTAGGGAGACATCTGTAAGGTATGCCTTATATTGCTTCATTGATATTTTTCTTTTGATGTTATCCTTTTGTTTGAGGAATCAGAATGTAATGTGGTTGAGTGATAACCTGAAGTAAATAGCTTTTGTTGAAAAAGGAAGTTATGATGAAGTAAATGAAATATTGAATTCTTAAATGTTGTGTCTGTAAGGCATTGGCCACTGAAAATCAAACCTTATTTCTAGTTTAATTACTGGTTTGAAATTTTTTAGTGAAAGTTAGTGACTAATCTGATTGTCATTTGAATTTTACTTGACTTGTAATATAATTTGTATGCTGTTAATTTCTTAACAGGTAGTTGTATCAACTAACATTGCAGAGACGTCTTTGACAATAGATGGTGTGGTATTTGTGATTGATCCTGGATTTGCGAAACAAAAGGTATATATTTTAGTAGTTTAGTTGTATATTTTATAAATTATTGTTAGCTTAACAGTACTTACTGCCTACTCACTCAATGGCTGAAATTTAGATTTTGGAATTACTTTCCTTTTTTCTTGTGGTTCATTTTCTGACTTCTGTGATATGAGCCCTTTGTGATACAGCTGGCTCTCACATATTAAGCCCACGTTTAATGTTTCAGCCTAGGCTTTTTTCTTTTAAGCTTGCATTGGTTTCTTTGTTTCTGTGTAGTGATGGTGAGTGTTTTGGTTTGTATGTTCATTTAAAGAATATAGGGCTAGTAATAAGAGTACAAGATTGTCATCCCTGCAGATCAGTTATCCAACTAAATTAGAGTTTCTCTTACATACTAGGCATAGTATTTGAGAAAAGATAGTACATTAAGTGCTACTTTATCAATAGTGAATACCAAGCACTTTTGCCAAACGAAGTGACTACTCAATAAATACAGTACATGTTGTGTTATTCAAAGATCTTTGATTATATTTTTATAGGTATAATGGAGAGAATTTGTTATGCATAGTATTCATGTGGTTCTTTTAGTTTGTTTGCTTTCTTTTTTTTTTCCTTCCTCCTGAGGAAGATTCACCTTGAGCTAACTTCTGTTGCCAGTCTGCCTCTTTTTTCTTTTTTGTATGTGAGCTGCTGCCACAGCATGGCCGCTGACAGTTGGTGTAGGTCTATGCCCAGGAACCGAACCTGAGCCACCAAGGTGGAGCACACCAAACTTAATCACTAGGCCACCAGGGCTGACCCTAGTATTCATGATTTTTATGGCAAAATTTTCTTTAAACTGAAAGCGTGTAGCTGACTTCTGGACTAAGTTCAAAAGATTTTTGTTGTTGCCCAGTGAGAACATCAGGTGTTAAAATTGATAGGTTCTTTTCAGGCAGAAAGTCTTCAGCTCTGTCCACTATGTAAAAGCAAGATGAAGCTGGTATAACTGAAATTACTTAAAATTAGGAAGAGTAAAGATGATGTAAGCTGTCTGGATGTTGGATAAGAACTTTTTCATGTTAGCTTGAGTCTTTCAGAATGATAGAGTCAGAACACCTGAAAGAAAGTTAAGGCAAAAGGATGACGGGTTCTGTTTCTTTGGCAGCATGATTCGTAGCAGTCATCAATACCACTTTGTTTACTTGGGGATTATCTGTGAGCTTTGGCTACTTCTGTTAGATCACAGTTTTGTGTTTAGCAGAAGAAAGAATCATTCGTGTATTATTTCCATTCCAATAGGTGTACAATCCTCGAATCAGAGTTGAGTCCCTTTTGGTGACAGCTATTAGTAAAGCTTCAGCTCAACAAAGGGCTGGTCGAGCTGGACGTACCAGACCTGGGAAGTGCTTCAGACTTTACACAGAGAAAGCTTATAAAACAGAAATGCAGGTAAGAGGTTTTGCTGTACCCTTCTATGTGTTTGGAAGGTTAAGTTGAATTTGTTACCAGAAGAAAATTGCTTCATTTGCTTGATCTTGCCTTTGGCACCATAACCTCCTTAATTTTTCCCTGAGTGAGATTTACGGTGTAATCTACCAATACACTCTCTTCTTACAGTTCTGAGTTGAGGTGGACAGCAGCAGAAACACTTAGAACGCTATAAAGATAGTTCAAAGAAAGTGTCTGATTCC
This sequence comes from Equus quagga, assembly GCF_021613505.1. Classification (NCBI taxonomy): domain Eukaryota; kingdom Metazoa; phylum Chordata; class Mammalia; order Perissodactyla; family Equidae; genus Equus; species Equus quagga. The sequence goes on from NC_060269.1 coordinate 136,213,674, forward strand.
TTTTTAGTCCATTCCACAACTATTTTTCTCATCTGAGTCAGTGATGTAGAAGTAATGCCAAAGTAAATAGCTAAGGAGGCAGAGAACAGATATGTTTTATCCTCTGGAGCAAGAGGATTAAGGAATGTTTAACAGAACAAACAATTTTGTTTTTTCCTAGGATAACACCTATCCTGAGATTTTACGTTCTAATTTAGGATCAGTTGTGTTACAGTTGAAGAAACTTGGTATTGATGATTTGGTGCATTTTGATTTTATGGATCCACCAGGTATGAATTCTCAAAGCAGGTTTTATGAAATCTTTTAACCAAAATTGACTCTTTTTCTCTGCATCGTATTCATTTTATATATTAAGTACATTTTACCTCCTTCTTCCAGTATGCATCAAGATAAGTCCTGTGTGTTAGTGTTAAAACTAAAAGCTGACAATTATATGAGCAAATCCCCCCCCTCGAATAACTAAATTATTCTGGGAATTATTGACTGGGCATGAAAATTTCCTAATTTTGTTTTAGAAAAAAATTGTTGGTAAACACATTGTTGAGTTAACAGTTACTTAATTTACTTAGGAAGTTGACAGTTTTAACTACTATACAGGAAAATTTTGCAGTTTCATTTGATTCGTTGTTTGTTAGATCCCTGTGATTGAATTTGATGACAGTTTGAGTTCTGAGTTTAGTCTGCTGTAGCATGAAAAATGAGATTGCTAATAATAGTTTGTACTTTGTCACATTTTTGCTTGCTAAAGGCAGCTTGTCTAATAGATTGCCGTTTCCCCCCAGCTCCTGAAACTCTGATGAGAGCCCTAGAACTTTTGAATTATCTGGCTGCTTTAAATGATGATGGAGATCTGACTGAATTGGGATCCATGATGGCAGAGTTTCCTCTAGATCCACAGCTCGCTAAAATGGTTATTGCAAGTTGTGACTACAACTGTTCTAATGAGGTCCTATCTATTACTGCTATGTTGTCAGGTAATAGAGGGAAAGGAACTAAAAAAAGCCCCGCTCTTCAAAATTTGGGTGGACTTCACTTATGGTTTTGTTTTTTAGTATTTAGTATGATAGTGGATTTTATAGATGGTTTTAAGGAACTCATTTTGTTTTCTACATATCTTGTAAATAGCTTCATAATGGCATAGTATATCGAAAAGTAAAGTAAGTCATTGTGCGCAAAATAGAGTAAAAATATTGGCTCTCTTGAGTGCACACACAAATTGCGATAAGGGAAGAATAAGTCTGAACACAGTTGTAACTGAGTTCTTTGGAAGGTGCGTTGGTTTTGCAGTTTATTACTGAAAGTACGAGAAGAACTTTGTTCTAGTACTTGTCACTATTAAGTGAGCCTGAGAGAAACCCAAACTATCATTTAAAGTAGCTTTTTCTATATATATATGCATTACAGTGGCAAACAGATGAATTTCAAACTTAGTGTCAAATAAATAGAAGTAGTGTTTAATTTTAGGTTTAAAATGTAATCTGATGGTAATTCTTTTACAGTGGCAGAAAAACACTTGATAAAAGAAATAAACCTAATAGATAAAATTGCTTATTTTGAAAATTGAAAGCTAAACAAATTGAAATTAAGCTAAACAAGTAGTTCTGGTTTTAGTAGCAGTAAAATTTAATCCACAAATGAATTTTAAGTTGGAAATTAGATTTTCCAAAAAGAAGAAATATTGATGATATACAGAGGTACACTGATTATTACAGCCAAAAATAGAAGATGTCTTAAATTTTGACTGACCATCAGAGTGCTCTGTGATACCAGCTTCGGTACTGGAGAGAATTGACTTCCAATTGTAGAGTGATTTATTGGTCTTAATTATAATTTAATGCCTCAAATAATTCAGAATCTTTTGGAATTAAAGGATAAATTGAAAAAAGTTTCTAAATATAAAATTTTGGCTTAGTTTAGATGTATGGTATATTTTAATGGTGTGAATTTTTATTTAAGAACTAGCTAAAATGTTGTTTTTGCAGAGTTATGACTGATCAGACTCAGAGCAGATGGGCAGGGCAGTAGTGAATAATTTTAATTAAATTGTAGTCTCACTTGCGGAGGTGGTGGTAGGTTGTTGTCTGCCTTTCTTATGTATTGTTTTTGTTAGATTTTCCCTGTTGTACTTATCCCAAGATTTTAGTTTTTAGAGAAAATGTAGGGCAAGAGTTAACAGATTATTTGTGTATTTAGTTGTTATCTGCCCAGTTTTTATTCTTCCAGGTTCTCTTATCAGGCATACTATATAATTACCATTGTTTGAGTTTAGAATATTAGCCCTTTAAAAAACTGGTCATTGTGATGCAGTTGAAAATCTTGCAACTACATGTCTCATTTGTAACAGGAGTTCTGCAAAACATAGGGTTTACTGGTTGTCATTCTTAGCACATTAAGAGAATGAACATTTGTATGTAGCAGTCATTAAGCCTGACATTTGTGGGGGACAATGTTAAAGGGTGAGGACGAAGGCACGGAACAAAAACAGTTTGCTGAGGTTGTAATGCTTTGTTTTTCATTTAAATAGCTTCTGAAGTTTTCAGGTCCTGATATAAATAGTGCAAATCAGGGGCCTTATGGAGTGCTACTTATTCCCACTATTAACTCTGGTAGCTAGTTCACATTAACTTTCACAGCTTTGAGAGGTTTCTGTACTTTTATAAATTGCCTTGCTTCAATTACATTAAGCAAGACTTCTAAGATTTACTGTGATCGCGTGTCATTTTCTCTGTTTGGCTTCTTTGGCATCTTTTTAAAGGGGAAACTGTATGGGAAAGAGTAATTTGGTACTGTATTTGATCTCATTGTCGATTATTCCCATTATCTTCTTTCTGAACTGATAATTTACAATTTTTTTAATTGACAAGGTTTTAACAGCTTTAAAAATGTGTTGACAAAGTCCCAAGCTGTTAAGTATTTTTGTTTTCATATTGCTTTTATGACTATGGAATTGCTAAAGTGAATTAAGGAAAGTTGTATTTCAAAAAATGTAGTGCACCCTTTGTAACAACTTAAAGTTTTATGTGAATTAATATTGAGGCTCTAAACAAATACTGTAGTTACATATTTTGATGACCCTTGAAATAATGACTGTTTCAGACTAATTGTCAACTTTTTAAATATTGGATTTTGCTTTTATGTTCAGGTTTTGATTTAAATAATTTTTTTAAACTTGGGACTTTATTAATCTTTTTATTAAAATGCTGGAAAACTAGGCTGAATATTCCCAGCCTTTTTGAATTTTCTTAATTCAGAGGCGGTTTAACCTTCCACCACTACTGCTATCTTAAAACCCAAGATTTCATGATATATTTTATGTTACATATGCTTCTGCTCACCGGTGCTAATAGTGATACCCACCAGTTGGTAATAGCCACAGTACTAGGGGAAAAATTACAGTAGAATTGTGGCAGTAGACTGGTTAGAAAGTTGTTTTTAGCCCTGCAGTGGGCAAGTACAGCTTCATATCTTTCATAGCCATTCAGTGGATTCAGTGAATGGCGTTTTGAAAAATTACGTTTAGCTAAAAGCCTATTGACACCATAATTCTGGATATTGGTAGAGCTATCAGCACTGGTTTTTGAAATAAGTTGAGCTTTCTAGTATCTTGATGGCCTTCAGAATAGCTGTTTTGATGCCTACTTTTAGATCTAGTTAACATAATCAGGTACTCTGTAGCTTTGAAATCCTCTTGTCTTACAGATGTGGTTAGGTGTTGATGTACCAAATCAAGGTAGTAAACAGTCCAAGATGCAGTTGGAGGCCATCCTGCCCTGCCCTATGCTCTGTGAACTGACCTAGCTAGGCCTTGTTCCTCTATCTGTGAATGCGTGACTCATCGATATGGGCGTTTGTGTTGGGCCCATACCAACCTTGTTTAGTCCCACAGTGTTTTGTTCGCCCCACGGAGGCCAAGAAAGCTGCAGATGAGGCCAAGATGAGATTTGCCCACATAGATGGAGATCATCTGACACTGCTGAATGTCTACCACGCTTTTAAACAAAGTAAGTGTAAATTAGATTGAAGGCACTCTTTTGTCTAAATGTCACTTGCAGCACATAAAATGTTTTTTCATCTCACTTTCATTTATTATCTGTGACAACTTTACATTAGAAACCCAGAGGTACTTTTGGAAAAACTCCTGACTAGCATTCAACATAGAAATTGCTGATCTTTTTCAAAGTTGTTTGCTTTTATAATCAGGAAGGAAGCACTGATTATAGAAAGCTGGGTAATACAGGGTGATAAAAATGAAATACTTGTATAAAATTTACCACTAACATACAGATTTTGATTTACTTTCTTCTATTTATTTCCATATATTCAGCTTTGGTTTTTTTTGCTGAGGAAGATTCACCATGAGCTAACATCCGTGCTGGTCTTCCTCTACTTTTTACTATGTGGGCCACCAGCACAGCATGGCCACTAACAGCCATGTAGGTCCACTCCTGGGACCCAAACCCAGGGCTGCCGAAGTGGAGCGTGCTCAGCTTAATCACTAGGCCATAGGGGCTGCTCCATTCTGCATTTTTAATGACTAGTTTTGTATCGCTTATAGAATCATTACTGTATTATTTTACTAATAGCTCTTACATGAAAGTAAGACTGGGAAATAGAAAAATGGGCTACAGATTTGACTGTTCTCAGTCAGGCTACAAGTGGTCTGTAAACGTGGGGGGAAATTCAGCTCTACTTTTTCGTTCAAGAAATGCATTATTATTGAGAGGTAGCATTTTCTCACCTATAAAATTGGCAAAGGCTAAAGAAAAATAGTTCTTAGCTGTATAGGAGAGGGTTTAGGGAACAATCGTACACCAGAGGTGGGAATATAGATTCATGTTGTCTTTGTGAAAAGCAGTAGATTTTATGTTACCAAGAACCTTAAGAAATTCATACCCTTGAACCCAGAAATAATGTGTGAAATTATCTTTTAGTATTCTGTGAACACAGACATGATTAAGATTTCCTCCCAGCGTTATTTATGATTCTGAAAAACAAACAAAAAAAACCTACCTAAATGTCCACCAGTAGAAGGATGGCTCAGTGATTTATGCTACAGCCACATGATGAAATATTGTTCTAGCTTTAAATCATGTTTTCAGAGAATATTTAGTGACATGGAAAACATTTTCCAGTTACTTGAAAACAAGGAAACAAAGTAATAATCAGGTTATATGCTGTTGGAATGCACTGTTTATAAAAACAAGGCGAGAGCAAAACTTAAAAGAGAAAAAATGCAGAAATAACTGCAACAGGTTTTGAAAATGTTTGATTTCTACATGCCAGTAATTTGGATGATATGTAATCAAAGACTCATAGTCGCACATCATCACTCTTTACCAAAAATGTGGGGTTCTCAATCGTTCTGTTTGTGGTTTATGCTAAGAAGTAGTTATTTTCCTAACATCAACATTAAAATTTTTCACCCCTTATTTTATTTGTAACTCATTTTTATTATCTTCTAGAAATTCTGTTTACATTCCTAAAACAGTCTGCTGATTTTGGCACATCTCTGTTAGGGGTGAGGGTGAATTTGTTCATCTCAAGGTCCAAAAGTACTAGAGGGCCAGTATGTAGAACAAAGCATAGCAACCGAAGTACTGCACATGTATGTCATGCATATGAACCCTGGTATGAGTTTAGTAGAAGTGATGACTGTCAGGTAAAAAAAAAGTATGGAAGATTTCTCTGCCCAGGTCTAGCAGATTTGGGGCAGAAAAGGGAGGTAAATGAAAAGTGATTGAGAAACCAAGAGATGAAGGCCAGTACACAGTTTACTTCAGAGCATTTATTTTCTCTTTGTTTGTGGCTAACATATTGGTAATGCATGATGTTAATGACTTTATCCCTGAGAGGATAGGTCAATTCAAGAAATCTACTGTATTCCTGCTGTGTGCCAAACTGTACCATACCGGGTGGTACTGTGTGATCACCAGATGGATCACCTTTTAGCAGACTGATAACTGCTATAAAGGGAAGACCTTGAGAAGGAGCGGATTCCCATCCACCTTGGTTCTTAGAATCCTTTGTTATTATTAAGAGATCGTGGAAGTGAAAAGATTTCTAAAGGAGCAATTTTTTTTTTATTAATACTTTATTACTCTCTAAGACATTTTAATTCTTTAAAAATTAGGAGATTGTGTTATTTTGCCATTTAAGTTTTTGATAACTAAGTAGCACAGCATTGTATTTGGATTTCATAATTGTGCTGTGAAATGAAATTTAGAATTGGTATTTGAACTACGTGTTTTGATTTTAAATACAATTGTAAAATGCAATATTTGAAATTAATGGAATTTAAGATTTAAAAGTAAAATTACTAAATAATGCTTGTTCTTTATTCACATATTTGATAGTTGAGACCTTTCTGTTAAAATATTGAAGAGTAGATATCTACAAAAGGTTTAATCCTACCCCTTCTAAGTAGGACTAGCGGTTAGAGGGAGTGTTATGAGTTAGAGTGGTAGCATTCACTCACTAGTAGAGGAGCCTTTTCTACTAAATGCTCCTCACTGCCATAGGACTGGTAAGCTGTTGGTTGGTTTTAGACCTTTTGCTCTTTACATTTGTCTGAATAAGGTCAAAGGAAACAGAAGGACTGGACATTTGATAGAATTGTCCCCATTAATCAAAGGATTTAGCTTTTAATCACACACTGCCACCTTTTCAGATAAGGAGAGCCATTTAATACTAAGCTTCTAGACCTCCACATAATATTTGAACATTTCATGTCCATTTATTGAATTTAATGATTTTTAAATGATGCTGTGTTATTAATTGAGACACTAAGTATATTGAAAAAATAGAAGATGTATTTCAGATATTAGTCAAGAGAGTCTGTTTCATTAGAGAACAATGGTTGATTGCGTGGTAAACTTATCTTAATACTTAAGTAAACTTATCTTAATACTTAATACTAAAACTTATCTTAATACTGTTTGAGAAAGAAAACTAGATTTAAATTCTTTTGCAACACCTTAATTTCTGTGTGTGTATGTGTGATTTCACTCTGAAGTGGTTTGGTTTTAGATCTTAAGAGTAGTTTACTGTATTGGTGAGAAATACATAGCTAGAATTGTTTTAATCAAATGTTACCATGTTTAGAGTCTGTCCTTCCCATTTATCAAATTATTTCTCACAAATTTAGCTATACAGTAGAATCATCATCTATCATTTATCTTGACAACTTAAAATTGCCATTTTATTACTCTGTAGTGTATGAATTCTAAAAGTTTAGAACCTCAGAAACCTACATTCCAGATCAGTGCAAATCAACAACCCTTCTCAAAATTGCCCTTTTTTATCTTGGTTTCGAAATTTCCGTTGCCTTTCAGCTTGTTACAGAGCATCACCATAAGCAAAAATACCTCTAAAGCATACTTTCTTTCTGTTTATCTCCTGAAGATATTCAGTGCTTTTTTTTTTTGTCCCCCTTTTTTCTCCCCAAAGCCCCCCAGTATATAGTTGTGTATTTTTAGTTGTGGGTCCTTCCAGTTGTGGCATGTGGGATGCTGCCTGGGCATGGCCTGATGAGCGGTACCATGTCCTCGCCCAGGATTTGAACCAGCGAAACCCTGGGCCACCGAAGCAGAGCATGTGAACTTAATCACTTGGCCACGGGGCTGGCCCCCAGTGCTTTGTTTTAAATGTCAGTAAGTTCAGATGGTTACCTTTTATTTCTAGATAAAAATTAATTAATAAATTAATTAATGGATATTACAACATGTTAATTTTTCAGTTTAAACATCCATTTACTACCCCACCTACTTACCCACTGTTTCTGAGATGTGGCTGAATTTTGTAATGAGTGAATGTTTATTAATATATCTGTTGTTCCTCTGAAAAGCTATTAAGAAACTGTTATACATTTTAGTTGATAGAATCCTGAAACCAAGGGGAAAAGAATATACCAGGGGCCGGCCCCGTGGCCAAGTGGTTAAGTCCGTGCTCTCCGCTTTGGCGGCCCAGGGTTCGGATCCTGGGCGTGGACATGGCACCGCTCATTAGGCCATGTTGAGGTGGTGTCCCACATGCCACAGCTAGAAGATCCCACAACTAAAATATACAACTATGTACTGGGGGGTTTTGGGGGGGAAAGGGCCAGGAAAAAAAAAAAGATTGGCAACAGTTGTTAGCTCAGGTGCCAATCTTTAAAAAAAAAAAATTGCAAAGAATAATGTATATCACAGCTGGAGCAGGATCAACACAGTTCGACTTTTAAGGTTTTTTTTTTTTTACCCCCATTTCATGATAACCCTCTTAGGTTTATTTATCAAAAGGGGGACCTCCTTGTGACTGTCTTTGGGATATAAAGATGTCACTATAGTGCCAGCCTCGATGGTCTACTGGTTAAAAGTTCCTCATTCTCTGCCTTGGCAGCCCGGGTTCGCTTCCTGGTCCTGGTCAAGGAACCACACCACCTCTCTGTCAATTGCCATGCTTGCGGCAGCTCACATAGAAGAACTAGGAGGACTTAGAACTGGGATATACAACTGTGCACTGGGGCTTTGGGGGAAAGGAGGAAAAAAAGAAGATTGGCAACAGATGATAGCTCAGGGTGAAGCCTTGTCTGCAAAAAAAAAAAAAGTCACTGTATAATATTTTACATTATGCTACATTTTGAGCTCTTAGATGAGCAACACTAGGTTAGTTGGAAGCTTGTCAAAGATTCATCAGTGGAGAAGTACCCCTTTGATAATAAATACGTGTAATTCAGTTACTTGAAGTGCTTAGATATAAGCCTTGTTTATTAACATGTGGGTGGGCCTTCCTGATATCCTTGTAAAACTGTTATCACTTGTATTTTAAACCTTGATGGTCCATGGTTAAGAGACACGATCACAATAAAATTTTTAACACTTCAGGTTTAGGGTGCTCTAGCTGAGGAATAATTAAAGAAAAATACACAATAGTCATTTGAAATTCACTTTTATAACTTTTAAATTGTATTTGAAAATCTAAGCCTGTCTTTTCTTTGAAAATGAGAAAGACTTGGCATTTTACCAAATTCTCTCATCCCACCCCTGTGTGTTGTTGGAAACAACCAGGTGGATGTTCAGAGGGAAAATAATTCATTAAAAATAGTTTATTCAAATCATTGTCATCCCTTTGCCAAAATCCTTAGTGCTGTTTCTGATTTTGAGTTTCACTACGTATTTTTAGGAAAATTGATAATATTGTGATTCATTTATAAAAATGATATGAGTAAATTCCCTTTCTGGATTATTTTGCTTGCTGGTTATAATGATTTTCTTTTTAATTATATAATATTCCTATTTGGATGATTCATGTCCTCCCTTTTTTCCCCCTCCTTCCAACTTTGTAGATCATGAATCAGTTCAGTGGTGTTATGACAACTTCATTAACTACAGGTCCCTGATGTCAGCAGATAATGTACGCCAGCAGCTATCACGAATTATGGACAGATTTAATTTGCCTCGTCGAAGTACTGACTTTACAAGCAGGGACTATTATATTAATATAAGAAAAGCTTTGGTTACTGGGTATTTTATGCAGGTATGTGGATAATACAGGAATGTGTAATTAAATGTTTACGTGATATTGTTTGCTTTCTGATAGCCTTTTGAATCCCCTTAAACACAGGTCATTTTAGGACTGTCTATGAATATTGATCTTGAATGTTCTGTCCAGATTCTCAAGTGAACTAATATACTAAGAAATTTTATGTGCCTGATGAGTAACAAATTCCCTAAATATCGAAATTAGTAATCCAGTTAGGTAGAAATCAATTTTAGAATTACTTTTTTATTATTGGAGTGTTTTTTATACCAAATGGATATGGTAGCCATTTTTCCGGTGGAATTAGCAGCTGTTTCTTCAATGTAAATTTCAGCCCTTGACATTTTGATAATGTGTTAAAGAGTTCCTTTGAATCTAGATCTTCATTGGAGACATGTAATCGTAACAGAGTACTGAAAGAAATCAGTCGTCTGGGTGGATCCAGAAGTACAGTTTACTTTCCTCTTTATGTAGAAACCATTCACCCCAAATTCAAGTAATCAACTATATTTCATTACAGTGCTATAGGTGATCGTTGATATTTATAACTAAGACAGGTGTGCCACAAAAACCAAAAATGTCTTTTGAGTTAAGTAATAAAGATGAAAAATAATTTAAACTGTTTCATTTAGTTTTAAGTGTGTTGTATTGGAGGCTTTACAAACTGAAGTACAACTTGTCAGGTAAATTTAGTGAACATTTATTTTAAAAGGTTTAAAACAAATTATGTTTTGAAAAACTCAAATTTCTGGTGATAAAATTAGAAACAAATCATTCCATTACTTGAGATAGGGTTGATTTTAATTATCTTGTCTGTCTCTTGCTTGCTTGTTCGTTCGTTCTTCTGGCTATGTCTCCTAAGCAAGAGGTGGCCTGCCTTAAGGCCGGATGAGCTCAATAAATAGAATGGATCTAAATGCACTGAGTCAAAACACAAGTAGATTGGTGCATTGTCTGTCTTTGAAATCAAAGTAACAATAAGAATGTTTATTGTGGCATTTTATTGGAAGATCTTAAGCTTATTAGAGTTAGGTGAATAATAGAGTTAGACATGAGAATTCTTTTTCCAGAATCTTAACTGTATTCTCAATATTTATTTAGTATGTACTAGTGTACACTAGCTTCCTTTAGACGTGTTGTTAAATTTTCTTTTAATAATTCAAAAAGGATTCCCAAAGCCATAGTGAAGCATTATGGATTCCTGATTCTCTCTTAAGATAAAAATTTGTTAGAAACAGCGTATACAGTATGGTACCTGTCACCCAGTAGGTGCGTCGTAAATATTTATTAATTGAAATTGATTTTCTATTATTAATAATTATTCATTTCTTTTCACACATTCTTTATGCTACTGGAGTTCTAGAATTTGAAAGGACGTATAGTCATTTACTTCAGTATTTGTTAATGAAGTATTAGATGAGTGCCACCAAAGTGTTTGATTATAGATAGAAGAAATATAACCAAGAAGCACATGCACCTTCTCTGTCTTTTTTTCCTCATTCTTTTTCTTACTATCTTTTCTTTTTAGGTTACTTTTTGCTTCTCCTTTTTGCTCTCTTTATTTTTCTGTCTTAAAATGTGAATCTTCTCGTAGTTGTTCATCTACTACATAATTGTCCCTTGGTGCTAAAGAACCCCCTCTAGTTGGTGTAAGGCAGGGGAACGACCTGATAGTATGTATTAGGCTCTGTGGGCCCAGTAGGTCCCCAGTGAAACTACCAAACTGCCAGCTCTTAGAGCGTTAAAGCAGCCATGGACAAATGGGCATGCCTTTGTTCTAATAAAACTTGACTCATGGACACTGAAATTTGAATTTCATGTGATTTTTTACGTGTCAACAAATGTTTTTCTTTTGATCCCCCCCACCCCAATCATTTAAAGATGTATAAACAATTTTTGGCTGACAGGCCTTAACAAACACAGGCAGTGAGTTGGATTTGGCCTGTAGTAGTTTGCTGATCCCTGCTTTTATCAGGCAGTGATAAATAAGTGTAGCCATGGAATAAAAAGCAAAAGGTGAGGCCTGCCTGTTCCTAATTATGTAGGTAGCTTTATATCACTCTTTTGTTTTGGTAACTAGTACATCAGAAGCATTGTATTAATTTACTGAGTTTTGGTTTCAGGTGGCACATTTAGAACGAACAGGGCATTACTTAACTGTGAAAGATAACCAGGTGGTTCAGTTGCATCCCTCTACTGTTCTTGACCACAAGCCCGAATGGGTGCTTTATAATGAGTTTGTTCTTACAACAAAGAATTACATCCGGACGTGTACAGATATCAAGCCAGAATGGTAAGCAACACCTTTTTTGTTGTAATAGTTTTTGTTAACGTTTTGCTTAGAATGGAATCTGCTTTGTTATGGAAGTCCTGTCCTTCTTTTCACTCATAGGGGAAATTGGTGTTCCCACCAGTTAGGGATATATATTCCATTGTTAGAGGGCTTTGGATATGGTTGATCTCTTACACTCTTTGCTAAGAGGACAGTGAGATTGTTGGTATGGACATGGGCAGGATTTGGAGCCAAATATAAAGTTACAGTTGACTAGTACCAACAATGTCTTTGGAGCCATTCTCTTGCTGTTGTGATTAATTCAATTTTCCTGGTTCCAGAAGTCAGTCAGTCTTTGTATTTTATCTATGCCATTATAATTAACTCTCAACTATGTATTATTTATAAGTTGGTCCTTTAGGCACTAAGCAAGCATAAAAACTACGTCTCTTTGTATCAGCATATTTAATTTACAAAATGTAATCAGAATTGATTGTGTTATTTTAAGTAAACTTACTCCACCCCCCATTTGTGTGTGTGTGTGTGTGTCTGTGGTATGTGTTTGCCAGAGTCCATTCTAAACTTGTGATGGGAAACGTCATCCAAGAATGGTGGAACTGAAAGCACTTATTTTAGTTGATGTCACTTGCTATATATTGTGAGGCTTCTTTCCTACATTGCTTGATGACTTTGACACTTAAATTCTGTAGGACATTACCATTTTATCTTAAATGCTTTGTTGAGAAAAAATTGGATGGCTAAACTTTAAAAAAGATTGCAGTCAAGTCTATTCTTTGGGGTATAAAGTTATATTTATAGTTGTTAAAACTTTGAAAATGAGAAGGTCTTCATTTGAATACTAAGATGTTTCTTATGTAGAACCTGTTTTACTGTAACCTTGCAGGAGTTGGTCAGAATAATGTTCTAGAGCGAAGAAATGAATGACCTATGTTAATATCTTTATATTAACGTAAAGAAAGGGTTTTTTAAAGAATTTATCTTTTTTTTTCTTTTAAGTTTATGAAAAGTCCAACGTTGGAAAATTTACAGCTTACTAAAATAACGCATTTCTAAAAGTGATATAAGGATTAGGCATTTGTAATTTTAACATTGATTTGGATTCGTAGATTTGCCTTTGTTCATCAATATATTAATGAATAATGCCTATCCTATTAGCAACTCTAGTACTTTAATTAAATGTTAATTTGGTAATTTTTCCCCCCCTCTGGACAGGTTGGTGAAAATTGCCCCTCAATATTATGACATGAGCAATTTCCCACAGTGTGAAGCAAAGAGACAGTTGGACCGCATCATTGCCAAACTTCAATCCAAGGAATATTCACAGTACTGAATTCAATGCTTAGAACTGAAGTTATTCAGAGGACAGCTTTAAAAGATGAATGAACTCAAAAGTTCAAGTTGTGCTCTTCACGTTGGTTCAATAATGGCCTTTATTTGAAAGCTTTTTAATTTTTCTTTACAGTAAATATTCCATTCTGATTTCATAAATTAAACATTTATGCCTCCCTTTTGTGTTGACACTGTAGCTCATACTGGAAAAGTCGATCAATGTTTTGCAGTTTATTGAAAGTAGTTCTATATATAACAATGTTATAAGCATTTCTTTAGAAATGGTTGAAAATGCTTCTAAAATGTGATTATCGACCATGGTATGCATGATCGTTGTAATTGTTGACATTCCTTTTAGAAGTTGTGAAATGTTACAACTTGTGCTTATGTAGACACAATCTTCTGTCTCAGTACAGAGGCACTGACTTCAATAAAGTCTATTTATACTAATTTCGGCCAAAGCACTTTGATATCTTTGTTCTAGTCTCTGTAAGTATGGCTTCTCTGCGTAAGTGTGGGGTTTCTTTTTTTGTAAGTATAATGTGATTACATATTTAGCATCTTTCCACAAGGACCACTCCTCAGATAAAGTAGTCATTACAGCAGTGTTTTTAAGAACATAGCTTAGCAGTTTGTTAGGTTAATCAGGATGTGATTTAATGGGATAAAGTATATAGTTTTTATTCAAAATTGGATCCCAAAAAAACAATAATCAAAGGAGAGTTTTCTCTTCACCTTAAAGCTTATTTCATAAGGCTGATACTTTGTTATTTTGTTACCACGTTTTTAGTAGATCTTTTTGTTATACTTGGAGAAACCTTCTAAGCACTCTGGCCTCTGAAACAAATGTTTATTTGTATTAGATAGGGAATGAAATGATATTGTAGATCTTGGTCAGTTTTACTGAATTGTCAGTGTTGGATGTTTTAGGCAATGTTGAAAGTAATTAGTATGGTGTATTACAATGTGAATTTGACTTTCCATTTCCTGTAACAGGCAGTAGACAAGTTAACAACCTTTTCTTAACCACAAATGAAGTGCTTGGTGTGACTCATCAAAGGGTCTGTAATAAATCGCTTCCTTTCACTTGAAGACTAAATACTGTACTCATTTATGTCTGGACTCTCCTCTTCTCCCCCTTCCCCTTTAAAAACTAAATGTTAAAGGAAATGTGTAGGTGTGCCTAGTTGGAATTTAAGCATACTTTGAAACATATTTCTAGTATGTGGTTTAAGGGAGTTAATTGGGCAAATTGAGTTTTTCAGGCTACTGGGATACTTTTTAGTGTAGGTAGCTCTTGTTACTGAATGATGCCTAGTGGCTTGAAAGAGTTAATATACTTCTAAGTGCCTAATTTTGTTCCCATGGAATAATTTACATGCTGATATTTCAGATTACATTTAAGTTGGTTAAAATTTTATTGTACGTTAAGTATTGGCAAGGTTATCTGCTGGAATTTTTTTAGATTATGTTCAAGTCTAGGCAGTTGATCAGACTTCACTAAAAAGGCAGCTCTTGCCAAAGAAATATGCCGTCTGTCAAATTTATGCCACAAGCATACAGTTTGTAAATCAGTTGCATATCTTTATAATCTGACCATCTATCCAAGTTTAAATAGGTCTCAATCTAGTGTATGTATTGTTCAGTATTGTGCTCTTTTAAATGTGAAGATAGACCATTAGGTTTTCTTGTAGAGAAACTTAAGTTACAGAGCTCCTGATACGTGGAACAAAGTTTGGTATTTGGCAGAGTTTCTGGGAATGACAAGTGCTCTTTCCATCTTGTAAATGTTGAATGTGCATTGAGAGTGGCTCCGTGGAAAGAGTAGAGTGAGGTGAGTTTTTATTTCCTATTATTCCTACCCTAGTGTCGACAGTTTGAGGAGGCTGGCCACATCTGATCAAAGCTGAGAGTTTCTTAGTCATTGATGTTACTGACAAAGGTAGAGTTTTTAACACTTGTGTTTTCCAACCCCTTTCTTTTATAGATTTGGCAACTGAATACCAAAGTGGTTACAATTTCCCTTGTTTACATAGGTAGTTACAACTATCAAATGAATCCTCTGTGGTATAGAGCAAGAAAATTAAAATTTAAAATTTTCTCCATAATATTCAGAAAATCTTTTTTGAAGGTTTTCTGAAGAGGTCTCCTTGTCTCTCACTTAAAGTAGTAGAGCTGCTTTTTGTTGTGAGTATGGCGTACAGAAAGAAGGCCATCAGCAAATAAGAACCTTTGAGTGTAAAAGTTGAGGAAATGAACACAACTTAGGAAGAAGAGGACAGGAAAAAATATACCCTATAATCAACCCATTTAGCCGAATCCAAAAAACCAGAAAGCGTTCTGTGCTGAACTATTTTATATAGCATATAATGTAGTCCTCAAATTTTAGGTTAATAAAGTATCTACAAACACTTGGGATTCTCTTCTGAATTATTTTAATGGCCATCCCTTCTCTTCAGGTACTTTAAAGAAAGCCACTACTTTTTAAGACAGCTTAATGGATCTGTTAGAGATGCTCTAATTGTTGGTAATTTTTCCTTCTAGAGCAAAGTTGGGTAAATAAGGCTGTTTGTTCTACTGCATGATGCCATGTGAGTTGACTGTCAGCTCCCTTTACTCTTATTTAGGCTATTTCCCCCTCATCCTTCCTGTTTGACATGGTTCTAGGTATCCCAGACATTCCTGATTAACTTCTGCCAGGTATGCTTTGGATTGCATTCAGTACTATGGTCTAGACTGGGCCGAGTACAGTGGAACTTGAAACTTGTATTTCCCAGGGCACCAGCCATGCCCTCGCTTCTGATAACGCAACTTAGGATTACATCAATCCTGTAAGCAACCCCAGCATACTTCGGGCTCTTATTAATCTTACTATAAATTGAAGGTATCTAATTATTACATGATAGTTTTGGATGTGGCTCAGGGCTGAGGAAAAACCCTTACAGACTTGGGCAGTGTTAATCTTTGGAGACTTCATTCATTTAAATGCATCCCATAGCTCATCAAATAGCATTTTAAAAATTAAAGATTTTAAAAATTGCTTCTTAAATAATTGTAATAGGAATCTTTTACTTATACATGTTTTCTAATAGTTCCAGGGTTCTTGTACTGAGAAACTAACCTAACATTGTTTTCAAATGCAGTTTTTATCAATACTGAATTTAAAAGTTGACAGGTTTGGTATTTACTTATTTAAACATTGATTTGTATTTCACAGTTTCTTTTTACGTTGGAGAAAGTAGGAGAGGGGATTATGTGCTGGTCTCGGCATTTTTAGTGGTACCCTAGTACCAAGCCTATGGATAAAATGTCCCTGTAGGGGGCTGGCCCTGTGGCGTACTGGTTAAGTTTGCGCCCTCTGCCTCAGCAGCCTGTGGTTCATGGGTCGGATCCCGGGCATGGGCCTACACACTGCTCATCAAGCCGTACTGTGGCAACATCCCACATACAGAATAGGAAGATGGGCACAGATTAGTTCAGTGACAATTTTCCTCAAGCGAAAAAGAGGAAGGTTGGCAACAAATGTTAGCTCAGGGCCATCTTCCTCACCAAAAAAAAAATGTCCCTGTAGATAACCATTGCACAAGCGGTCAAGTAGTTTATCTTGCCATTGCCAAGGCAAACGTGTTTATTGAGAGTTTCTTGCTGCAGTGACTTTTAATTACTTCTATTGATAGACACTGGTGAGATTATGGGAACTTGCCTATTTTGCTTACTATGACTTCTCTAGTTTAGACTTGATAGTTGCTTGTTTCTAGGGTATTTGAACTTAACCTAGCAAAAACAGCTCTCTGTAGCCTCCTCTATTACTAGTTTAGCCCAACCGTGAGATTTACTTATGTTTGGCAGGTTTGTTATGTATATTTTTTAATATGTGGGCATATTTTATTCTGAAAGTATGCTGTTCTTTGTAGAGTCTTCATTTGTAATTAATAGTAGAGTAGTAAATGGAACTGGATTAAGAACTCAAGTCATAAATGTAGGAAAACCACATTTATAAAACCTTGGTTTTGTTTTTAACATTTCTCCCTGATAGCAGTTTTATTTTATTTGTTATAGTAGTCTTCCTTTATAGAATTTCTGTATAAATTGCTTAGTGGTACTGATCATTGTTCACTTTATTAAGCACCAATTCTGGAAGACACTGTGTGAGGCTATAAAAATATATTGATAATTCAGAGACTGTCTCGATTTATGGTCTGGTTGGGGTTTAAAAATGTACAAAGATCTATATTACAAAGCAGGGTATAATGGTGTAGTAAAAAAGTTCAAAGAGCTTTTTGTATCACAAGGAAAAGATGGGTTAAAATTAGGCAAATATTGAGGAAAGTGATGTAAGTAAGTAGCCAAGTCAGTTAAATGGCTAAGTGTGAGCCATTGGAAGTAGTAAGGGCTAGGACAAGCACACATCCCTGGCTCTGGCCGGTTGTCATGTCACAGTGCCTGGTGATATTTCAAACAAAGCCGGAAATCCAATTTTCTATGTAAAATCTCCCTATTAGAAACTTTAGATTTTTTCTTAACTCTTAAATTCTGGGCAGCCATTTGTAACTTACGGGTGAAGTAATCAGAAAATTTTGTGGAGGAGCCTTAGTTGGACCTCAAACAAATATGAGGATTTCAACAGGCACTGCACGTTTCTTAGATGGTTAACAGCATTTCAGCCCAAGAGTCATGGTTCAGAGACAGTTTTTAAAGTTCTGCTTTAATTGAGGTATAATTTACACTAAACTATACCTTAAGGTTTAAGTCTATGGTTTGATGAATTTTGACAGATTTATGAAGTTGTGTAGTCATCAACACAGTTGATACACAACATTTTCCTTGCCCCAAAGGGTTCCCTCCATCCCTTGGTAACTAGTTCACTTCCCTCATTCCAAGTGCTTAGCAACCACTGAACCTTCTCTCCTTTTAGTTTTGCCTTTTCCAGAAGCTCATACATGCAGTCATACTGTGTAGTGTTTTGTGTCCGGTTTCATTCATTGGGCATAATGCTTTTAAGATTCATCCATATTGCACATATTATTATTTTCCTTTTTATTATTGAATAGTAGTTCATTATGTATGTACCATATCGTTCATGCATTCACTGGTTGCTAGAAAGTTGGGTTATTTCCAGCCTTTGGCTATTATGAGTAAAGCTATTTGCATACATGCCTTTGTGTGCATATAGGTTTTTATTTCTCTTGGAGGAATACCTAGAAATCAGATTGCTAGTTTGTATGATAAGGGCAGTTTAATTGTTTTCCTTCTTCTCCCCAAAGTCCCCCAGTACACAGTTGCATGCTCTAGTTGTGAGTGCCTCTGGCTCTGCTCTGTGGGACGCCACCTCAGCATGGCCTGATGAGCGGTGCCATGTCTGCGCCCACGATCTGAACCGGCAAAACCCTGGGCCGCCAAAGCAGAGCGCGTGAACTTAACCACTCGGCCATGGGGCCAGCCCCGGGCACGTTTAATTTTATGAGAAATTGCTAAACAGTTTTTCAGAGTGCTGTCCCACTGGCAATGTACAAGTGTCTCAGTTGCTCTACATCCTTGCCGTTTTGTAATTATCCATTTTTATTTTAAATTTTAGCCATTTTATTAGGTATATAGTTGTACCTCATTGTGGTTTAAGTTTGCCTTTCACTAATGACTAGTCGTCAGTGGTGTTGAACATCTTTTCATGTGCCTATTTGCCCTTTATATCTCTTTGGTGAAGCAACTGGTCACATCCTTACTCCTTTTTATAATTAGTTTTATTGTTGAGTTTGAGTTCTTTATGTATTCTGGATCCAGTCCTTAATGAGATATATGTTTTGCAAATGTCTTCCCAGTCTGTTGGCTTTCTTGTACTTTTCTTAAGAGTATCTTTCAAATAGCAGAACTTTTAAATATTGGTGAAAGCCGTTTTTTCCTTTTTCTTTCTTTGATGGGTTTATACTTCTGGTGTTCAGGGCCAGTTTTGAAGGTGTGTTAAGGGAGCACCAAGGAGTCCAGTTTGGCTGGAGCATGATGCCTAAACTGTTTAAAAACAAAAAAGCTTAAAGAAGACAGTATAAGTGATACATAACAAACTTTATTTAACACTTCATGAAGTGGCCAGTCTTCGGAGAGCTGCAAAAGGGCGCAGAAGGCAAGAAGCTTTTATAGCCTAAGAACAGAGAAACAAGGAACAGACACATAGAAAGTATCTGATTGTCTAGGGCCACATAGTCACCCTTGTTTGGTGTGAAAAGGCCCACAGTTGGCTTGGCATTTGGGGCTTCATTGACTGGATATACTGCAATTCTGGTCAAGTGGAGCATTTCCAGGGACAGGAAAGCTATCTGAGTTTCGGTTTGCTTGCATGGCACCCCAGGCAGGAGTGGCTCCATCTTGGGCATAGAGATTTATTTCAGTAGTATTTAGCGTGAGGACAGATGAGGCTGTGAGGTTAGGTTGGGATTGAGTTGTACAGGGTTTTGAAGGCTAGGTTAAGAGTGATCTGCGTTGAATATAAAAGATAGATTGTAAGTGGGGAGAACACTGAAGCAACTTAGAAAACATGTTATAATAACTCAGGTAATGGGATTGAACTTGAACAGAAGAATAAGCGTGAAGGAGCAAGAGATGAAGTAGTGATATAAAGCAAAGGAGTCATCACAGATAGCTGGTTTAGGGAATAAGTCAATAGCTTGGGGTGCCAATTTGAATCTAGGCTTCAGATCATTTTATTGAGATCCTGTTTGCTACCTAGAGCGAAAAATGGCAGACATTCCAAGTGTAAAATCTTGAATAAGGGACTGAGAGGGGTGAAAGAGAAACCAAGAAATAAAACAATTTAGATAGTGCAGTTTCATGTTACAGAAAGGTATGAAGGATGAGAATTATGAATCTAGAAAGCCGTTGGATTTGCTAGTTTGGTCTTTATCCAGCTTATGTAAGTTTAAGGTAGAGGCTGCAAGCAGCCTGCTCATTTGCTTTATGTGACCCTCATGGGTGTTTCAGATCAGTTAGAGCCTTTGTTTAGAAATGGAGAGATAATCACGTACAGTTTTCAAAATATCCACAGATCTGGCAAGGACAGGCCTACCTGATATTTAGCACGGCACTCAGTCATCTGCTGCGTTTGAGTTTTCGCTGTCCCCTGTAGTTGGGCACATACTCTTCAGTTTGCCAGAGCCCCTTGCATGCCTTCATTTACTCTTTCTACCTGGCCTTATGTAGGCATTATTGAGTGAGAAAGGGCTTTGAAGTGGAAAAAACTTGCAACGGCTGCTTTTTAGAAGTTGCATGGTTAGGAGTGAGATCAAGAGAAGCGCTGCTTTTTTAAAGAAAGGGACCACCTTAACATATTTTTCGGCAAGACTTTCACCAGTGTCTTAGGAGAGACTCTCGGAGTTGAGGCTAGACTTGGTGGTGTTAGCCTTGGAATGAGGAGAAAAATTCCTTAGAAAGACTAGGGTGAGGATAGAAGGGAGGGTTAAGGGACCTCAACTCAAATGGTCTCTTTTATGGGGAGGGGGGTATCTGTTGATCTGAATGTGAGGTGGATCAAGATAAGGCTTGAGGGAGGGGAGTAATGTACGAAAGAGACTTATCAAGTGGTTTGATTGTGAGTAAGCCTGGGCTCATCATGGGGGGGTGGGTTTAGATAATTTCATAGTGAATCCACTTTCCCCATGTTCCTCTTCTCTTATCTATAGCCTGGGAACTGAAAGCAGGAGGAGAAGGCTGCCTCGGGTTGAGGATGTCTGTAGAATAGGCACGGAGAAAAGTGCTGAAGTCTTTACGATCTTGCCGTTTAAAAAAATCGTTAGACAAAGCAAATGTTCTTTTTTTTATGCTTAAGGTTTAATGGATTCTGTGTATTTAGATTTGGATCACAACTAAACCCGTGAACTCGTCTAGTATCAATGAATTTTCCTTATGCTTTGTGCTCCTCTGGTTTTTGGTTAGTGGCATAGGTGAACACATTCTTCATTCGGTAATAGATATGACGTCTTTGCTGAGAGGTGTCTTCGTTTCAGCACATAGTTTTGTTATTCATATGAAGAACTGTTGAGCAATTGAAAGGAATTTTGACTTAGCCAAATCTGAGGCACGATCAGAGGGTAATGAAGCATGCTATCAATTTTAGGGAGTGACTTATTTAAAATTCATAATGAATGGAAATTTATTTTAATGCTTACAGAGGTATGTGTTGTTTTATTTTAGATTATATAAGGAAGTAAAATTGCTAAGATTAGGTGCTTGGGAATATTTCAGCTCTATGACGCTAGCACTCTTTAGTGCCTTATCAGAGAACCTAGTGTTCAATTGACAGGATTTCCCGGTGCTTACGTTCTTCTTTAAAAGGGAAACATTTTAATTTTCAAGGGATGATAAACTTGTGCAGTAAATTATAAAAGAAATGATGAGAATTTCATGTCTGAGTTGCAGTAGTGAGTGTGTGGCATTAGAGTATTTGCTTTTATTGTATAGTCAGTTCTGCTTAGTGCAAAACATACAGAAGACTATTTTCTAAAATATTTACTTAAAAATTCTTAAAGCTTTATATTTGGCTGTTTTGTGTAATCATTACTTCCCAAGATTAATTATATTAATGAATTCTTTTTTGTAATTTAAAATATAGTTTACATATTGTTTGCCTTTTTACAATTAGGGGCTGAACTGATGATGTTAGATGTATTTTTAAGCTTTGAATGTGTGAGTCTGCTTTCCTTGCCTTTTAGAGCCATTTAGTTACCTTGGAGAAACAGGAATTTGTAGGGAAAGTGATGCTGCTTTAGAGATGTCTCCTTAAAGTAATGTAATGATCTGGATTTGCTCGTGTCAATTTTGGTAAAAGGTATTTTGTTTATTAGGGATAAGAACAGTCTTTGAAGCCTGAATTTCCCCCAATTTTTGTTTATTACTATAAAGAAATATAATATTGGGTATCTTGTAGTATAGAGGACGTTTAAGTGAATAGATAGGCTCTTGAACAGTTACAGTCATGTTTTCACCAAGAAACAGTAAGATAGACTGAAGGCAATAGAAGTGATTGGGCATGTTGGAGGAAAAGAGAAAGCAATCAACAGCAACTTTTAAAATAATTTATAGGAACTGTTTAGAGTCCTTGATCAGAATAGAATCTCATAACTCTAGGGTAGATTGCATCATTTCCTTTTTTTCCCCCAGAAGAAGTGAGGTCCAACGTCATGTGGCCATTTATCAGCCAAGCTGGCTCTTCCCTACTCTGCCGAGCTAAGGGCCCCCTGTACTATGAGATTCATTTTCCTGAGCTGTGTACCAGGGAGCTTGAATGTATAAGGCTTGGTTGGAGTCCTTGATTTGCTGCATGATTCTAAGATTGTGATGCTCATTGTAAGTTTAGAGCAGTATCCCCATTATATATTAGGTACCTGTGTGAGCAAGGTGGGTCTAGTTTTCCAGTGGCCAATTTCCAGTGGCCATTTACTACATCCCTGGTTCTCCTCTTCCTTGAGTGTACTACAAGGGTCTGATGCAGACATCTGTTTTTACTGGTGACTTGCTGCTTTATTATAGTTTGGATTTTCATTGCAACCATTTGTTGATTATGTTTTTAGAGTGGATCAGTGATATTCTAGTCTGAAGTGAACATAATCCAAAAGTCACTTGTTTAGTTTTGCAATTAAAAATATTTCCAAACCAATGTTAGTCACATTCCCTCCTTATTCACACGAAACTTCTTTTCCCCATGACTTGGAGCCATCATGATTGATTGTCTTTCCCCTTTCTGTCCTTGCAGTCTTAGTATTATATATGGCTGTTTTCCTCTGCTAGGCTATGGGTTCCTTAAGGGCCGGAGCCATGTCACATGTCACTGTGTTCCTAGTACCTAACAGTAGGCCAGGTATGCAGTAACTCTTCAGCAGATATTTTAAAAATGTAATGCTGTGGCTTTCCTGTGTTTCCTTTTTTATAGCGCAGTTCCCTTCCTCACTGGTGGTGGTGGTGGAATTTCTTCTTAGACTTCTTACTGTTTTTTACTCACTAGGATAGAAACCAGCTTGTCCAAGGGTATGGAATGGAATGGGGTAGTAATATGATGTAATGAGCTTTTTGTAAACAGACTGATCGGGTTTTAAATCCCAGCTCTGCCCTTCTCTAGCTGTGAGATTGTGGATTTGTGACTTACAAACTGCTTCTGTGTTTGTAAAACGGTTTGGTTCACTAAATGAAGTAATGGTTAACTAACACCCAGTCCAGTGGATGCCCATAGGTGGCAGCTTTTCCTCTTCCACTGTTACAAATACGGTTAAATAGGTATTTCATGAGCCTGAAGAAAGCGCCATTCTCTACATGGTCTTTGAAATAATTATTGTGACCTCCTTCTAGAGGTTGGTCCTGCTTAATCCTTGACTCTTAGTTGAAGTCACCTGAAAAGAGAATCCCATTTGTAAACAATGATACTGCTGTGAATATGACAAGAAGATTTAAGTAACCTGAATGATTTCCTTCCCTGATTATATGCCAGGGGATGCTTGCAGGGAAATATCAAGAAAAAAATGTATTGAAAGGAATCACAAGCATTTCATGAATAATCCACACGGTGTTCCTGAATTGACAGAGTGCCGTGTCTGTGACTGTTTGTAGATGCTGTGCTGTAATCTGCTAAAGTCAGTATGTGATTACAAATAAATGACCAGAAGTATTTGTCTACAAAGGAGACTCAGGGTGTTGTGCACTCAGTAAAGATCTAGTGTAAGTTTCCAGGGAAAGGGCTTGCTTGTTTGCCCCTTCCGTTTTAGTCTGGTGATGGTTTAGGTGCAGCGAGGCACGCAGGGGCGGATGCTTGGACGTAAAGACCACCTTTTGAATTGTTTGGCATAAACAACCGTTGTTTTTCTTCTGCAGCATCTTTTTTTCCAGTCCCATAAGCGAAGAGGGAAAAATATTTAAATTGCATAATTAAGGAATTTAGATTGTTATATTTCATATTAAAAAGTAATACTAATAGCTTTTGTAAAGGTATATCAAGAGAATCATTTTTTAAAAACTCATTTTCATTGAGTTTTTCCTAGGTGTCTTTTGCCAAATTTATCTAGTTCGTAAATATAAACACTTGTCATATGTTAATCTTTATTATATCTGAATAATACAAAGACTTACTAATAGTGATCTAAAAGTTTTCCATGGCCATTGAATTTCCAACAATTTTTAGGCCTGCTGGATTTATTTTTTAAGTTAGTGTTTCAGTTTAAAGTTTTGCTCTTTGTTAAAAAATAGGAAACTTAGAAAAACAGGTAAGTGGCAGTTCATCATGTCCCAGGGCCCTTCACACAGCTCGCCACCCCTGCATTCCAAGTCATTATCTAGTTTCTGAATATGGCATTGCAACCCTGATTGATTTATTTTTTTTACTGTTCTGCACTAAAGCGTTTGAGATAAGTTCTTAGTGTTGAGGAAATCCTGAATCCTAGTGCCAGGGGGTTAAAAGAAATACAGCGACAGGCTATGAAATAGGGTTGTCATAACTTATCAGTGGCTAGTAAATAGGGTAGTTGCCTTCTGACACCATTTTGAGTGAAGGCAGTTTAATTGCATTGCCTCTGTTAAGATAAGCATTTGGGATCCATAGTCAAATGTGTGAATGCTGTGGTTAAAGTATTTCCATTATATAAGATCTGATTTCTTAAGTGATTTTTCTTTCTAAGTTCCACTTTACATCAAGTTATTTGGACAGTGTCTTTCACTGTGTGTGTGCATGGAGAAACGTCACCTACAAATGTATGTAAATTCAGTGACTGTGAAAAATTGGAAATTTGCAAACACATGATTGACAGTTGGAGATTTACCCCCATGTGTCACTACCTCCCTCACCCCCAAAGCCTGTGAAAACAATTAAACAGTTCTGATTAAGAATTGGTAATTTTTTAGTTGTGTTATTTTTCCTTGAAGAAGACTCCTTCCTGTTGAATGAGTATTCTGGTTTCTGGGCATGTCACATTCATGCTTCCAACCTCATTGCTTCCTGCAGCATAAACAGTAAACACTTAAACCGCCAAGCATTTATCATGATCCTCATAGAGGACGGCTGTGGCTATTTGAGCTAATTTTTGCATGCTTTGTCAATTCAAATTTTCTACTAGGTTGAAATCCACTTTGGTTTGCAGTGGTGATCAGTTTTATCCTCTGATGATTCAACCTTTTTGATTTTTGAAAGAGAAGTGTTAACCTTAGCAGTCATGTAGCACTTTAAATTCAAAACAAGAACTTGACTCTGACTCTTAAAATGATACTGTGTTTTCTTTTTGTGGAATGGGAGAGCTAAATGGATAGTTTCTGTCACAGTTGCAACAACTGTCATAAAATCAGAGAAAGTGCTGCAAGGGAAGCATTGATTTCAAACCCTCATTTTCAGAGAACACCAAGGCCCTTGAGATAACCAAGTTCTCTTCAGGGTCATTTGGTTTGTTATTTTGTCTCCATTCCAGGCAAGGGCTTTTCCCCCTATGCAGTTAAATACATGGTGGCTTTTATTTATAATCCTATTTGATTTCCCACATTCCCCAAATAAACAAAAACTGTTTCTGAACTATGTTAGTGGCATTAAGAGAACTTGGATAATAGTTACCAAAACATTGTGTGTGTGGTTTTAGGGATTTAACTGTGGAGGAAGTTTTAAACCTTTGCTAATTTCAGACTGTGTGAGAGGAAGATTGGCCCTGAGCTAACATCTGTTGCCAGTCTTCTCTTTGTGCTTGAGGAAGATTGTAACTGAGCTGACATGTTGTGCTCATCTTCCTATGTTTTATGTGGGATGCTGCCACAGTGTGGCTTGACCAGCAGTGCTGGGTCCGTGCCCAGGATCCGAACCTGCGAACTCCAGGCTGCCGAAGAGGAGCTCTGGAACGTAACCCCTACGCCACTGGACTGGTCCCTCACCCTTTTCTTTTTCTAATCATTTGATTAGCATCTGATACGGCTATGAAATCTTGGTCCTTTACAACTGAAGATGAAGTTAATTTTTTTTCCTTTAAATTTTCAGATAATGCATACCATTTCTTGACTTTCTTGAGGAAAAATCTGTTGAACTCTGGAAGAAAAACACATTTCATATACATTTTGATTTGGCCTACCATTTTTTGAACACTTTTTATGTATCAGGTACTGTGCTAGTTAAGCACTTAACATGCACTAAATTTATCAATTCTTCACAACAGCCCAGCCAAGGGAAGTGAGGTGCTTTGAGGTTTTGTGACTTGCCCAAGGTCTAGGACTAGTCAGTAAGAGCTGGGCTTCAGACCTTGAAGTGGAGGGTAGAGAGACAGCCCATTAACTTAGCCATGCAGCCGTTACTTCCCTCAATCCACTTTACCCGACCCCTACCCGGTGTAAAGCTGCACGTCATTGTCATGTCTTGTGTCATGTCATTGTGTGACTTGGACATGCTTTTTGGAAGGCCCAGGCTTTATGTAGAAATCGAAGCTCTAGTCCACCCCTTACTCCCATTCCGCCTGTCCCTGTTTTGCCAAATTTGGCAAATGTCAAAGCATATCCAGTCACATCATCCTTATTTGAATTTTCAGTTCCTTATTTCCGTGCCCGTCCAGGGGTGTTCTCCTCTTTCCTGGTATGCTCTACTGTGCATTTAATCTTGATAAATTTATTTTCTGCATCTCCAGGTGTTTTGTGGCAGGTTATCTGTCTCTAGAATTGCTGAATATAGAAGCTGGACACTCCCCCTTAATCTTTAAATCAAGAGAAAGGCTTGAGATCACATCACTGTGCCATCTAACGAATTATTTGTACAGATGTAGAAAAGATATTTATTGATGTAATCAGATGAGTGAAAGTTTAGTAAGCTTTTCCTGACATATTGACATACTTGGGCCAGCCGATTTTCTATCCTTAGCAAATCTCACTTAAGTTCTATTGGCATAATTAAGTGGGGTTGGATAAACCATCTCTTTTACTTCTCCATGAAGCCTGACACCCAGGGGTCAGGCTTTGAAACCAATACACCTCTTTCTTGGGGTTAAGTAAGAAAAGTAGAGACTGTTCTTAGGTTCCTGCATAACATTTTCATCTTGGCTGTGGAAGAGGCAGCTGAAGAGGTAGCTGAGCCAAGGCCAGCCTGAAGAGGCGCACAGTTCTGGAGATGGATCTAAGCTGTTCCTTCTCAGGGCACCTGCCTTGAGGAGATGGGGATCTTGAGCCACTTCCTTGCTCAGTGTGCTTGCCACTGGACTGCCGAGTCTTTGGTCATTCCCTCACTTCAGAGAGGGGTAAAGTGGAGTCTTGTCTTCCACCCAGGGTCAGAGTAAAGTCAGTCCTTCAGGCAAAAATATGGTCCAAATTCAATCTACCCAAGAAGGTGCTGTGTTAGAGATGCATCCTGGGCTACTTCAACAAAAAGGAAATGGCCAGTTTTTCCTCCAATGTTGAAAGATCACAGTGTTTAAGCCGAGATTCAATATAGTTGGCTTTCATTCAGAGGCCATTTACAAAAAAGGAATATCTATCAAAATGAGAATCCCACTTATTATAGAAGACACTTCAAGAGGCAGACAAGTCTTGAGATGGGCAAACAGCAGATTCATACCTCCCGTTTCATACACTTTCACTCTTCCAACTGTAACCACTATGTCACAGTTGGAGCATGTGAACTTAACCACTATGCCACTTGCTTTCACTCAGAATAGTGGGCAGAACTGCCCAAATTTTGTGTATATTGCGTTTTCTGTTTTGTTGGTGTTTGCTGATGACTTATAATTGAATTATCACATTTAATTAATAAGTATTTGGATATTGTGAGAATTCAGTTGGGTAATCATGACACATGCTTTGTAAACTGTAAGATCGCTGTGATAGGCATTGATGTGATTCTCTAAATATTTCTGGTTCCAGGCATGTGGTAGGTTTTCACATCCCTCTTGAAGTTAAGTATGGCCATGTGACTTGCGTAGGCCAGTGGGATGGAGCAAAAGATGGACATGATCACATCTGAGTGAAGCTGAAAGAGCACATTCAGTGTGCAATTCCTGTGCTCCCTCTCCCTCTGCCACAGCAATGTTCCTGGTGAGGTGACACAGAGCAGAGTTCCCAACTGACCCCAGAGGGAGATGAGCAAGAAGTAATACTGTGTTGTAGAAGCCACTGAGGTGTGGGGACCATTTGTTATTACAATATATCTTAGCCTGTCCTGACTCATGTACACACAACACATACAGCTCTTTTGTGATATTGTGCTATTTCACACATAGGCCTAACCCAATCTACAAGGCTCTGGGAAAAGTATGGTTGTGAATTTTATTTAAAACTAAAACTTTTGAACTCTTAGCAGAAAAAGATAGCTCTAAGATCCTTCAAGGATATGTTTGAGTCGTGCCCTCTTTCCACTAACCTGGCATGAACCTTCATAGATAAGGTGGAGAATTGCTGTTTAGTCAGCCCCTTCTCTGTTCCTCTGACCTACTTACACAGGTAAGTTCATTCAGTCCTAACGGCAACAATGGGAAGAACCCTGGGTATTCCTCCTTTGCTTGGTGTAGAAGGTAAGGCTGAGAGGTATTCAGTGTCCCAGGTCCCATAGCTAGCTAATAAGCAGATGAGGAAATTATTTTAGAGAGTGCAAAATGCTACTTTGATGTACAGTGACAATTTCAGCTTAAACCTAGAAATTGGCTGCGAGTACCTGCTTGCTGCAGATTAGTTGCCCAGCTTAAGGGTTAATAACTCTCGTTCTGGGTTTAAAAGGGAAAATGTAAGTCTCCCCACTGCACCTTGATCTTTCTCAATGACCTTTTTGTTTGTTTGTTTGTTTTTGGTGAGGAAGATTGGCCCTGAGCTAACATCTGTGCCAGTCTTCCTCTATTTTGTATGTGGGATACCACCACAGCATGGCTTGATGAGTAGTGTGTAGGTCCATGCCCAGGATCTGAACCCTCGAACCCCAGGCCGCCCAGTTGGAGCATGTGAACTTAACCACTATGTCATCAGGCGGGCCCTCAGTGACCTGGCAAAAAGTCACCCTGATAGAAACTTCAACATAACAAAGCCCTCACTCCTTAGTGGGCCACTCCTAGCCATTTGGAGGAGGTTAAGTTACTCCTGTTTGGATGAGAGTGTAGACTGGACTCTTACCAGAGCTCTCTGTTTTGTTACTTGATTCATTTTCCTGATTTATATTGTATCTTCTCATAAAAAAAAGAAAAAACCCTCCAGCAACCTAAACTGATGTGTTGTCAGAATGCTACACCTTTCAAATTCAGATTTTAAATTGCAAAGTCAAATATATTCATTTGCATTTAGTGTAAAATAGTATTAATAACTGAGAGCAACATTTAATTGCTTGAGTATCATCATTTACCACACGTTCTTATTTTCATTTGTTCTTCAGCTGTGTTAATTCACCTTCGTGCATTTCTACGCTTGGACATGGAATAGGTGAACAGTTTGCCAGTCTTTGATGGGTGCTGCTTTATAATACAATTGAAATAGAGGTTCTCAACCTGGCCCCCACCTCAACCCAATGAAGTCAAAATTTCTACATTTAAGGGCCCAAACATCAGTATTTTTTTTTTTTTTTCGAAACTTCCTATTTGGTTCTATTGTGAATCTAGGGTTTAGAACCATTGGGTTAGAGTCGTGGGCTCTTGTTGGTCAGACAGATTTGGATTCAAAATCTGGGTTCACTGAGGAAGTTATCTACCCTTTTAGTTTTGCCACCTGTAAAATGAGGATAGTATTAAGTATAAAAGGATGTGTAGTAGGTAAAGGAGCATCATCCCTATCTAAGATCAAGTACCCAGGAGATTATGATTACTGTGGTTTCTTTTTAAATGAATGGGGACTACGTGTCAGGGAGAGTAGGAAGGAATGTCTCCATTTGCAATGAAGCAAACCCACCTGGACAGCGTTTGAGAAGCGACTTGCCCAAGTTCTCATGATAGGATCCTGTTTCCTCCAAATCTGATTTCATTGTCGTCATTCTGTGCTGCGTCTCCTTTAAATTTCAGCTCCTTAGTTACATCTGATAGCATTCCCTTAAACCAGCCAACAGAAAGGAGTTGGGCGCCTTTAGGAAGGGAATGTGGGCTGCCAAGAACCTTGCACAGTTCTGCCTCCAGCTGCACCCAGTCTGCTTTGTTCCTTCTTAGAATATTCTGCTGGACATGGCTCAGGGCTTGGGGAAGTGCAGGCACTTTTCTAGTAAGTGGGTATCTGGGCCCTGGGGTCTCAGGGAGGCATAATGGTTGGTGCAGTGGTGAAAGGGTGGGACATTGGAGTCGTTATGCTTGAGGCCCTGGCTCCAAGACTTGGAGCTGTGTGACTTCACACCTCTTCAGTGGTGATGATAATACCTTTTAGAGTTGTAAGAAGGGCTGAATAAATGGATTTTGCCACTTCTGGATGTGTGACCCTGGATTAATTACTTAACCTTTGATATCCTCAATATTCTCATCTGTCAAATGGGGTGATAATAATAGTGCTTACCTTGTAGGGTACTTGCGGTAATTAAATAAGATTATGTGAAGTGTTTAGCATATACCTGCTACATGCTCAGCGCCTAAGCAATTGTATATATTGTACCTTGTTATGGGAAATTACCTATAGAAAACACCATCCGGCTACATGAGATGTGATGAGGTACATTACCCTCATGAAGTCTGCTCCCTCTTATGAGGCCTGGTGGACGGTGGCCACAAAGTCGGGCCCATTGCACACACCCCTGCGTGGAAAACCCCACTCCTCTTTGCTCCTCTTGCTGAGCTTTTCCAGTTTCATCCCAGCTTGCTTCCCATTTGTGGATCCCTTTGGTCTGCAGCGTGCCCTCTCTTTGTCTTGCCTTCTGGTTACTTCCTTATCATTGACTTTTCCATGGAGGATGGGCAAGGAAAATAAAGGCTAAGACACCGTTAGTAAGAAGTGTGGGGAGAAGACGTCACTGGGTTATGGGAGGATACATATTTGCAATACCATTCCCACCTCATTAGTCTGAGAATAAGAAACCTGCACATTGGAAGAGCCATTTATAATCAACAAGGCACTTACAGGTCTATTGTTTCTAAAATGGATATTACCCCATTTTAACAGTCTTCACAATTGAGACACAAGCAGGAAAAGTGATTTCCCGAGACTGTTAGCTGGTAAGAACTCAAGCCTAGATTTTCTTACCACCTTTTTCTTTTTACCTCAGGTGCAGAGGTTTGAGTCAGCTCTTT
This sequence comes from Equus quagga, assembly GCF_021613505.1. NCBI lineage: Eukaryota > Metazoa > Chordata > Mammalia > Perissodactyla > Equidae > Equus > Equus quagga. Next base: position 136,244,970 of record NC_060269.1, read on the forward strand.
AGTGTATGGCATATTGTCATCATTTGTGCAGATGAAGTTCCCCTGACAATATGTAAACAAATATCTGAGATTGTGTTCCAAGAAAACATTATTTATACAAATAGGGTCAGAGTGGATTTGACCTGGGAGCCGTAGTTTGTTGATCTCTGCTCTTAGATAACCATTCTGCATTTCATATGAATTTTCTTGTTTATATGTGTCTTTCCAAGTGAATATTTTGTTCAGTGGGACTGTATTTTGAATTTACATTTTATGTATCATTTGTTTCTTATTTTTTAATTTTTCCCTAACTGGATGCCTTTAAGGTCCCTTTAGCCATGGGTCCATCTGATCCGTTGCTTCTTACTACTCATCCTGTTACTTGGGTTCCCTCCCCATGGTTCACCCACCATGGCTCTCCCTGTGACAGACACACAGGTTGTCTCCAGCTCTCACTGCCATCCATGAAGCTGCAGGGAACACGTCCTTGCACCTTGTCCCTGTGCACCTGTCTGAGAACCTGCTGCCTCCCAGGTCGTGGAGTGGGCTGATTTAAGCAAGTGGGCCACCTGGCTCCTCGGGATGGCTGCACTGTACACTTCCTCCATCTCTGCTGGCAGTTGGTGTTCCACTTTCTCCTGTTCGCCTATTTAATATCTCATTGTTTCAATTTGCATTTCTCTGATTACTAATGAGTTAGAACATGTCTTCATGTGCAAATAAGTCTTAAGTTTTCTAATTCAAAAGCCAAGTTCTTTTTCAAACCTTAGTGGTTCCTTCTTAAAGACGTCAGATCTTTTAATGGGACTTTTCAGACGTGCAAAAAAGTTATAGATGTTTTGTAATGGACTCCCATGTATCTACCTCCTGCATCACAGTTAACATTTTGTCATCTTCCTTTCAGCTTTTATCCTGTACTTTTTTAGTTGTTGTCACTGGAAGGTTTTGAAGCCAATCCCAGATCTCGTGGCATTTCACTCATAAGTCAGTTTGCAGCTCTGCCTGATCAGGATGTTTTTAAAAACATTATCACTATGCCATTATCCCAAATAACAAAACTGACAATTCTCCCTTAATATCCATATTCAGATGTCTTGAGTTGTCTCCATCTGGCTGATTGTTTCCTCATGGTGTCACTTGTTCCTCTGCTGCCTTCCTGGCTGCTGACTTACAGGCATATTTGCGCCTCCTCCTCCCTGTGGGAGCCCCACCTGCAGGCCGCTGATGGCCCAAAGCTGCCTTAGATCTCTCTCTGCCTGTCTGTTACCAGCCTCCTCAGTGCTCACGCTGTCACCCACGTCTGCGTCCTTCCCTGTCCACCTGCTCCAGGCCAGTGGAATATGAAGACTTGGGGTTCCAGCATCATGACCAATCGCGTGTTGGCTGTACGCTAGTGTAATAGGCTGAAAAGTGACCCCTCACCTCCAAGTTGTCCATGTCCTAACCCCTGGAACCTGTGAATATATGACTTTACGTTCCACGAGGGTCTTTGCAGCTGTGATTCACGTAAGGATTTGGAGATGAGAAGATTCTTCTGGATTGTTCAGTCGGTCCATTGTAACCGTAAGGGTCCTTATAAGAAGGATACAGGAGGGTCACAGAGTAGGAGATGTGATGACCGAAGCAGAGAGAGGTTGGAGTGATTTGAGGAAGGGGCCACGAGCCAAGGAATGCAGGCAGCTTCTGGAAACTAGAAAAGGCAAGGGAACAGGTTCTTCTCCAGAGCCTAGAGAAGGAATGCAGATCTGTTGTCACCTTGATTTTAGCCTGTATGACCCACTTTCAACCTCTGACCTCCAGAACTGTAAGATAATAAATTTGTTTTGTTTTGTGCCACTAAATTTGTGAGGATTTGTTACAGCAGCAATAGGAAATAAATACTCCCTATATCATGTGCTTTATGCAAAAGCTATAAACCAATATGGTAATGCCTTCTGGTTCCCTCTTCCTCAAATACCCACGTGGCTTCCTCCCTCACCTCCTTCACCTTCCTAGGTTTCTCTCTACTCATATGCCACCTACTCAGAGAGGCTTATTTCAAATAACACACACACTCCCATCACCTTATTTTCCCCTTACCCTGCTTTATTTTTCTTCATAGCACTGATTACAACCACAATATCCATATGTAGATGTATGTTTCTTTTTATATATGAGAGCAGACTCTTGGTTTGGGTTGCTTTGCCTGGCACAAAGTAGGGGCTTCATTAAATATTTGTTGACTGTGTGAAGGAAGGAGAGATCTTGCTTGTGGTGCGAATCCTCTACCCTAAGGGCTCCCTAAATGACATTCCCACTTACCTGTATTCTTACTGTAGTTTGTGTATTTCTTCCTTGAGTCTTTCAATAAAACAAGGGCACTCTGCTTAAATCATGGAATGCCTCAAACACACAGCGGGTTGCCAACAAGAGATGGCATTAATTCTACACTGCAAATGAGAAAAACAAAAGCGCCTGATCCGAGGCCAGCAGCTTTTTAAAACCATAATGGTGGGGATTTGGGCTGCTGTGCCGGGCAGAGGGCAGAGGTGAGTCGGATGACTCTGATGGAATGGCTCACCTGGCTTTCCAGGGGGAGATTTATTTCATCCTAATTCACTGTCAAAGAGCAGCAGAGCTGGGAGGGAACTGAACTGGGGAGCTATCGGGCTTCACTCCCTGCCTTTGCCTTGTGACTATAGAAACATTCCCTGGGCTCCAGGGTTAAAAAAAATAGATACCCCATTCCCCAGCATCATCCCTTCTCCCATTCTTGTCTGGCCCCAAGCTTCCCAGGCTTCAGCAAGACACTTGACAGGTTTTATGATACTGTTGGGGACAGAAATCCTGGCTCAATGCGAAGGCAGTCAGGCGGACTGGTAACTGTCGCAGGCCTGGGGGACTAACACTTGTGCCTGGCTGCTCGAGGCTTTGCCTGGGTTTCCAGCAGTGCGCAGGCTTGAAGAGTCAATGGCCCCAGGAGCAGCCTTGAGCCAGTGTGGGGTGGGGAAGTTTGTGGATAAATACCTCCTTCTCCCCTTCTGCTGGGATGATTCTCCAGCACATTCTATACTGTCTCCGTCTCCTGTCATTTCCCATCAGCATGGAGCTCCAGTGCCCTCAGCAGAAGGGAGCTTGACAATGTCCCTTTCATTGGCTTCCTTTCCTTCCCTGCCCCCACTTTCCTGCCAGTATTTCCAGGGATCATCTCCCCCCAGAATGCATGCTCTGCATTGTTGTCTCAGGACCTGCTTCTGGGGGAACTCGAACTGGAAATCAGCCCCCAGCTCCACCTTAACCAGTTGGTTCACTTCCTGGATTCTCTCCATGCTGGTATCTGAGCGGCTGCTCATGCCATGCCCCTCCTCGAGAAAATCACTTCTGTTCCTTTCTGCCTAAGTCCTACCCACCTTTTAGCAGCATCTTCCCTGTCCTCCAAGTCCCACCCTTATCTTTTCAGATCCCTCTGTCTGATTCATCAGTTAATGTCCCTCTTTGCCTTTGGCACCTATTCACTGCCTTGTGACAGCCTCACTCCTTCGCCACCGCACCCCTTCCAGCCTCCGTCCTGCCCCCACAGACCACATCCTGCCCTCTTTCCTCCTTGAGAGGTTCCCTTACTTCCCTGCCTGTACTGTCCTCCCCAACACCTTACGCTGGATGTTAAAAGGCCTGGTAGAGTTTGTCTTTGCTGATTTCTACCTAAATAGCCTTTGGGGACCTTGAGGACCAGACAATATTTTAAATGCATCTTTTTTTTTCCTTAGTGCCGGTTTTGATGACTTACCCTGTGCTGTCTCTTCTTCATCCTCATCTTCCAGCTCTGCACCCTCTGCAGTGACCTCTTCCTTCTCCTCTTCATAGCTTTTGCTTTTGGGAGTTAACAATGTATCAGCCACTATGAGAGACGCGCATTATCTCATTTTATCCTCCGTAACTCTATGGAAGTAAGTAAGAGACTCTCCATTCAGAAAGGTTAAGTACCTGGCCCATGGTCACAAGGTCAGGAATGTAACAAAGACTGGGTGATTCCACAGGTCTTAATTACTCTTAACTGCTTAACTGTACATACAGTCTTTCCATCCATCCATCCGTCCATCCTTCCCACCAGCGGCACTTGCCTACTCTGCCCCAAGCACTGCACTTAGGCTCTTGGTATGCAAGAGAAGCTTCTAGACTTATGAGGGAAATATGTACAAGCCATTACAATACAAACTGTTAAGTAAGAAATCAGAAGGGAATAAATGAGCCGGGGGGAGGGGGAAACAAGGAAGGGTCACATTTTTCAATCACATAGGTGGTGTCTGATAAATATGAATTATTTGTTGATTAATTTGGCTCTGTTTGCTCCCCGGGACAAGCATCTGCTCTCCTGATGAAACGAGCATGTGCGTAAACGTAGTTTGTAAATTCAGAAGCACTTAGAAATGTAAGGAGATGTGCTGGCGGTTACTGACAGGTGCGACAGCTGTGGAGATGCCTGACACGTAGTAGGTGCTGAATCGTGAGAGCTGCTGACGATGAATGTCAAGGGCACAGTGGCTCTGCTAGCCTTGCTAATTTAAAGGAAGAAAGCTTTGCCATTGTGAAAATACCCCCTCCTTCCATTTTCCCCTTCAGTCCTGTAGCAGTGATAGGACTGCAGCCAGAAGGGGAGCGCATTTTCATGAAAATTCTCCAGGGCCTACAACGTTTTTTTTCTTTTAGACCAGAGTCTGAGGTGCATTCTCTCACACCCACACAGACTCACCATTCACTCTACTTTCCCCCCACCTATATCATCCCTAGCATAGTTTGTGAGTTCTTCTCCTAATGGGTCTCCTAGTCATTAAAGATATACTGTGTGACTTTGGGTGAGTTTCTTAATTTGCCCAGGTCCAAAGCCTTAATTCTCACATGTGGGCAATTAAATACCTCCTCATGGAGGCTCTTATGAAGATGATAGGAGATAACATAGCACCTCCTTTGGTGCCTGTGATATAGTAGTAGCTCAATAAAACTGTGTTCCATGTCTATTGCTCTTGAACAAATAACCTCAAATTTTAGTGGCTTAGAACAACCATCTTACTATATTCCTTGAGTGTAGGATCAGGTTATTCAGGGAGGGCTTGGCTGGATGGGTTGTTGGTATTCCGTGGCTGAGCTGGCTCCTCTGGGCTGGCAGATCCACTTCCAAGATGGCTCACTCACATGGCTGGCAAGATGGTACTGGCTGTTAGCCAGAGCGCCACGTGGCCTCTTCACAGGGCTGCTTGGTCTTCCTCAAAGAAGAGAGGCTGGGTTCCAAGAATGTCTTCCAAGAGACAGAAGCTGCAAGGCCTCTTATGATCTAGCCTCAAAAGTCCCAGAACATTATTGCTGCCACATTTTCATGGTCAAGGGAGTCCCTAGGACCAGCTCATATTCAAGGGGAGGGAAATGAGACTACGCCTATTGACAGGAGGAGTGTCAAAGGATTTGCCCCTCTCTTGAACCCGCCAGGAGCAGCGAGTGGTGGTGTTATTCAGTGTCATCCTGAGGCACCGGGGCAGCACAGCTGCTGGGCTCCTGTGCTGAGCAGGCACTCTCAGGGGCAGTCCTGCAGCTGTTCCAGGTGTGGAGTAGCAGCTGGTTCCTTCCTTGTCTCTGCTGGCCTCTCACTGAACTGGAGAACACACATTTCAGAGCCAGCCATGGCTTTTATTTATTTTAATTTCTCTTGAATTTATTTCACTAAGTAATTCTTTAAGTACTGGTTTAAATTCTTTTTTTTTCAATTTTATTGCGATATAATTGACATACAGCCCTGTATAAGTTTAAGGTATACAGCATAATGACTTGGCTTACATATATTGTGAAATGATTACCGCAATAAGTTTAGTTAACATCCATCACCTCATACAGTTACCAAAAAACATGTCTTTTTCTTTGTGATGGAAACATTTAGGATTGTCTCTTTTAGCGACCTTCAGATAGACCATACACAGTGTTAGCTATAGTCATTATGTTGTACATTACATCCCCAGTACTTATCTGTCTTATAACTGGAAGTTTGCACCTTTAACCACCCTCACCCAACCCCCCCACCCCCAGCTCTGGTAACCACAAAACTGACCTCTTTTTTCTATCAGCTTAGGTTCTTTTAGATTCCAATTATAAGTGAGATCATAAAGTATTTGTCTTTCTCTGTCTGCCTTACTTCACTTAGCACGATGCCCTCGATGTCCATCCATGTTGTTGCAGATGGCAGGATTTCCTTTTTATGGCTGAATAGTATTCCATTACATATGTATTCCATCTCTTGCCCTACTGTGAATAATGCTGCATGGATTGTACTAAACCGTCAAAATGCAGAGTCATAGCAGAACCTCTGCTCATGCTGGTGAACATAGCAACTTCATGAATAAACTCTCCTTCCACACTAAGATCTTAGCTCTGAGCATGAACTAATAAAACACATTTTGTACCCCATAGTGTGAAACAACTTGGTTGCCATTTTATTTTGTCTTCTGGATTATATTTGGGAGTCACCCTGAATGCTGAAATGCTTTTTCATGTTGTAAAGACTTGGTTTCTTTATGGTTCTGGTTCTGTTTTTGTTTCCTAGTTCAGACTTTCCAGAAGTGTCTTACTTGAACAAATTTTCCTCCGTCCTTGAGATATCTGTGTCAATTCATTATTCAAGTGTGTAAAGTCCTATTCTTCACTTTCATTATGTTCCTTATTTGCCAAAACCAGCATTTCTCAAAGTGAACACTAATAGGTGTCATGTGTAGATAAAAACCCTGCTGTCAAGTAGGCCGTGGAAATGCTGACTGGCTTCAACAAAGACAAGCAAACAGATTTCTTTACTGCAGGACTTCTCAGAACCTTTAACAAACTAATGTGTACTTTGTATTTCAGAGAGAACAGTGAAGGCCACATTTCACAGTCTTAGACCCCTTTTACAGAGCACCTCCCAGAACTTAAGTTCCATGGGACGCACTTTGGGACATGTAGGCCTAAAACTATGCTGCTTTTTTGGGTGAGATGCATGTGACCCCCCATTTCGTCAGTGTCTGCTTTCAAGGGTCTGCTCACCTTCCCTTCCTCCTGGCAAAGTTGAGTGCTGCTCTCCTCTCCAGGGACCCTGGGGGCAGCCCGGTGCGATAAGAGGAATCTGGGTTCCATCGCAGTTTCTCCTCTTAGCTCTCTGATCCTGGGCAGGTTAGCCTCAGATTTCTCGGGTCTAATGTGGAGTTAACACAACCACCTGAGCTAGGGCAAAGGGAGGATTATAAACGGCTGTGCACCCAGAGATGGGGCTGGAGGAGGTGCCAGGTGCCCCGTGTATGCTGGCTTTCCCTTCCGAGTTCTGGGACCGATCCACCACGGGGAACAATGAATGAACGCACTCGCCCCCTAGTGGACATTCCTGCCTCTGCCACCTGAGTCGACCCATCCTTACAGAGGACTCCCTCACTGTAAGGCTTCTATTGTTGGCTTGTTGGCAGCTGTTCTGAATTGGTGTGTAGCACTTCCTTTTAGACTAACGAGTCAAGAAATTATTTACAGGAAGATGATAGGTTTGAGAACAGGGATGGTGGGTTCGTTCTCCAGTAAGAGTAACGATGTGCCATCCCCATTTTAGAGATGCTGGCCTTGAGGTTACACAGAAGTGACAAGGGGACGCTAGGACTCACGGATGGGCCATTGCCATACATCTGACTGTTTGTGTAGACAACCAGGAGTGAGCTCTTCTTATTACCTTTATCGGTTCTTCATTTTGAGAGGAGGGGAGAGGTATGATTTGCCCCATTCTATCTGCGATTCAGGATAATCTCTAATATCTAAAAGTCTTGCAAACAGTAGGTAGGTAGGCAGGGATAACAAAAGTTATATTTATTGAGAGCTTTCTGTGCCAGGAACCCTCCTGAGTGCTTTGCTTACTTAAGCCTTGCAACAAACCTTGGAAGATGGAAGGAGGAGTTTCATCCCCATTTTAGAGCTGAGGAAACTGAAGCACAGAGCATTTGAGTAACTTGCTTGAGGTCACACAGCTAATGTGGGTTAAAAGCAGCATTCAAACCCACACGATCTGATTTCATACCTATGTACTTGACCAGTCCACCTCCCCACCTTTCCAAAAATTGCTTGCTGACCACCTGGGTCAACCAACAAGTATTTATGGTGGCCCTGCTGTGTGCCCACCCTGGTGCCAGGAGCCGCAGAGGATACAAAAGATTCATGAGACTATTTGGTATCTATGATTGCTCCAAAATTGGTTTTGACTTCTTAATAAAGGGTAAAATCCCCGAGGAAAAAACTGAATGATGAAATTTAAAAGAGCAAGTTTTTCAAAGGAGGAAGAAACTGGTTAATAGCAGGCTGAAGGGCAAACATGTTTAAAAAAAGAGCCAACACCGGGAAAACCAACGCTGTGTTAGTGACACGTATGATTTGTATGCCTGTGAGCAGGAAAACGTAAAAGGGGGAGCGAGCTGTCTTCTCAAGTAAATGAGGCATGGAAGTTCATTAGGACTATAAAGAAAGTGTTAAGAGCGACCCCTGCCCGAAGAGCATGAATGGACTGTAAGAGAAACCATGTTAGGTAGGTGCAAATTAGAAACTGCAGATGCAAAGGCATGATCTGAAGAATACAGTTACAAAAATATCAGATAAATAATAAATTATTAAATATGTTAAAAGCTTAAAGGATCTTTGTGTCTGCAAGGCTCTTAAATTCAAGAGAAGAAAATACCCGGTTGGTCTGGTCCGAGAGGGTGAAGGGAGGGGATGGAGACGGTCTGGCTGGATTCGTCCTCTCTCTGAAGATGCAGGCAAACATCCCCAGTAGAGCTTTCACAGGAAATCATTAGGTCCAGGCCACGTGCAAGTCCCCTGGGGAAATGAAGGAACAAGTTAAAAACACCAGAGCGCTAGAGAGACGGGAGGTGCCCCATGCTCATTCCGCGCGCGGGAGCCCGAGGCCTGGCCAGAGATCCTGCTGCCCCGGACAGGGAGGTCTGGGCCCACCGAGGCCCCTCTCCCATCCCAGGAATTCCCTTCAGCCCCTCTGCTGCCATCTTTGTTTACGGCTGCTCAGGACAGCAGGGCAGAGTGAAAATCTGCAGGCCCCTGGGCCCGGCGCTGGGCAAAGCCCGTGAAGATGCACCTACCTGGGGATATTTCCTCCTAGGCCTCTGCAACCCCCCTGCCACCTCTCCCGCCTGGACCACAGATGGGAAGGAAAGACCTGGTGGCCAGCAGCATGGCAAAGTGGGCATAAGCAGAGGATTTGGGGCCAGTCTCAGCTGGGTGACCTTGGGCAAGCAACTCAGCTGTTGGTCTGTAAAACGCGAATGATGATCATAGTAGTACTTCAGTGAGTTCTACGGATAATTGGGGCATGCGTGCTCTGCCAGGCACAGAGCCCAGCACAGTCTGACCAGGTGGAGGTTACAGAGTAGGGGGGTCGTCCTTCTGCCCCTCCTCGCCTGTCGCGTGCTACCTGATGGGGCATTTCCCCAAGCGCATTAGCTACGTAAGTTTATTTCATCGTTGCCACCATCTTCATGTTACAGACCAGGAGACTGAGGCAGAGAGAGGCTAGGGAACTTGCCCAAACTCGCTCAGCTAGAAAGAGGTGGCACTTGCCGCAATCCCATGTGCCTGCTGTCTGAGCTGTGCTCTCAACCCCTACTTTATACAGGAAGCCAATAATTGCACGGACAGCTGTGCAATTGTAGCTGTGACAGGCGGATGAAGGAGAATGCAGAGCGTGGCGAGCCCACCGTATGGGCATTTCATTGAAGAAGTGACATCACTGGGATCTGAAGATGAGGCTGGCGTTAACCAGAGAAAAATAGAAGGGGATATGGTCCCTGTGGCAGAAATCAGCCTGATGCACTGCTATGAGGACCAAGCATACAGGCGTAGAAAGGACCTGGCGCAGAGCTAGCCGCCTAACTGGCTGTGTGAACTTAGCCAAGCTCCTTAACTCCTTGGAACCTCAGTCCCCACATCTGTGAAATGGAGAGAACAGGAGGTCAGAGGATGAAGTTAGATGATGAATGTAAAGTGCTTAGCCCACTGCCTGGCACACATGGGAGCCACTGTTAATATTATTTATTGTCATGAACAAAGATTCGTGAGGAAGGATTTTTCCCTCCAAAGCCTCTACCTCAGCAGTGACACCACCTGAGAGTTGAGAGGTCAGAGGTGGCCCATTTAGCTCTCTTCCTCAGTTTACTGGAGTAAACAGATGAAATGAGCAGCCAAAAATCATTACTCAGAATTTTCTAAGCTTCCCTGGTGATGAGACTTAGCAAATGACGTGCGAAGTATTATCTGGGTCTTGATCATGATACGGTGACAATGCCCAACGGGCTCATAAATACATGTCATTTGTGAGGTCTCAGGAATCTCCTTATTCTACTATTGATTAATATTGATGCCCTAATATCCCAGATTTGACCCTTCTGCAGCCAGGCCAACCAAACAGTGAGTGTCAAAGTCAACAGCAGCTGAAGCACTCCATGTCCCACATGGGCCGGTGCCCAACATGCTTATTCCATTTCATGCTCACACCAGCCCTGCCCTAAGATAAGTGTTACCAGCCCATTTGGCAGACAAGGTGACTGAGACCCTGTCTAAGGCCACACAGAGGACAGCCAGGATCGCCCCCTCCAGCCTCCGGCTCCGAGGCTTGCTCTTCCCCTCTCTCACATGTTCTGTATGAGAATTTTGTAGGTAAATGATACTTCTGGGTGCCATTCCCTAGGGCTACCATTAAGCTTTTGTTTTATGTTGAGAGATTTAAATAAATCTGACTCTAGATTACTGTGTGATTACCTCCTTCTTGTCATTTGGGTATCGCTTCAAATCTTACCTCCTCAGTCTTCCTAAATGACCCCTGCCACCTCCATTCCTCATAGCACAGGTGGAAATCAAAATCTCACATCATCTTGTTTTGCATTTGCTTACTTACTTTTTGCATGGCTCAACTCACTGGACAGCAAGTTCCACAGCAGTAAGAATAGTGTCTGTCATCCATTCTCCAGCAAATACCCTGCGCACAGTAGGTGCTCAGCGTCTCTGTGTCTGAGATGGTGTTGTCAGGTGACAGAGCCGAGGTGCCCAGGTGGGTCATGGTGTTCCCCTTACTGCCCACCAATCTCATGAGCATCCAAGCCTTGCTTTCTCATCTGTAAAATGGAGGTAATCATAGGCAACAGGACACCACACAGTCCCCCAAAATCATGTGCAAAAATATGGAATGGCGTGGACTGATATTCATGATATGGTGAGTGGGAAAAAACCAGGCAATGAAACAGCGTGTCGGGATGATCTGCAAAGGATACGGAACACAGACATTCAAGGCCTAGGCTCTGCGTCCAGGCGGCCTGGTTTCCAACGTGAATTCTCCCTGTCCTCGTTGTGCGACCTTAGGTCAATTACACTCTCTGTGCCTCAGTTTCTTAAAGTCTGTAAAACGAGGACGGTAAGAGTCTGTGTCAAAGTGTCATTGTGAAAGTTAATGAGTTAAGGCACCTACTGTGTGTGAGAAGGGTGTTTGGCACACAGTGAGAGCCTAATGAAGACGCACTGTTGTTATTGTTGATGAAACAACTATCGTGTCCATTGTTCCTGTGATGTATCAAGTGAAAATAAAAGATTGAAAAATGGTACGTACACTATAATTCCACTATTTAAAATATGTGCGACTATTTGACTAGAGGCACGTAGGCCACAGTGTCACATGATCTCTCTGGGAGAGATGTTTTTCTTATTTTATTTTGTTCTTTCCTCCTTCTCTCCCTCTTTATCTCTCTTCCTGTCTTCCTCCCTTTCTTTCTTTCTGTAAACAAACATGTATTACTTTGCATGATGAGAAAATAAAACGAAGAAAAGTCATTTAAACTCAAAAATAATAAAACGGACAAGGCACCCTTTCTGGGGCGTGGGGGAGGTGGGTTCTGGTCTCAATTCTGAAGCAGGTAACAGAAAGCAACACTTACCAAATGCTTTTATAACGTGCCAGGCATTACACTCCACCCCTCACATGCATTACACAATTTAATCCTCTCGTCAGACACAGACAAGGAATCCAGGGCCCAGAGAGGTCAAGTAATTTGCCCAAGAGTGCCCAGCTACCAAGGATGCAGTTCCTAGCCAGGCCATTCTGACTCCGAGCCTGAGGTCTGAAGCCTTGTCTATTGAATTGTGGGGCCCTGGCCAGCAGCAGCAGCATTGCCCAGGAACTTGCTAGAAACTGCAGACTCTCATGCTCCAACCCAGCCCTACCAAGCCAGAATCTGCACTGTGACGAGATCCCCAGTGGTTCATGTGCATGGTCAAGCTGGAGAAACTCTGGCTGAACCACAGGCTGGGCCCTGTCTCTCAGGCTTCCCTACCACCTGCCTTCCGTCTTGGCTCGCCCTGACACCCTCTCACTCTCCAGACCTCAGCATGGGAAGCTGGTAGAAGCCGCCTGCAAACCATCCTCTCTAGTGACTGCTTAGCTCTGAGACAAAGGTTTGAAGAAAAACAGATGTCTGAATCCATAGACCTGATGCAGGAGTCATCTACCGAGTGTCTATATCCATGTTATCCCTTTCCAAATAGTGGACCATAAATAGGATTTTTTCGTTAAAGAAAAATAAATACTGCAGGCTTCATAAGCAGAGGCCCTTCTGCTATGCTTAAATGCGGTTCTGGAGATAGAACAGCAAAGGTAAATTATCCCGGCCTGTGGGTGTTTAGATATGATGATAGAATGCAAACAAGCGTTGTTTGGCTCTGAAAGCAGAACCAGAGAAAACTTCATCTAGGTATTTAATTATCCAGGGCAGAGTAGAAATGGTCTTTGTCTCCTTGCTGCCCCATGTTTGGAAACCCATAGGTCACTCTAAATCAAAAGGCATTACCGTGTGTAGAAGGAACTGGAACACAACATTTAGCAGAAGTTTTCTGCATTTCTGGTTGTGTTCTTCACTGCTAAGGCTGTTTGCACTGTGTAATTCATGTATGGAGCTGAATAATGTGGTTGGTGCCTGTACATGCACACACACACACAGGTCCTTTAGGGTTTATGTGAGAAAACAAAACGATCAAATATGGTAATTTGGTGTTTAATTCTGCCGAGGTAAAGGGAGGATTGGAAATGAATGGTTCTCCTGTGTTTGTGGATATATGAGTTATACAACCAGATAAAGTTAAGGTATTGGGCTGTAGCTTTTGTCAGTTTCTTATGAAATATCAGGGCTATTTCACTAGTGTTAGAGCAAAGGCAGAGAACTAGAAAGATAAATGATTTAATTCGGGCTGTCAGGTTCTGTTGGTTTGGAAGCAAGGATTCAGGAGGAGAAAAGCACATTAATTGAGGTCCCAAGGTGGTCGTAGAGCACATTTGATTACTGCTTTCTGTGTAGGGGGATTGCCTTTTTTTTATTTTTAAGTTTATTTGGTCCTGTTCAGTCAACTTTCATCGAGTAGGTGCTACGTGGGGAAAATCAAAGTGAATAAGACCAGCTCGTGGGAAATGGGTCGTGGGAGTGTGGAAACAGGGGGAGGAGAGATGCAAGGAGTTTCCTCTGGGGCAGTTACAAAGGGCTTTCCCCAAAACGGTGACTTCCAAGCTAGATCTGGAGAAGGTCTCTCTGCCAGGCAGAAAGGGTAGGAAAGGCATTCCAGGCCAATGGAACAATAGGAGCCAAGCTACATGGATGTGGAAGAACCTGATGTCTCTGGAACCTCGGCGTGTGGGCAGCACCGGGGCCACGCGTGGGCCTGGAGACCTATGAGAAGGAGCAGAAGAGAAAGTTCCTTGAGATGAGATTGGAGAGGTATGCGGTAGAAATCCGATCATGGGGGTTCTTGAGGCTTCTTAGGCCACATGGGGTCATAGAAAATTGTGCCAGACTTGGGGGGCTTGGGGGCGGGCAACTAGATTGGAGGAATTGGAAGGGGCTGTTTTAAGGGTTTGAGCTTTGATCCAAAGAGCAATGGAAGCCATGGAAGGGAAGCCATGATTAGATTTGTGCTTTGAAAAGATTATTCTATTTGCAGGGTGGAGGATTGCTGGTAGAGGGCAAGAATGGACGTAAAAAGACCTGTCAGGAGTCTGCTATAAGGTCCTGGCAAGAGAGGAAAGTAGCCTGGCCTAGGGTGAGAAGTGGAAATGGAGAGAATGGAAGTATTTAAGGGATGGAAACACTGCACACGGGTGTTGACAGGGAGGGAGGTGTCAAGATTGCTCTTCATACAACATGGTCCAGACTTCCTCCTGATTGCCTCCCACAGACAAACACAACGTGCCATCATCTGTCTTCAGATGGCAGCCAGGACTTACAGCGATGGTCCAGAAGGGGTCTGAGGGTACAGGCTTCTGTGAGCGTCTTATCCCCTGGCGTCTCCATCCTCTAATTTTTGAGTAAATGTCAGAGCCAAATCAGATAGACCAGTGTGACAGGTGATCGGATCCTGAGTCCAGCCTATCAACATCTCTCCCACTGAACTCCCATAATCTGCTCTATGGCAGATACTGTAAATTAACCCAGTATCCATTGCAACACCTCCTAATTAACCCTTTGGCACTTAGCGGCTAGAAAGCCGAAAACAACATTTCCCAGACGCCTTTGCAAGTAAGCTCATGCATTGTGACCAAGGTGCCCCCAAGCAAACACATCTGCTCCTGACTTACAGACGGAAGTAAGCAATGTATAGTGGCTGCTAAGGAGATCAGATCTTCTGGCCAATGAGATGGCAAAGTCTTCTTGTTCTTCCCGGGCAGTGGGTGTACAGTTTTTGGTGTCCAGTCCCTTCTGTCTTGCAGCTCTTTTTCTGGCTGTTTTGTTCCTATTTGTAGCATCCAAACCCAATTCTCTGGCTCTCCCAGGAATTATATGAGTTACCTGAGACTATCTCTGTAAAGCATGGAAGTGAATTCTGTTGCCTGCAAATGACAGCCTGCAATTGATGTCATTTATTATTATATATTTTCTTTGTTGTTCTACACGTAGTGTTACTCTTCTCTGAACATAGTAGGAGCTTCTTAAAGACAAGGAAGAGGCCACGTGTCCTCTGCAATGTCCATCAATGTGAATGACTGTGCTTTTTGCCTGCTTGACAGCCAATCATTTTTCCACAAACAGGAGATTACCAGATTGTGTCCCAATTTTCCTCTGGGGAACCATATTTTCACCAGTCTCAGTTCACATGCTTTGGTGGTGTTGACCCCACTAATAGAGCCAAGGAGAAGCATGTGACTAAGTCTGGTCAATCAGAGCATGGCATCCCACTGTCTACCATCATTAGTGTAAAGATGGGCACATGACCCAATCAGAGCCAATGATTAGAAATGTCAGGATTTTTGCTAGGCCTGTTGAGAGAGAGGGGCATCTATCTACTCTCTTTCTGTTGGACCACTGGTAAAAAGGAATAGGTAAGCCAAGCACTGCTGGAGACTCCAAGCAGGACTGAAAACGAGGTCAACCCAAAGGTAAGCAAAACCAAGAAACTGTGTTGTTGACATTGAGCCTCACATAGATCCAGCATTGCCTGAAGACAGCCCTACTTGTGGTCTCTTCATTTAGGTGAACCAATAAAGTTCATGTATATACAAATATTTTTTTTGCTTCAGCCAGTGAAGTGGGGCTTCTGGCACTGGCAACCAAGAGTCCTGACTAAAACAGGAGTTGTCCATAAATACCGCCTGATTGACTCATAAAAACAAAAAACCACCACCGACAAAAAACTGAAGGTCTTAATTCCCTGTTTTCTTTTTCTTTTAAAACTTTCTATCACTTCCACTCCGGCCTTTCTTCAAGTGACCATCATTAAGACATGACTGAACTTTTTTTTTATTAAGATTATGATAGTTAGCAACTTTGTAAAATTACAGTTGTACATCATTATTAGTCATGTTGTAGGTACACCACTTCACCCCTAGTGGCCTCTCCCCACCCCCCCCCTTTCCCCTGGTAACCACTGATCAGTTCTCTTTGTCTATATGTTAACCACCACCTATGAGTGGAATCATACAGAGTTCATCTCTCTCTGTCTGGCTTATTTCACTCAACATAATACCCTCAAGGTCTATCCATGTTGTTGTGAATGGGACGACTTTGTCCTTTTTTATGGCTGAGTAGTATTCCATTGTATATATATATACCACATCTCCTTTATCCAATCATCACTTGCTGGGCACTTAGGTTGGTTCCATGACTTGGCTATTGTGAATAATGCTGCGATGAACATAGGGGTGCATGGCACTTTTGGAATTGCTGATTTCAGGTTCTTAGGATAGATACCCAGTAGTGGGATGGCTGGGTCATGTGGTATTTCTATTCTTAACTTTTTGAGAAATCTCCATACTGTTTTCCATAGTGGCTGCACCAGTTTGCATTCCCACCAACAGTGTATGAGGGTTCCCTTTTTCTCCACAACCTCTCCAACATTTGTCACTCTTGGTTTTGGATATTTTTGCCATTCTAACAGGTGTAAGGTGATATCTTAGTGTAGTTTTGATTTGCATTTCCCTGATGATTAGCGATGATGAGCATCTTTTCATGTGTCTATTGGCCATCCGTATATCTTCTTTGGAGAGACACGACTGAACTTTTAATGATTTGTTGGAATAAACAATTCAAATAAAGCCGAGAGGTACCCTGATCCAGTGTCCTCTTAAACTGGGAGCTGCTTCTGGTAGGAAAGAGGCTCCAAGCAAGGGCCAGGCAATGAGCAGGATGACGTGGCTCTGAGCTCTGTCCTGTGGTAGACGTGAACTGCCACTTCAGAGTATGGTGGTTCAGAACCTGGTCCATAGTGCTGTGTGGAATTAGGGATACTCGAGGTTGAATATTATCTCCACACTCATTAGATGTGTGATCGTGGCCAAGTTGCTTAACTTCTATGAATTAAGCTCAAACTGGCTTATAATTAAAGAGGAGTTTATTGGCTTATGCACTTGGAAAGTCCAGGGAGGTGCCTAGCTTCAGGTTGGGCTGGATCCAGATGCTCAAAAGATGTAAGTCAGGAATCTGTGGTGCATATTCAGTGCTGGCTTCTCACACTGGCTTTCCTCTGGGCTGGCTTCAATCTCAAGCTGTTGGGTTCATTCTCGTGGGAGTAACATGGCTTGGAAGAGCTCCAGGCTTATATCCTCCCAGCTTTGCTCTCCTGGCAGAAAGAGCACACCTCTCGCCCTATGGCTCCAGTGAAAATCGGAGGTGGAGGTCTTATCAGGTCAGCTTGGGTCACCTGTGTATCCCTGGAGTGAGGCAGTCAGGTCAGATCACTGAGATGAGGGAGGGAATGTTTCTCAAAGGAAAAGCAGGGGGCTGTTACCAGGAGAGGGAACTGATGCTAACTGGGTAAAAACAACAGATGCCACTTCTTACTCTCCTAGACTGTGTTCTCTTGGGAAAAAGTGGAAATGTAATAGTTCCCACTTCATAAGGTTTTTGTAAAATGAAACCAGTTAATGTTTGGGTAGCAGATGCTCTTGGTGCCCCACCCATATCCCCATAGCCCTTACCATTTCCACGTACATGGCCGCAGATTCTCACATCAGCCTCTGCATCCCTTTGCCCGCGGACTTCCTCTGGCTGCCAGACCCCGCTTTGTCCATGCTTGCCACAGGCTGGGAATGCTGCGAATTAACAACACCTGGGAGCATCCTTCAGCCGAGGAGCTGGAGGATCCAAACCCCAGCCTCCTCTCCCTTGAATGGGGTAACTCTGAAGTGGGCCTTCTTCACTCCCTCCCAGAGGTTCCTTCGTAGGATTAAGCTCTGGTTGACCAGTGGTGTACCCTTTAACGTTTCCTTCACTTCTTCTCTCTTCTCCTACTTTCCTACCTGTGTTTCCTAGGATCTCCTCCCAAATAAACAACTTGCGCTCCAATCCTTGCCTCAGGGAAACCCAAAGGAACAAAGACTGTCCTGCCCTTTACATCAGGCCTGGCATATTATAAACATTCAATCCAAGTTTGTTATTATTATTGTCATGGTTATTTTGAGTCTCATTTTCTGCCTTAGCTTCTTTTTGCACTAACTGCCTCATCCTTCTTCCTGCCCTGTTCTTTCTGCTTTTCACAGCATATCTTCCTCTTTTGTACCATTCCTCTGCCCTCTCAACTTTTCCTTGTCTCACTACTACTTCTTAATTTTAATCTTTCCCCAGCATAATTATAATTTTGATGAGAGGTTGTACATTTTTAAAGAATTACAAAGAAAAATTGGCAGCTAACAAGATTGATAGACCAAACGACATTGGTTGAGACTGTAAACTTCTTGAAGGCAGGAATGATATTGGTTTTCACTTTGCCTAGAATTAACGCATAAGTTTGTATTCAGAGGGCTTTTTTCAAACAAGACAAATTAGCAGATTTTATTTTAATAAAGGAAGGAGACCGAATGAAACCTACTTCCTCTGTATATTACATCTGCTTCCCATCTGTAGTTTTAGCCAAAATGATAATTTTTTATCCACATCCACAACAGTTTGGCCTCTCGCATCTGCAGAGCCGAGCAGCCACTCACTAAATGATACCCTAGTGGTTTGAGAGTGTTAATGCACCTCATTTATAAAAAAGGAAAACACCCCAGCATCATCTGGACTATTAACCAATTCCCAATATGAGATTAATGCAAAACTTATTTCTTGGGGAGAAAGTGTTTATGAATAAAGATGGATTTTCTCATTAATGGAATGATATCACTTCAGCAAATCACACATTTTCAGTGTGACAAATCGTGACTTGGCAATATGATAGGAATGCACGCAGAAGAAAGTTTGTCTTGAGAGAACCAACCACAGTGGATTTGGAAATCAAAGCCTTTCTGTTTGGGGTTTCCATCTTCAGACTTCTGAATCTTGCACAGCGAGGAGTTGGCAAGGTGGCTGGGGTGATCTTTTCTCAATGAGCTGGCGGCTCCCTCTGCTTCCCAAGGGGCTACTTCCATCTGTTCTGGGCCCCAGTGGGGGTGGAGGGGGTGGCTTGTTTTTATGTTGTTGGGAACCAGCAAACAAACCTCGATGTTACTGTGCTCATGCTAGGTGAGCAAACCTACTGAGGAAGAATTCTTTCAGCAGCAGGGCTGCCCCTGGGAGAGGGGCAGGCTGGGCAAAGAGGGACGCGTTTTATCAGAAGTCTATCCAGGTGGCCCTCTTTGGGCCTTCCCTGTTTAAAAAAGAAAGACCTGGAGTTTTGAGGGGAGCCAAATGTTTGTGGCTGGAGGCCAGACTTCATTTATACAAATGTTCCCCTGCTCGTTGCACAGAGGAGATTCTTTCCACCTGTTTCTGCCTCTCTATCCCTTGATACCTCTGCATGCCCGGGGCCTGCTCAGTGGATCCATGTACCCATCCTCCTGTGTGTGTGGAGATGGGACAGACTAACTTTCAGGGAAAGAGAAGCCACAAGCCAGAAATCTTTGGTTCAAGACCCTGCTGCGCCACTTACCAGCTGTGGGTAGGATGGGGAGTCAGGAGTCTTTCCCTTAGCCTCAGTTTTCTCATCTATAAAACAAAAATAATAATAGCTTCCTAACAGGATCCTCCTGAAGAGTGGATGAGAACACGTAATCACTTCTTAAATGAACACATCTCATAAACGTATACTTATCACCAGTTTGGGCAGTCAGAGAGTAGAACCACACCTCTGTTCTTGGAGGGAGACGTGAAACAGTCATAACAGTAGTGCTAGGATGAGGGGCTCAGTTAGATCTGGCTGACAGAAGGAGGTGGGTCACAAAGTTTGGGCTCAATTCCTACAACTTTGTACCTGGGTGACCCCGGGCAGGTTATTTACCATCTCTGAGCCTGTTTCCACATCTGTGAAATGGGGATAAAGAGTCCTGATTCTTCCAGGATCGTCATGAGAAATAAATCTGTTCATTCAACAAATAGGAAAGGGGATCACAGAGACAGAATTCACTTCCACTGTGGTAGAAGCGGGACCTGAGCTGAAACCAGGTGGCTGCAGGAACAGTGTTGACTTGAGCTAAAATAGACAGGAAAAGCAGTTTACAAACTAAGTTTCTGTAGTGCTTTATATAAACATTATCTAAAGGACTTTATTTAGACAGGAGGCCTAAGAAACTTCAGGCACTAGGCCTAATTTTATATTTTCCAGTCCCTTTATGTTGAATATCTATAGGAGTGGGACTGCAGGGGGATTAATATTGGGGACAGCATGAAGAATTCTTCCCTCTCTTCTCCTCCCCGCGTGGAGACACAGGAGACAATAGAAGTAACGATGGAGGAGAAGCCCTCTATTCAACATTGGTGAGATCACCAATAGAACTTCTGTGGGTTTAATACTTCTTAAAAACTATTGTATTTTTAAAGTCAGGTCAGTCAGCATCATTTGGGTCTGAATTTAGTACATTAAATTCCATCTCTCAGTGTTATTTTTGACATCATGTTTTTAGGAAAAAATCCTTTTCCCCTTTATTAAAATCCATAGTGGCCAGGGAGGTTAGGGACCACTGATTTGAAACACTATTCTTCACGAACCCAGAAAAGGGAATGGTGACCTATTTTTTTAAAAGATCATTTGACATATCTTTGAAAAATAAGTCAATCTCAGAAAAAGAAAACAGGTATTTAGCCAGAAATCTGTTTTCTGAATCTCTACTAGGAGTGATGCTATTTGCAAGAAAACAGAAGCTGTCTTTCTAGAGAGATCCTTTCCTCCTGCTTTCTTTCCCCTCTGAAACGGTGAGCCAATGTTCGTGACATCACTGGGTTGCTGTGGAAATGCTTATTTCACAGAGGATTTCGACCTCAAGTGGGGAATTTACAAGAGGAAGTGTGAACTCTTGGAAAAACACAATCGGTTTAATAAAAATGGGCAACATTTGGAAAAAGGATGCAGAAAGAAAATAATATAAACTGCCTATAACAGGTTGTTTCAAGTTTTCCTGCAAGGATTGAAATACTTATGGGAGCATCTTACACAGATATGCCAATTTTGATTTGAATTTTACTCACTATAAATATCTGTATAAAGAGTTGGGGGAAGCAGGTAAGGAATGGTTTTTTGCAGGAAAAACTTTTGGCCTTTTAATTTATTTATTAGTTTATTATGATAAATTATTAAAATTGAGAGAAAGGTTTGGTCCTAAAATACCATCTTGAGGGGAAGGGAGGAATGATATCCGTTTACATTTTTACAACAGACATTAGACTTAAGAGAATAGCTCCATTTAAAGAATTGTGACTCAAGGGGCCTGAGTTTTAGTGCAGAAGCTACAAAATCCTTTTTCGTTTTAAACTGTTAAATCAACAGAATGCCAAACGAGAGCCTTTCTTCCTGCTGGGGCAGTATTGTCCCCTAAATCCACTTTCCACTTCTCTCAGCCTAGCCTAGTTTGATGTAGCACCGACTTAGCTTAACTACACCAACCGGCAGAAGGAAGTGGGTTTGCATTCGGGATGGGAGGAGGCGGCCCCGGGTGTGTGTGCCTGCGTGTGCGCGCGCGCGGAGGACGAGGGGCACCGGGAAAGAAAGAAAATCGAGATATAGCAACTGTGTGAAAATAATCTCCCCGTGGCTGGAACAGGGGTCTCTGCACGGGAAAGCAATTTTAGGAATTTAAAAAAAAAAAAAAATCTTCAAAGAGGATGGGAAGAAGGCTTGCCAGGAGGGTGCGGGGCGTAGCGGGGGACCTGTACGTCTCCGCGGGCATCTTTCTTTCCCCTTCCCCGGCTTCGGGGGACCCCCTCCCCACCCACCCACCTGCCCGCGGCTGCACCCGCGTCCCCTGCCGTCCCGGGGCACGCACGGCCGGGCGGGGAGAGAGGTCGGCGGCCGGGGGGGCTGCAAAGGTCTGGCGGCGCGGGCTGATTTAGTGGCCGGGGCTGTAGTACAGGCTGTCCCCGGCAGCCGGCGGAGTCAGCGCGCCCACGTGACGGCCCCGGCTCTCCGGTGAGCTCCCCAAACAGACGCACACCCAGCCACACGCTCGCACACACACACACACACACGCACGCACCCCCGCGCGCACACGCCCGCCCGCCCGCTCGCTCTGCCTCTGCGCCCTCCATCCCGGCTCGCTCATTCTCTCGCCCTCTCGCTTCCCCTGCGGTCTCTCGCTCTGCGCGCACACACCACACACACGCACACGCACACACACGCGCGCACACACGCAGCCGGCACAGGCGGCGGCGGCGGCTGCCCAAGTCAGGACGAACCTCTCTAGGTACCGTCTTGAGAAGGCGGCAGCGGCGGCGGCGGCGGCGGCGGCCGGAGCATCCCTCCTCACCCGGAGAGGGAGCACCGCCGAGAGTTTCCGTTCCCTTCCCCCTCCTTTTCTTTATTTTCGAGAGAATTTCTTCTTCGCTTATCGGTTTAATTCGATTTTGAAAATTTTGGGTTGCTTTTTTGTGTGTGCCTTTTTTTTTCTTTCCTCATTTTATTTGCATCCAGAGCATGGCGGGCTGCGGGCTGTCGGACGACACCTTCTTCTCTTCCTTCTTTTACAACTACGGCTCCTGGGAAACCCCTTCCAACCAGGTAAGGGGTGGCTCGGTGCCGGGCGGCGTCGCGCCCCGTGCCCCCAGCCGCGCGCTCACTTGGCACTCGGCGGGGAGGCAGAAGCTCGGGAGGGGGTGGGGAGGCTGGGGGGCCAAGTGGGTCGCACTGTCTGGGTCAGTGCCAACCGGCGAGAGGAGGTGTCCCCCCCCTTCCCCCAGCACTAGCTCTCCAGTCTCCAGGGTCTGTCGCGTCCCTCCCGTGCTTAATCTGCCATCGACACCTCCTCCCCTCTACCACCTCCCAGCCCAGCGGGAACCCGAGAAAGAGGCAGGAGCCGGCACGTTACCCCGAACAACTCCAGGCAAAACCAGGGAACTCGAGCGCAACCTTCCCCAAGTCGCCGCGGGCGCCGCGCCCCTGTGCGCCTGGCGCCTGCCCGCCCTCCAGTTGCGCCGAGGGGCTGCGGAGCTGCGAGTCCCCCGCGACGTACTGTTCCCCCCTTCATTCCCCCCGGGCCCCGAGCCACCTCTTTCCCTAAAATGGCTGCATCTCAAGTGGAGGCGTCCGCTGACCCCGCGGAGGGGGGAGGGGGGGCAGAGTGGATGCTCCGCTGCCCATGACCCCGCGCCTCCCCCGGCGCGCACAAGCACCCCACAAACACACACACACTTAACTTTGATGACTGTGCAATGCAGTCCGGCTGCATCGTGCCCTCGACGCTCCCCGCCGCCGGCCTCTAGGTGTGCATGTCTGTGTGACTGGGGTGGGGGGTGGTTCGGGGAAGCTGGGGGTAGACGCCGGAAGGGGGGCGTGGAAGGACATGGATCTTAGCGGGCCACTGGTAACCTGGAGAGACAGGCGTGTGTTCAGGGTCTAGGAGTGCAAAAGCTATATTGGGAGGCAGAACGAGAAAGAGAGAGAGGAAAAATGCCTTTTAATTAAATAACTGTTGTAGTCTGCTGCCCCCACCGCTTGTTTGGTGAAAGTCTACAGGCATCTGTCATCTCCAAACTACACCGGGAAGTGGAGCTGGAGTCGAGGGAGGGGTGTGTGTGTGTGTGTGTGTGTGTGTGTGTGTGTGTGTATACACGCGCGCGCTGTGTCCAGGCTGGGGAAAGTTGGGGCCGGAGGCGAGGTGAAGGAGCATTGGTCAAAGGCAGCAGCAACTCGGTGGGCGGTCCGGGGCGCGGGGGATTCCCAGGCCTGGCGGAGCGCGCATCGCGGGGGGAGCGGGCCGGCGCGGGTGGGGTGTCGAGGAAAAGAGCTCTGCTGGGCCCGGCTCGCCCAGCCGCCGCGGCATCTCTTCTCCCCAGCCCGCCCGCCAGCCTCGGCCGCTCGCGGGGCTGCCCGCCGCACTCGCCGGCTCTGGCGCGCTCTCTCCCGGGCCCGGGGCGCAGCGCGCTCCTGCGAGCTCCCGGCAAAAAAGCCAAAGCCCCAAGCAAAACAACGGAAAAATGTGCTCCGCCTGCCCCGCATCACCCCCAGTTGGCAAGAAACTGAGATCGTCTAACTAGTAGTTGCCGGGCGAAGACCTCGCCTCTCCGGCGTGGGCTCTCCAGAAAGCGCTGCGGCCATCCGAGTGGATAATACATAAGGGCGGCCCGGGAGCCTTGGAGAGGCTCCTGCCGCCGCGGCAGCAGCAGCAGCAGCAGCGGGAGACGGCGGCGAGCTCCGGCCAGACCGCCGGGCCGCCGCTGCGGGTGGGGACGTCTGGGCCGCTCCCGGGAAGCGCGCCGGCCGCTCTCAGGGCGCACAGCCCCGGGTGGGGCAGGAGGACAGCTCAGGCACGTGAAGTGCGGGTTCGGGGAGAGGCAACTGGGAAAGGGGAGGCCCCGCTGTGAGTAGAAACTTGCAGGAACTGCCGGGGTGGTCGAACTGGCTCTGGAGTTGGGGGACTCGGGGGTTCCCTGGCTGTCCGTTGCCGGCGCTGGGGGCCGTCTCCAGGCCACCCTGCCCCGTCTAGCGGGGCCCGGGTAATTTCTTTGCCTTCGCGCGTCGACTCTGAATTGCGGAGAGCCAACGACCCCTCCAGCCCGGCAAACTCCAGCTCTCCAGGAGCGGGCGTCCGCGCGCCCCTCTGTGTGTGTGTGTATGTGTGTGCGTGCGCGTGTGTGATTGTCGATGGGTCAAAAACCAACCCCAGCTCGCCTTTAAAGACCGAGACGGATAGGAAAGGCTTGAACCACACACCTGGCACAAGCCGGGCCAGGATTCGGGATTCGGGATTTCTTGGCAGCCAGGGGCCCCGCTGTCCTGGAGTCAGATGCGTTAGGATAAGTTTCCCGGCGCGCACCTCCGACCTGCACCTCGGGGCCGCGAAACTCGGGCACTTGTTTTCCTCCTGAGGAGGAGAGAAAGGAGACTTGAGTGTGAGGAAGCAGGCAGTGATACAGCTTTACAGCGATGGGAGGTCTGGCAACATCTTTAATGAGATAGGAAACAAGTCGTTTGCGTGCGTTTAAAAGCGAAGGGCTGCGGCCGGATTTTGCAAGACAGGCAATCACGTGCAAACTCCTTGGAAACCAAAGGAGGTGGGCGAGAGGGAGGGGTGCGGGGCAGGACTGGAGTAAAGGAAGAAAGAACAAGAGAGGGAGGGGTGGCGTTTTAAAAAGAGGAAATCTATCGGTTGGTTTCTTCGGGTAAAGTTAGTTTGACTTGATTTGGAAAAGCATTTTCACCAAAGGCAAGATCTTTCTTCTGGAGAGGGAGACTCATGTTGCTAAGAAAATCGGAAAGAATTTCTGATAAAGCAGCTGGCGCTGCTCTGTGGAGGGTGATTAGCTCAGAGGCTGGTATTGGGTGGCGTGCTACTCTTAGTGCAGTGGAACTGTATGGTGGGGAGAGGGAAATTATCTGGGATATGGATTTCTCCTTCCAGTGGTGCGGTATGAACTTGATAAAGTACAGAAACAAATGAGAGATGTACATCGTTAGAGGAAGGTGCCCTCAGGTGCTACAGAAGCCTTAACCTTTGGTGGTAGATGCAGCCGGGCGGTGCGTTTTTAGCAGCATTTGTGGTTTCCAATGGGGCCATATCACCGTTTTCAGGGATGAAGACTGTATGTGCGCATGGATCTCGGTTTTCACTGATCTCCAGTTTGCGTTTTCAGCGTTTGAACATGGGCCCGTGACTGAGAAAGCTGCTCCTAACTGTTCCTACAGAGAGGAAGGATAAAAACAAAGACAACACTTTGAATCTCATCCTGGACTAGGGCACGGCTGCTTTGGGGAGGCCTGGGCCAAATTTGAAAGAGTGAGACTTATTCATGATTTTTACCTGAATGACTGCCAAAAAGCTTACAGATCCTCTGTTCCTTAAAAATAGCAATGCTCTTCAAATATAATTTGTTGACTCTACCTCAGTTAAAAATAAAACCTTCTTCCTAGTGTTATAAAGTGCTTATGAAGGTAAGCATTGACTGTACCAAAAAAAAAAAATCAAGCTTTTTATTTCCAGATCAATATGATGTGCTCTCAACATCTAATACCATGTAAAAGGAGCCTTTTTACAACATCAATAGGAGGCAGGCACATCTCCCTAAGAAGCTCTTTTCCTGGAATCACAAGGCATTTTGATTACTTTCATTTTCACAAGAAACATGATTATGACACCTCTGGTTATAAACAAGCAAGTGAAAAAAATAATGAAGATGGGAGTTCTTTATATAGAGACCTGGAAATTTGGAAACAACTGGGGCATTTATTCATTACTAAACACGAAAACAAAAACGAAAAACCCAACCACGAATCATTGTTGACTGGCAGGTTTTTAGTTATTCTGTGACATTTTATTATTCAAGCTGGGCGGCGGGGAGTGGGATGGGGTGAATATTTTGGAGAGATCCCAATGTGTATTAGAGCCGAAACTATATCTGTTCCCGTCTAAAAACTGGGAAATTCCATCTTATGTCTGAATAGACCATGTTGCAGATATTTTGGACCCACTTGCCAATGTGCAAAACATACCATAGAGAGAGTGTGTGTGTGGGGGAGAAGCATCTGCTTAGGTAGAATTTATTTCTTCAATTAGAATGAAAACCCCAATTAAAGTGTGTATGTGAAATGTCTCTGATTTGGCTCTGTGCAGCAGACAACAGACTATTCTTTAATTTACAGTTTCACGCCTAGGGATGGCAGTAGTGCAAGCTTCCAAAACCCAGCTTTATCTTTTTCTGTTGTGCTTTTTCAACCTGTGAGTCTCTCCTGGAGTTGCTTTAGCTTTCTGTCTCCATCATCAAGCTGATCTCGGAGTGGTCTTTACTGCCTGCCTTTTGGACCTGGGTCACTTTCTTCCTTGTCACTGTGTAAGCCCAAATCGAAGCAGGCCAGGTCTGTATGATATTGAATCAATCCATTGAGAGTGAAAAATGGAGCCAATTAGCTGACTGCTTGGGTGTCCATGAGGCCAGACATCTGCCTTTATTCACCCTATTGACCACTTCTTTGGCTACTGGATGGCTTCACCTGAGTTTTTGAAAAGACATTACCACCACACTCGACTCTGCTCTTTTACTGTTCTTTTTCTCTCCCCACCCCCACCACTCCCTCCAGTTTTCCAGACCGGAAATATAAAATGGCTTCCTTATAAGGACACACACTATCTTCTCAGAGTGGGCAGTGACTATTTGAATTCAGCCCTGTACTTTTGTTAGCCAGTACCTATAATTCTTTGTACTCCATCTTTTCAAGCAGGATAGAAGTTTCAATGCAGAATCATTAATGGATGTGGGTAAGTTGTTGAAAGCTTGTGCTGACTTTTTTTTTTTTTTTTTTTTGGCTTGGGACTACTTCCATGAGTATGGATAGCCCAAGTAGAAAGCAGCCCACTGAGGAACACTTCTTTTCCGTCCAGTCCAAGTACTATAAAGAATCCAGTATGTTTTCCCTCTTTCCTGGGTATTTCATAATTCTTAAAGTAGTAACAATGTTTGGATCCACAGAGATGAACCAAGACTTGGAAATACCCTCCATTTACCAAGTTGTTAGAAAGCCAATATCTGAAAGTTCAAAGAATATAAACTGGGCCTCTCTATGTTTTAAACATTTTTCTTTTCCTGAAGATGTTTGTATGAACTGCAAAATAGTTTTTAGGTGCATTTCTATATATTTACCTTAAATAAGTTTTAGAAATCCAGCTCACCTAACCCCAATTTTTCCAAACATTCGGTTTCTCCTAGGCAGATAAAAAAGTAAAAGAGACTTGTAATAACTTGGCGTTGTTGGGGGTCTTCCAGTAAGACTAACTTCCTTAAGGCACCAGCTTGAAAATATTCACTTTTCTTTGTAAAGTTCTATTGACCTAAAACTTGGGAACCAAAGAGCAGGGACAATAGTTACCATTTATTAATGCTGTTCCAAACACTTTTCATGTATTTGACTCGTTGAATCTCCACGACAACATGTGAGTTAGGTAGTTTTATTTTTATTCTCATTTTGTAGATGAAAAAAATGAGGCACAGAGAGTTAAGTACCTGGCCTAAGATCTCAGTGCTAGTTAGGGGCAAAACTGGGATATCCTCCAGGCAGTCTGGTCTCAGAGCCCAGAGTGCCACTTTCCTCTTCCTGGCCACACTCTGCTTGCCCTCCAGTATAGCATAAAGATGTTGTGGGGCCGCGAGTACATTCCTACCAAGTTTGTGATGATGTCATTCATTTGCCACCTTCATGAAATAGTGACAAACTCCTTTGTTTGCCCATTTTTTCCCTCTTTATATATATATAACCAGATATACTTCTCTTTGGTAAATGACATGAAGTCTTCTGTTTTGGTGAAATCATCCGTAACTACCTGATGCTTTTTTTTTCTTGGTGATGGACTAAATGTTTGAGTTTACCATTCTTTTTGGTTTGAATGGTTGATTCATTTTGAGAGAGAGACAAGGTTTTCAGATTGTCAGCTCCCAACATCAGATAACTATGATTTAGTAGAGGGCTCATTCCAAATGTATGTGAGTATCAGTAAAATAACACTCTACAAAAGAAATGTAATTTTAAGATACATGAATAGGATAAACAATTATCATTATTATGTAATTAAATATATCACCTATTTTATATAAATATTGTATATGTAAATCAAATATAATTGTTGTAAATAATCATTCAGATGCATCAAAACCCCATCTCATATATATATATATATATATATATATATGTATGTATATATTAAGGCATTAACTCATTCTCATTTTATAAGCAAACCCATATCATTTTGGGTTTGCGCTGTATATAGTTTGCGATTTAGTCCAAAATACACCTTTCTCATCATGGCCGTGTTATAACAGGTGTCTTCTGTACTGAATCATGCACCTAACATTTATGTCCGTCATGAACTAATACCTTTTAGTGGTTCGTCCCTTATATTGTGATCTTCCAAAATATAGTTGTGAGGAGGGGAGGAGAAACATTAAATGTCAGTAGTTACAGCAAGACAGTCTCTAGAAGAGGGCAAAGAGTTTCTCTCAGGTTTCACGTTCCTGTGGCCCTAGCGGAAATGCAAAAGTGCAGGGTTTGCACTGGAATGAGAATGGGGTCACCTAGCCTTTGTAGTCATCATCAAGGAAGCAGAACTTCCTTCCCGAGAGACCATAGGAAATCAATGATCACACTTTGCCAGTGAAGAGGTAAATGTGGACAGCAGACGGCATTAAATAAAAGGGCAGCAGAAAAGTGATTTACTCTAGAAGGCAGTGTGACTTTTTGGTCTCTTCAAAGAATTCACATTTTTGATATAACAATTATATTTAAATATTTATTTCTTTTGGATTATATGTTTAAAAAAAAAAGGAAAAGAAAAAATGCCATTAAATGATGTTCCCATCTTTTTTGCTTGAAGATAGTTACTGAAGGAAAGCAGAGTGTCCAGGGTATGGTATTATATCCCTTCCTGCCCTTATTTTTTTGTTAATAAGAATTGACCTGATTTATTAAAGTTACTAGATTTCTGTTTGTTTATTTCGTGTCATCCCTGACGCAGAGGAGGACCTTGTCACGGGGGAAGGCTCACCTTGACAGGAAAGTATTGCAGAGCCGTCCTCATCCAGGAGAGGCACGGGGAGGGGAGTATGTTTGTGGGGAGGCGGGTGATTGCTGATGTAAGGAGAAACATAGATGTGGAAGCTTAATGAATGTGCAAAAGCAAGTGTGTGGTTCTCCTATGCTTCCCCTCTTTAGCGTGCCCTTCTGATTGCCTTCTGAGCACATCTTCCTGTAGATTTGTGGTACAGAGCTGCAAAATGACCGTCTGGCTTATATCTGGGAGAACACAAAACATCCATGTAATCTCTTGCCTGAAAGCGTATTAGAAAGTGTGTTAGTTGTGTAACAGCAAAACGAAACAAGCCAAAAAGACACAAAGAGAAAGAAAGAAAACTCTAACCCAAAACCCCTACCACATTTTGCTCCAATTTATTATTTCCAGTAGCAGTTTAGTCCCTAATGTTAACAATGAATGATTATGATTCTGTAGTTTCGTTTACAGCACAAATTAGCATTTTGTTTTCTGTTACAGCTTTTGAATGAGGAATTATAATGTATAATTTGCTGAAAATAGATGTTATCATCTCTTAGGATGAGAACAACCACATAAACTTGAACAAATGATAAAAATGGAATCAATTACATTTCAAATGGAAGTAGTTTACAAACCTCCAAATACAAAGTGGCAGTAGTAGCTGGTTATTGTAACAAATAATTAGTTTTTTTAAACAACATTTATTGAATTCC
This sequence comes from Equus quagga, assembly GCF_021613505.1. Classification (NCBI taxonomy): domain Eukaryota; kingdom Metazoa; phylum Chordata; class Mammalia; order Perissodactyla; family Equidae; genus Equus; species Equus quagga. Next base: position 136,275,096 of record NC_060269.1, read on the forward strand.
ATTGACAATTTGGTAATTGTTCACAGTCGACTGTCGCCCTCCCTCCAGCAGAATGAAATGTGGCGTGGAATGGCTGCATTTTATAAACTGCGGCTTCCTCATTATTTAGTGTTGCCACCAGAATGTATGTTTATTTGTGTATGTAACCCTTTCTGCGTAATAGGAAAATATTGAATTGAAGAAAACGCTGTCACCAAATCTAGTTGGCGGCTTAAGATAAACATCCAAGGGCTGGTGTTTGAGAGTGTTTCAGGTTCCAAAGAAAGAAAAGAAGCAAGTCATCAGAATGAGTGGGTTTGAGTATCTGTTGAAGGGGAAACATTTTAAATGATTTATCAAACAGACACATCTTATTTTTACTTCAGCAAGAGTTAATTTTTCTTTTCCACTCCCATCGCTCTCCCTCCCACAACCCTTTCCAACTGGTATTGTCATTGTTGGTGTGAGTCTCTCCTCCCATAGTGCCCAGGAAGCTCCTTGCGGGGAGGAACCATGTCTCCCTCGGTTCTGGATCCCTCATCATGCCTAGCCTGTTGTAGTGGGATGGAATAGATGTATGGAATAAATGGTGGAAATTTCAGAAAACAACTTTTATGCCATTATATGTGTCACTTTATTTCTTGTTCTTTGTTCCATCTCTCCGGATCATGAGGACAATCCTGCAATGTCATTTTTGAAAATGAGAATTTGACTTGGAGAATAAATGAATCCTGCCTTCATTTAAGCATCCCCAGGGAAGACCATGGATGGTTTACCATAGGCTCATTAGACCTTTTAATTTTTAAAATGAAAAATTATGAAGCCTATACTTAATAAGTTTAGAAAGGATAAAGGAGGAAAAGTGGGACTCTGAGGTTTTTTAATTTTTCTTTCTCTTCTTTGGTAACTGCTACATGCTGAGTGGATCATTCATTTTTGATTATTTCTAAGAGATTAATCCATTTCTTTAAAGTTAATATGCAAAGAAATATGTTCAACATCACTTTATTTTTAGATCCCACGATTTAGTCTGAAACAAATCAGTGGTGCATTATAAACACACAAGAATGTGTCTAATGACAGGAGTCAGGCTGAACAGATGCTAAAAAAGATGCCTTGTGTGAAGTCGAGGGAGCTGCAGGAGGGAATGGAAAAAAGTCTCTAGAAGATGGAGGGCTTGTGAGGTGAGCACTAAGGAGAGTTTTTGCCCATCACGTAGGTGCTGGAGAGCACTTCAGAGCAGAAGGGACTCCATTTGCTCCTGCATAAAAGTAGAAATGATGACATCCATCCCCTAGAATTGTCGTAAGGATTAAATGAGACCTTGGCCCTGGAGAGACGTTTGTTATTGACTAATAAAGGGCAGAGTCCATATTAGGTCTTATCAGTCAGTCCTCAAATATTTATAGAGTCCCTACTGATGTGGCAGCCTAGGAGAGTGCCTGGCACATAGGAGATTCTCAATAAATTATATCGAGTCAATAATAATAGAATCCATGTGGTAGATACTTACTATAACACTCTAGAAGCCTTTTAAAGTGCTTTTCATGGATTAACTCATTTAGTCATCAAAATAACTCTGTGAGCTTGGTACTGTTATTAGTATTACAGGTTACCTATTACTACTGAGGGAGCCAAGGCACAGAGAGGTGAAGGGACTTACCCAAGATCATGTAGCTGGTAAGTGGTACAGCTAGGATTTGTATCTATTGTGTCTGGCTTCCAAGCCCATATATTTTAACCACCATGCTAGGCTGCCTTCAGGTGGATGAACCGATAGATGACAGAAGAGAATCAAAGAGGAGTAAAGTATGCTGCCTTTAACATGGGTGTGGGTTACAAGTGGAGCCCCACCTCTACAAAGAGGGGGTTAGGGAAAGGTTAGAGCTTTAAGAAAGCAGCGGGTAGCAGTGCTGTGGTCATCGGACAAGGGGGAGTTTACTTTTGGCTGGAAGAATCACAGAAGGTTTTAAGAAGGCGGTGGCATTTGATTAGGGCTTTGAAAAATGGAGAGGATTTGGGTAGGTGAGAATGAGGGTGGGAACGGGGCAAAATGGGCAATTCAGACAAAAGGAAAGCAGGGCAGGAATTTGTCAAGGAGTAGTTGGGAAGGCTGGTGCTTGTTGTTGTGGTTTATTTTTTTCATTCAACAAGATTTATTGAATACCTACAGTGTGCTTGTCCCTGTCCTCAAGGAGCTTTAATTTAGTAGGAGGGATATAAATCACATGATACATATGATGTACATATAAAGCCTTTTGTATCTATATACATAAATATATGTATACATATCAACCTGTCTATCATCTGTCTACCTTCCTTCCATCTGTCCATCCATCCGTCTATGCATCCATCCATCCATCCATCTATCCGACCATCATCATCTCTTTTGAATTGCGTGAAGTGCCAAGAAAGAAAAAGAAAGACTGTGTATAAAGAGAAGAACCGGGGCCAGCCCCGTGGCTGAGTGGTTAAGTTTGTGCGCTCTGCTTCGGTGGCCCAGGGTTTTGCTGGTTGGGATCCTGGGCTTGGGCATGGCACTGCTCGTCAGGCCATGTTGAGATGGCATCCCCCATACCACAGCTAGAAGGACCCACAACTAAAAATACACAACTATGTACTGGGGGCTTTGGGGAGAAAAAGGAAAAATAAAATTAAAAACATTTTTTTTTTTTTAAAAAAAGAGAAGAACAGGCTAAGAGGTGAGGTCTACCCTACTCATTGTTTCAACTTTGGAAATTTACCAGTAGGGCCTTTGGAGGGTGAAGCTACCTTCTCCCTTGGAGTCATTGGTTCTCTCACGGACAGTCCTCTTTCCTCTCTCTTAGCACAGGGAAGTTGCTAGCAGAGTTGGGATCATGTGAGTTAATAATCTAGGTAAGAGAGTTGCTTCACCTGTTCCTTCTGTCACAAGCCAGCAAGAAAACTTTCAAACTTAGTTGAAAGTCAAGACCTTTGCGTCATTTAAAATCTGCTCTGTTGACCACAACTAGAAGGACCCACAACTAAAAATATACAACTATGTACCAGGGGGCTTTGGGGAGAAAAAGGAAAAATAAAATCTTAAAAAAAAAAATCTGCTCTGTTGAGAACGTCAAAAGAACAGTTTAATTAGTAAATCAAATAGAAGGTTTTATTTGGGATCTTATTGCTCTTTACTAGGTTACTAAACTTTTTCTGGATTACAATTAGTCACCCAAACTAAGAGTGAAATAACATCTGAAGTTGGGGACGTACTCTGAGGCCCGTGCAGCAGTGCTAATGAAATCCTGTACTTTTTTCTTTGTGTGTTGTGAAACTAAAAGGATTACATAGCTTTGTGAAAACAGCCCAAAAAACTGTAAAAGGGAATGGAATGATCTTTACGATGTTTATCAAAGGCCTGTTATTTTAGGCAGTAGGACTCCATTGCTAATTGATTTTTTGACCCTGCTAGTAACAGTTGCATCAGAAATAATTTAAAAATTATTTCTCCCAATTAAACTGGTCTTAAAGAACAAGTTGCTAGAAAACAACGGGTTGATTCTTGGTTTACAAGTATGAACTGGTTCATTTTTTCCAAAATTTTGGCCATACTCATTCTTTTACTGTGCTAGTATAATCAAATATGATGATATTTTTGGGAGTGTTTGAAAACTGTAAAGTATTCTCTTAGTCATTATCATTATCGGGGAAGGAGAATTTGCCTTCTGAAAGGAGAAACCATTTTTTCTATTATAGTAGCATTGCACAGACCCAGAAATAAAGTAAATGTTAAATAAGTATACATTATACTCATTTATGTAATTATTTTTAAAATGCTTGTTTGCAATGATATCTAACATTTGCATTGTGGAGCCTCACTCCAAAACAACGACTAAATCTGTATTAAATCTCTTTGCTTCCTCTGTAACCCATTCTGTCAAGTGACCTCTCAAAGCATCCCAAACAAGATTGACTGAGGTCATTCCAGGCTAATGAGTCTGCCCCAAGCGTTACTTAGTTGTTTAAATAAGGTAATTAGAGAATGTCCTGTAATATGAGAATGTCCTGTAATGTATCCTTTGAAAATACTTGAATATCCTTCTTTTCTGGAAAATTTTGGGAAAATGCCAAATTTGGGGCATATACAGTATGTAAGAAGCCTTCATAAATAGTAAACACTGCTTAAACGCTAGTGGTTCTTATGTGTTCTTTGGTGCCTATTGTATTTAGAGGAAATAACTACAATTTTTTTCTTAGTTGATTTATAAATGCCTTGAGTTTTTTTTTTTGTTTTTCTTTTTTTAACATTATTTGCAACCCCATAACATTAAATACAGTGCAGGGCTTGAAATAGATGCTAACAAAAATCTTTATTGCTCATTTGAGGAGAGAAATAACCTTTGACTCGTTCTGGGAATTTAAAGATATCAGCCCCTAATTCCAAAAAGATCCAAACAGAGAGGGGCAGGAGCATTCCTTAAAGCACTTCCTCAAAAGGACATTTGCTAAAAACGGAGTTTTTCCCCCAATTAGGACAAATACCTCTTTTATTCTGCATTTTCAGGTATAAGGAATACTTTCTTCCTTTGTATTTACCACTTAATTTAAAAAATATATTTAGATTTGATTTTCTAGGGCTTTGTTTTGAACGTCATATGCCAGGAAACTGATAAAAGCATATTATTATATTTTTCTTATTACAGAGTATAGCATTTTTGTTTTGGGAATTTTTCTTAGAAGAGTTCAGAGAAAAGAGGAAAATCAAAACCATACATAATGCAAACACCTAAAGATAATCACAGATAATATTTTAATGTCTATCCTTCCAGTCTTTCTTCTAGGCTTACATATTTCACTTTTAAATTAGTGTCACATGTCAGTATTTTTATGACCTGATTTTAGACCAATAAATCCTAACCAGCTTGCCATGCAATATTTCCTATGTCTCTATATCCCTTTTAATGGCTCTGTAGTAGTCCATTGTATGATTTTTAGGACCATTTATTTAACCCTCTCCTAGATATTGGATATTTAGGTCGTCATCAATTTTGACTAAATCTGGTGCATATCTATGGTTATTTCTTTAGGATAATACCCAGTAGGGGAAATGCTGGGTTAAAGGCCATAAAAAATTTTAAGACTTTTGTTGTCATTGTCTCTCAGAAAAGATGCAAAAACTTACACTTCCAGCAGGTACATGTGAGCGTACCAAATGGAGCCTATTATGAAATGAATCCTCATATTACAGTATTTCCTCTGTCCATTTGAAAACTTCAAAATAAACCTTTTTAATGACCACATCAGTCAAGAGGTCATACTTAGAACAATGATGACCTTCTTTTGTTTTTCATTTTTTGCACAGTCTTAGGTCTGCTAGAACATAACGTGAGTCAGGGGATCCAAGCAAACAGTTTGTGTCAAGAGTTTAACTCTGGCTATTGGATGAGCATTTTTTTTCTTTCCAGGGCATAATATCTCTGCAGATACCTACCGGCTCACGTTCTCTTGAGATCTACACAGAGAAAAACCTTTCTTGTTCCACTCATGGGACTACTTAAACTTCAAAACAAGGAATGAGTCTGGACTCTAAGCAGCATCTCTTGTCATTCCTGAGATAATTCCAAGAGAAGAGGAATGTTGACTATATACGAATGCATCATTGTTGTTGGTCTGGTCTGGACCCAGACATGACAAATCTTAGAGATATTTGTGAAAATATAAACTCTTACACAAAAGTGATGATAATGAAGTTCCACAATGAAGGTCATTCTCATTTCTCTTGGGCTCCCCGACTTCCTTTCTCAGTTGACCCCCTCACAGCTTTTTCAGTAGTGCTTTTGGATGTTTGGTTCATTAACAATATAAATTCCCTTTCCCCAAATTTTGCCTTTACTGCAATTTGATTCCTCCCTAAGGAAGCGCATTTTTGGGGGGTAGCGGCTGTTCATCTGTCCATGCCTCTTAGGCCCAGAGGAGCTGTGATCACTGCTGCTTCCAGGACTTGACTTTACCACTATCACACAAATCTGTGTGATTCCTGTAGGCCCCAGTGAAATTTCCCTAGACTATATCCCACCCTTCTTCCTGGCTGTCTTATCCTCTCCCTGTCACTTCCCCTTGTCTCCTGAGGGCTCAGGCAGCTGGCTCAGAAACCCTTGCATGGAAGGTGTACCCAGTGGCTTAGCTTCAGAGTTGCAACACTTTACCTCCCCCCACTACGCTTTGGCAGCCCAGTCACATCGCCCACACCCTGGCCTCATCCTTCGGAATGGCTCTGCTTCTGGAACCTTAAACTCTAGTATAATCATATATGACTATAGCCTCATAGCCTTTCTGCTCCCTCACCTACTTATTTCCAAGAGCTCTGGTCCCTGTACAACTCTGTCTTTTTCCCAGTTCATACTTTGTCCCTTGCTCCTTTTTTAGCCAACCCAGGGCCCATGATACATCACTTTAACCACTCTCTTGCCAAAACCTCAAAGCCCTTAATCTCTTGCCCTTCTATATCTGTCCACTAAATCCCAGTCCTGTGGTAGTCCAACCAACGGCCTTGTTTGCTTCTGCATGTGAGCTGTTGGAAAAACACAGTCATGCTAAAGAATGTGACCATAATTTTATTGTCCCCAACATCAGTGCTATTCAGCAAGCCTTGTATGGGTCATCAAGCTCACTTACTGTCCATATCTGCAACTCCAAACTCTGCCCACTGCCCTCAACTCTCCTGCCCACCACTGGCTCCCTTCCTAGGTGAGGATTCATGGTCACCCAATGTAAATTCCCTCAACCTTTTGTCTCATGTCTGGAAATCTCCATCTTTCCACCCCCAGCTTTCCTTGCATGTGTACTGTGGATATCATTCTCGCTCTTACCACCATCCTCTCCAGGACCTTGGTCCATCAGTTATGGCTTTATGATTCCATACACTTAGGAATAAATGTACCAAAATCTCTTCCATCTTGAAAAGTTCTTCCATGAACTTCCACTTCCCTTTAGATGTTGTCTATTTCTTCTTTTATTGAACCACATGGAAGGTGTTGATATTGGAGACTATACATTTTAATGTCATGAGTCCTCATGACTGAGGTTGTTTTCTCTCAGTAGCTCACAGATTCCTGGAGCAAATTGGCAGATAGTGTTCCAAGGCAAGTGACCTATCTGCCAAGCTCAGCGAGAGACTTTTAGACACTCGTTGTTTCCATATCCTCCCCTCCCATTCACTTTTTGATAACCTCTAGGAAGGGTTCAGCCCTCACCACTTTGCTGAAACGCTTCTGGCAATGACTTCATATTCCCAAATGTGGGGGACTCTTTTTCTTTTTTTTGACATTTCTGTAATTTTGATTCTGTCAAGAAATTCCTTTGACTTCTCTGGCATCTTCCTGTCTTTCATCATTTCTCCTTCTCTCCCTCCTTGACTCTCTTGCTTTGCCTGACCTTGAATGTGATGTTCCTGGGGTCCGAACCTGGATATCCTCCTCTTTCACTCTATTCATGCTCTCCTGTGGCAATCTGCCCTTGCATTGAAATCCGTCACATGCCTGTCTTTCAGATTCATATTTTCGGGCAAAATCTCTCTCCTGAGCTCTATAGGACTATTTAACCAACTGGCTCCTTGCCAGCCCTATTGATGTTTCAAGCACAATATGTCAAAGACGGAATTGCTCATCCAGATTGTGTGGCTCTGGAATTCCTTATCTGGGTGAAAGGCAACAATGCTTATCCTGCGTATCAGTTAACTTTTGTGGAATACCAAACTACCCAAAACTTTGTAGCTTAAAACAACCAGCATTTATAAGTGCATAATTATATGGGTTAAGAATGTGGGCTGAGATCAGCTGAGTGGTTCTGCTGGATTCAGCTGGGTTCACTTATGCTGAACCAGGCAGTTGGCAGTTGATGGCCTCACTCATATATCTGACATATGGTTGGCTGTTGGCTGGGGATGTGGGGCTAACTGAGCCAAGTATCCATGTATCCAACATCCAGCAGGCTAGCTCAGGCTCATTCACAGTGCAGCAATCACAGGATTCCCAAGAAAAGCAAGAGAGAGGAAGCTGCAAGATCTCTTGAAGCCTGGACTTGGAACTTATAAAATATCACTTCTGTCTTTTTCTATTGGTCGGAGCAAGTCACAAGGCCAGCCAAGATTCAGGAGTGGAGAAATAGATTCTACCTCTTGACGGGAGGAACTGCAAGCCACATCACAAGGACACGCATGTGTCTGGTGGGGGTAGGGGGCAGGTTGAGAAGGGTGGGTGGGAGGAAATTAGTGGCCACTTTTATAATTTAGTGCACCCCTAACTCAGGTCAACCTATAGCTCTTGCTTTCCTTCTGCTTTCACTTCTCGTCAGTCATCAAGTCATATTGATTATGCCTTTATTATAACTGTCTTACTTGTTCCTGTCTTCAACCACTGGTCTATATAATTTTTAAGCCTTACTTCTGTACTAGTTTGCTGGGGCTGCTGTAACAAAGGACCACGGACTGGGTGGCTTAAACAACAGAAATTTATTTTCTCACAGTTCTAGAAGTCCAAGATCAAGATGTAAGCAGAGTTGGTTCCTTTGGAGGGCCATGACGGAAGGATCTGTTCCAGCCCTCTCTCCTTGACTTGTAGATTGTCATTTTCTCTCTGTGTCTCTTCATAGTGTCTTCCCTCTGTATGAGTCTGTATCTAAATTTCCTCTTCCTATAAGGACATCAGTCATATTGGATGAGGCCTCATTTTAACTTAATCACCGCTGCAAAGATCCTCCAAATAGGGTCACATTCTGAGGTACTGATGGTTAGGATTTCAACATGAATTTTTTTGGGGGACATAATTCAGGCCAAAACAACCTCCCCACCATCCTCCACCTCATTTTAGACCAGTGTTATTGTAGTGGTAGGGCTGAAATCTCAGGCCCTTTGTTAGGGTTATTATATTTTTTGCCATTGTTTTTTATGTGACCCTACTAGACTGTGAGCTCCAAGAGAGAAGCACATCTTGTCTTTGTGTCTCCAGCACATGGAACGGTAGACCCCAAAACAGTGGTTAATTTGAATGAATGACTGCCTGCTTATGAAAAAATAGGTAAAATTAACGATCCTGGGGAGATGGTCGTCCAGAAACACTGTGATCTCAAGATCTGTAATTTGGAAAAGAATGGTGACAGTTGTGGCCTTGTGCTTTTTGGCTGACTATGAACAAGGAAGGGAGACTATTCTAGCCTTCACTGATTCAAAGTCATGTTATAACTAGTGCAGAATGATTGAAGGGACATTGTTGAGGAATTAGAACTTCTTAGACCCACCTGTACAATTAAACCATGTACTGTTAGCTCAAGAAAGAAACGGAGACTGTGTTGCAAATTATAGCAATGTTGGACTTTTCTGAAACAGTGTATATTAGGGTTTTCTAGAGGAACAGAAAAAAACAGGCTCTGTGTGTGTGTGTGTATGTATTGAGAGAGAGAGAGAGAGAGAGAGAGAGAGAGAATGAGAGAGAAGTTTTAAGTAATTGTAGAGGCCTGGCGAGTCCAAAATTTGCAGAATAGGTCAGCAGGCTGGAGATCCAGGGGAGAGTTGCTGTTTGAGTCCCAAGGCAGTCTGCTGGGAGAGTTCTTGCTCCGGGGTGGTCAGTCTTTGTTCTAGTAAGGCCTTCAACTGAGTGGATGAGGCCCACCCATATTACAGAGGACAATGTGCTTTACTTGAAGTCACCAACTTAAATATTATTCTCATCCAAAAAACTCCTTTACAAAATCATTCAGAATAACGTTTGACAAAATATCTGGGCACCACGGCCAAGCCAAGTTGACACATAAAGTGAACCATCATACAGTCCAATCCTCCTGGTCCTATGAGACGCTTCATGGTGTGGAACGTAATGATCATAAGGTAGGCAGAGGGTTGGACTAAAATAAAGCCACTGACCTCCGCACATATGTAGAAGAGACTTGTTGAAAATGTCATTAGGATCTGGCCTGATTTAGATGTTAGCAAGCATTTAAAAAAGATATTCTACAGTCTAAAAGGAATAGTTAGATGATTTTCTGTAGTTAGGCTAGAAAATATGATGAGCTCTGAGTGTTTAAGAAAACTTAAATCCTTATTTGGTGGTGAACTTAATTCCAGTCGATAAGATACAGCACAAATATAGATACAGTATTCATTTTTATGCAAACATGAAATCAAAGTTTATGGTGTATCCTGGGAAGAAGTATTATAGATTAAACAAAATAATGAATATCAAAGAATTATTTGATTAGGAACCCAAGCTGAAGTGCTGATTGTCACAGCTCAGTTATCTCCTTTTACTGTTACTCTCAGATCTATTTGTGATTCTAATCAAATTCCCTGTAGTTTCTTTGAGCAGACTCACAAGAGTTATGAAAAGAAATAATTGTTTTTTTAGACAGTTTTTGGATTCTGAGAAAGTCTTTCTTAACAGAAGAGGTCTTCGCGGGTGGTGATTTGAGGGGCAATAACAGACATGGAGTTATATTTCCCTTAAGCCTTAAAAACATTTATGAAGGTGAGGAATTTGGAACAAGCTGTTTTTTTTTCTTCAAACGGCCAAATATTCAGATGATGAGATGCTGTCTTCAAAGAGGTCTGTAAGCATCTGGCCCAGACTTGATATGCAGTGTTTATGAAATCAAGGGAAGAGAGAAAGGTTGCTTGTAATGATGAATTCAACACGGTGGTTATTAATACTGTCATTGTTTTTACTAGTGAGCATCATCCAGGCTTCAGATTCCTCCATTTTTAATGAGAAGAAAAGAATCTCTGAAACATTTATATTTTCCCAGGCAGATTTGTATAAGAATTCTACATTGCTTTAAGGTTTTGACCTCTGCAAATTGAAATCTTCTCATATAGAGTTTCTAGGAGGAAATCCAAGCACAGTGTGTTAGCCAGGGTCTGGTGTTTTACAGTCTTCTCTACAAGTTACTAACTTTTAGTTTTCTGATCTTTAAGATAGACATTGTAACATCTACCTCCTGAGGTTATTCTAAGAGTTAAATGAGGCGGTACAAGTGAAAATCTTAGAACAGTGCTTAGCATGTGAGAAGCAAATAGAAGCTACAATGATGGGGTTAGTATGAAAGGAGAGAGAGAGATGTGGTACATCTGAGCAGATGCTAACGAGGTTTATAAGAGACAATTTTAGGGAAACCATAGTATCCATTTGACCACATTTTCTCTGTCCCCTTCTGGATTTGTTCCCACAGACCATGTTGGTGATGAGGTAAGTTTCAATAAAATATTTTCTAGGAACAAACACACATTCCTTTGTTGAGAAGCCTTATCCCCTAGTACAAACTAGTCAGGTCATTTCCAGAAGGTCTGTTGTCTGCTTCAGATTTTAACATTTTTTTATCTGATTTGCAAAAAAAAAAAAAAAAGGAAAAAATTGCCCATTTATTTGCATGGAATAAGAACATGTAATACCAAAGAAAATTAGAAGGTAAAACCCTGGAATAACAGGATTCTTCAGAAAATACAATCCAATTAAAGGAAACAGATACTATCCAGTTCTTTTTTGGTTGACCTATAATAAATGCAGATTCCTTAGGTATTAACATAGAGTGGTATTTCAAAACCAAATGGTGACTATTATTTCCATTATCAGTGATAAAAGTAATGTTAAGGTAGAAATTACTACTTTGGGCTTATACATGGGAAAAAAGAACCTTTTGAGCAAAACAACCTGAAAAATTGTAACTCTTTCGATCTCAAGTTAGAGGACCGTTCTTTCAACAAATATTTTTGGAGGCTCTGTCATGGTCCAGGCACTATTTTAGAACCTGGATAGACGGCTGTGAGTAAGAAAGAAAGGCCCTAGCTTTGGTGAAATTTATGATCTGGCAGGTGGAGACAGAATGAAAACAATAAAATTAAATGCAGGCACAAGATAATTTCTGAAAGCGACAAGTGCTGCGAAGATTATAAAAAAGAAGGATGTGATGAGATTGACAGTGACAGGGATGGGGTGTGTGTGAGATGAAGGGGGTGTTCAGACTGGGGGGAGTCAAGGGAAATCCCCCTGTGGAGTTTTGTTGGAGCTTCTGCAGACGGTGTTCTAGGCTGGCAGGAAGTGGCAAGCCCTTCCCACGTGGCTGCAGCTGGGTGAGTGAGGGGATGTGGCTGGAGATAAAGATCCAGGTGGTGGAGCCCAGATCCCAGGAGACTGCAGGTGTGATGTGAGGAGTCTAGAAGTCATTTTCAATGGTATGGGAATCCATTGGACTTTTAAGCAGGGAGGGACATGTCCTGATTTATGTTCTCAAAAGGTTACTTGGGCTGTTTCCAGCAGGATGGGCTCTCGCTGGGGCAAGAATGAATCAGAGGGCAAGGAGGAAGAGTTGGGGGCTCTTTAGTAAAATAGATGACACAGATGGTGGAGGCAAGGATTAAAGATGGAGAGTCATTGACCTAAACAAAGAAGAGTTGGGGCAGCTGCCTCTGTTTACCAGCGTTGTAAGGTCGTCTGAGTGTTTAGTAAGAAATGCAAATGACAGACCTGAGTGGGCTCCTCAAACATTCAACAGTGGACAAACCCTTCTGGGCCAAGACATAGCCTGCTGTTTCAGAAGGTGAGATTACTGTGAAGTGTTGAGCAATGATATATCCAGTTATGTAGGAAAATCATGTTTGTTTGGGTTAAAGGAGAGATTTAAGAAAAATTAATGCGACAAAATTAAGTTGGGTGTTCAGGGCAGATGCTCTTGGTTTTTTGTGGCAAGTTGGATTCCAGTGGTAGATGAGAATGGGGCTGTGGACACACTGTGCGTACCCTTGTGAACACCCCGGTGTTTTTAGAAATAAGTGTTTTAAAAGTTTAAATGAGCAGACCTCTGTTTTGTTTGATTATTGTAAAGAACGATTGCCCAGTTTGAAGAAGGGCTTGGTGCTGAAGTCTTTAGAAGCTACTGGTCATTGCCTCAGTCCTTCTGTGGGAAAGGACGTCTTCTGGGCTGTTTTGTGTCCATGTTTCCTTCTTTGGTTTGCAAGGAAGAAAACTCAACACGCATGCGTGGAAACACACACACACACAACACACACACACACACACACACACACACAGCTTTAGTGGATAGTGGATGTATGGTGAGGATCCAGATATATCACGGGATTCAAGGTCAGAAAGTCAAGTGATGCCACGTGTCACATGAAGCTGGACCAGTTGCTGCAGAGTAGGGACAAAGGCTATAAGCCCTTGCCATTTTAGAAGCCCCTAGGAGAAACTCTGACTCATGTGGCCAACCATTCAGCCCAAACGGCTGCCATTCCTGATTCTGCATCATCACCTGTCAGCTCCAGTGCCCCATCCCAACTAATCCTGCTTCTCTGCCTTACTTTGTTCAGTTTCCCAGAGCACAATTCTGTTTGGCTCAGCCCCTGGAGTCACCTGCCTGATCCTGGTTTGTGGCAGTGGCCTGGGGCAGGTGACTGTGACTCCTCATCCTTCTGCTCAGCGGTGCTGGGCAGATCAATGACAGATGGGTCCAGGGTAGCTGTTTTGTGAAGAAAGCCATCTTGAGTTTCTCCACAGCCTTGGGGCCACTTGGCAGTGGAGGAAGGAGAGTGTTTCCAGTTGTGTCTTGGGAGGGAGGGAGGCACTGTTGGTGCTCTGCTGGATGGCCTGCCTGTGGAGAATTCTGGAGTGTCTCTAAGGGAGTGTTGGAAGAAGGTTGGGGTGGAGTAGCAGCACTCAGATAAGAGATGCTGCCAGTGGCTCAAGGGGCCTGCTCTAGAAGGAGGTGTTTCATATGCAGTGATCAGGTTTTCACTTGTAAAATAAGGCAAAGATATGATTCAGTTCTCTGGCCAATTCAGCATTTCCCACCTGTCTCCGTGAGTCTGGGCTGCTATAACAAAGTACCACACATGGTGTGGCTTATAAACAGCAGAAATTTGTTTCTTACAGTTCTGGAGGCTGGAAATCCGAGATCAGGATTCCAGCTGGTTGGGTTCTGGCGAGAGCTCTCTTCTGGGTCACAGACCACCAACGCCTCATTGTATCCTCAAGTGCCTGAAAGAGCGAGACCTCTGGCCTCTTCCTCTAGTTATCAGGTCTCTAATCCCATCTTGGCGGCTGTGACCTCATGACCTAATACCTCCCCACCTCCTAATACCGTCACATGGGGAATTATATTTCAGCATATGAATCTTGAGGGGACACAAACTTTCAGTCTATAACAGCACCTTATCTATTCTGAGAGTGTCACCTTTCATTCTGGCAACATGGGCCTCTTAGCATCCCTCTGTGTGGTTATTATGTTAAGTGTCTTTGTCTCTGCCCTCCCTTGAGGGGATTAAAATATATAAGAAACTCCTATAACTCAAAAAACTAATAACCAGATTTTTAAAAATGGGCTAAAGATTTGAAGAGACATTTCTTCAAAGAAGACATACAAATGGCCAACACATATGTTAGTGGCTCAATATCACTAATCAGGGAAATGCAAATCAAAAACATAATTAGATGTCACCTCACACCTTGTAGGATGGCTAGTATCAAAAAAGCAAAAGACTCAACTGTTGGGGAGAATGTGGAGAAGTTCAACTGTCCCTTTTCTTATCCTGGCTTTGGTGTATGGCAGGTTCCAGAACAAGATGCTGTTAGGTGATAGAAAGTGTGTTGAGAAAACGCTGCTTCACTGCTGTCTTAGTCCGTTCAGGCTGCTGTGACAACAATACCACAGGCTGGGCAGCTTAAACAACACACATTTATTTCTCACAGTTCTGGAGGCTGAGAAGTCCAAGATCAAGGTGCTGGCAGACTCAGTGTCTGGTGAGAACCCACTTCCTGCTTCATAGACGGCCATCCTCTCAATGTGTCCGCATGAGGTGAAAAAAGCAAGAGAGCTCTCTGGGGGTCTTTTTATAAGGGCACTAATCCCATTCATGAGGGCTCCACCCTCTTTGACCTAATCACCTCCCAAAGGCCCCACCTCTTAATACCATCATATTAGGGGTTAGGATTTCAACATATGAATTTTAGGGAGACACAGACTTCAGACTGTAACAATATGGATTGAATCATTTCAATGATGTTGAGTGAACGTCTTTTAGCCAGCAATGTTCTCTGGATTATCAGAATATACTTGGCAAAGGTGGGCAACCTTCTTGCCTAATAAACCCAGAAATGCATAATAGTGGAATTTTCTGATAGTTTTCAAGTCCCTGTCACTCACCTAGATTTGAGGACTTTAGAAGAGCTGTGCTGTTACCTCTGAAATGCTTTAAGTTCAGAGCTTAACAAACACCAACACATTTCTTAAGAGGTTTGGAAGAATGGAATCCTCTGGAGTTATTATTTTCCAATAATAAGACTCACTGCTGGTATTCTGAAAAGGGCCCCTGTGAAACACACTAATCCAGTACTGACAATCTGCTTGTGTTATCATAGACAAAAAGGAATTGTGAAGATATTGATTTTATATCAACCCAGGCCTACTGACACATGATTTAGGAAACATTTAAATAAAAGAACAGTCAGGGAAAAGGGATTATACGAATCTTCGAGACAGAGAGACGATCGGTCTTGAGATCTTAGTTAATGTTCACACTTGTGATTGCCACTGACTGCGTAGGGTTTGGTCCTAGGTAAGCGCAGTGAACGTCTTCACATTTACGGGTATTTGTGGAGAGCTGGTCATTTAGTCATAGGGCTGTTTTCTGGAGCCTCTGAGAGGGATTTTCGGGAGATTTGCTGAGTTGACTACTTCCCTGTGAAACACTGCTCCGTGTGGTCAAGTTAGTGAGAGGCTGCCTGAGCAACTGTCCTCTCTCTTTTTTCCAAACTAACGCAGACTCAGTTGCTCACCAAATCTCACCCAGGCCACCGTCCCTTGAATCACTTCTTCCCAAGTTTAATAAGTCTGATCGTCTGTAGGGGGGCAATCTGACTTTCTAATTTACATTGATCTCACCTTCCCTAACGTCAACACAGCTAGCAATTGGTAATTGATTAGGAATGACCTTGCACTGTTCTCTGTTTTATTGCATGGGTTTCATCTTCCAATCTAGACAGTAGGCTCCTTGGGGTAGAAACAACTCTCAAAACTGACGTCTTGGCTACAACTTGAGTTTGCACTTGCATCCTTTTCGGCCTGGACAAGTGCAGTAGATTCTTAACGGAACCAACTGAAAACAAAATTTCTAAAACACAAGGGTGGCTGTGGCCATCCCTTGTTTAAAAACCCTTCAGGGAGTCCCACTGCCTTCGATTTAACTCCACAGGCCTTGGTGCAGCCCTCCAGGAGCTGGTTGGGTTGCTGCACTTTGTGTCTCCCCTCTCACGGCTTCCACACTGTCTTTCCTTGGTGCCAGAGCTATTTCTTGGTGTTCAAGTGCCATGTGATCTTTCATTCCTCTGAGCCTTCTCTTCTTCTCGTCCCTTATCCAGACCTTCCTTTCCAACTCTCACTGTTCTGTAATTTTTAGCATATTATAAAAAACAACGGACATTTTTTGGACTAAAATGGTGACATTAAAACAGAAGGAAGAGAGGTAAAGAATGTATGTAATAATGAACATTATTTGACCAACCAGACAAATATATAATTTGTGCAGGTTAAAAAAGCATATTAATAACTTCATGAGGTTAACCAATTTAGGACTCAATTAGAAATGTGATCCCAGGAACTACATACAAATTATTATAATTATGGTGACAGGAAATGACACTCCTAGGAAATGGTAGGAGGCAGAAATTTAAAGGGGGAATATATTATTTAAAAGTCAGGCAGCTTGTCTTTGCGGCCCTACAAGTTGAACTGGGAAAATTAAAGATCTCAGATCATAAAACTACCAGCAGAATGAAGAACTAAGCTAATCCACTCGGCTGAAAGCAGTTCCCCATCATAATTGGGAATACAGGCTTGTGGTTGCTTAATAGAAGCAACCATTTAATCATGTCAGGGCCACTGTGTGCCATAGATTTAACATACCATCTCTAACATAT
Source organism: Equus quagga (assembly GCF_021613505.1). NCBI lineage: Eukaryota > Metazoa > Chordata > Mammalia > Perissodactyla > Equidae > Equus > Equus quagga. The sequence goes on from NC_060269.1 coordinate 136,291,997, forward strand.
TTTGCAACTTGGGCAATTAATTCCACACCTGTACTGTCCCAGATCCAGCTTTATAAAACATGTCCTCCCCATAAAATAAATGTATGTGGCAAATAGCCCTCTCTCTCATTTGCCAAAAAACAGATTACTATCAGGAAGGCCGAATTAGCACCTGCTGTCAACAAACGGATTACCGAAGTTAAGGTCATTATCATTGCTGTCATTATCTTACATATAAAAGCTGTTACGTATGAACAGAGGAATGAAATGGATGATCTTGAATTTGTCTGGGGTTTCTCTTAGACCTTTCTGAACTTCATTTTGCATGCTTGTAAGATTATGAATTAAAACTATCCATGCAGACCCACATTTTTTTTTTAAGAGAAACTGCCTCTTTAAATGAAGAATTTTTTCCTTACTGCTAAAGGTTTTAGATTAACTCAGCGTCCCATGAACCTTTTCATGTTGTCATCTACTGACATTTTTCTTTCTGGATTTTTAGAAATATAACACAAGATAAAAATTCATTCGGAGGTGAAACAGCAAGAGGTAGAGATAACAAGAATATTTATTTAGTTTACTCTTCTGCTTTTATTTTTTCCTTATTATTTATGTAATTTATGTTTCCACTTTTTTTAATCTCTGAAGTCTGTTTCGGTTAACTTTGATTTCCCGGATTCTATTTTATTTAATTAAACTTTTTGAAGATTTTTTTTTCCACTCCATTTAAATGAAACATGGCTGAGGAGAGAGTGAATATAAACATCTTTGCATAAATGATACGCTGAAAAATGCATGACCACTTAAATGTCACAACTCGGCGAAGGATTTCTTTTTCATTCTAGTGCCACTGAATTTTAAGGACAAGCTGAATTTTGCATTTGTAGCTTTGCTAAAATCAGGTTGCACCGAACTCTTGGGCTAAGAATTAGCTCCATGATGAGCATGTTATTGAGATCTCAAAGATTTTCTCCCTCCTCTCTCCACCTCTCCCCTCTCTCTTTTCTTCCTCTCTTCCTTCCTTCCTCCCTCCCTCCCTTCTCTCCTGCTTCTCTCCTTTTCTTTGGCAAGGAGCCAGGGCTGTGGGCATGACAGATGTGAGGCCAGCCTTGGGCTGAGGCAGCAAAGTCCACATTCAGGGGCAGACGGCCGTCCCTCCTCCTACTTCCTCTGCCTCCAGGGCCTGTTACTGGTGAGGCTCCTGTGCTGCCAGGTCCAGCAAAAGCCTCAGGAATTAATTTTATTATTACCTCTTCTCTGACCGGACTGCTCATTTACTTGCTCTCCAGCAGTCAGGCTGCGGTAGCTTAGACTCCAAGAATGAGGTAAGGTCTGATTCAAATGTCCTACCAGCAGGATCCCACGGGCAGAAAGGGGCAGGGGAATACAAATCTGGAAGAGAAATAAAAGGACACAGAAACAATTAGGTTATTACAAGACCAAATAAATCAGAGCTAGAAAAAGCGAGCAAGGGCAGGGGAAGTGGGCCAGGGAATGACCATTTCAGAAACACATACTAGGGGCGGGACACGCACATGGGAGCCAGGCAGGGGTGACATGAATGAAGCGCACTGGGTGGGTGGTGACTAGGGTGAGTCCTTGTCAATTTGTCACAGTCCCCACCATTCCATAGTGTCTCTCTAACAAACAAATGATTACTATTTTTAAGGAGCAGGAATTTTTATGTTGCCTCAAATCTTAACTCAATTTTGCATGAGATTGCTTGGGAGTGATGAGCATGTGTGAACCTGAAAATCTATGCTTCTCTGGAGGAGGCAACAGCTTCTCAGCTCCCATCACTTGTTCCCATGTAGGAATGCACGTAGAGTGATGAGCTCTGATTTTTCAACAGGAGGTGGTGTTCCAGATTTGTTAGTGTGTGTTGTGTGGAATCTCCTGACTTTTAAATGTTGATAATGAAATGAAAACTTTAACAATTGATTAACACCATTAAATAAATATGTCTGTGAGATGAATAGGTCAGGAGCTGGTGGTTTAGGACTTGTGGCCTGTGCTGTGCATGAGCTAGCCGAGTCACACCTCAGCCCAACCCCACCGGGTCGGTATTGCTATTCTCCTTCACAGGAATGAAAGGAAGCTGACAATGAGCTTGCAAGAAAATTGAATCCAGCAAATCTCTCCTGGGTACCTACAAGGTGCCAAATGCCATGTTGTTCCCTGTGGGGAGACGTAAAAGAGTTGCTGCCCCGTAGACGCTTCTGGTCTACCTCACAACCCTGGAGGGATGTATGGAAAGTTCACCACCGCCACGGTTCACAGCAGTAATACAAGGCCACAGGATGAAGAGTGAAGTCAATCATACAGATAATCATTGTTATAGGAACTCCTAGGAGAGAGAGAGAGACCCCTCTTTGGACTTGATATAGGGCAAGGACTTGGAACAGGGATCAAAAGATTAGGAATATTCTCCAAAACAGGTTGGATAAGAAGAGAAAGTCAGAGTGAGAGACCGAGGCAGCTTCCCTTTTGGAAGAATTCCTTCTGGAGAAAAAGTCTCCTTGGAGGCATGGGATTTGGCCCAGAGGGTTGGGTCATTTGCCCAAGACTGGGCAGTAAATTCACGGCAAATCCAGGCCTAGAACCCCAGGGATTCTTTGTGTAAATGGGTCATTTTATTGGACTGTATCTTGGGTCTTTGATGGGAAAGACCAGAACAGTTATAGCAGGCGTCTCTACAGCGTGGCTGCGGAGTTCCTATGCCCCCTGGTTAGAAGCTATCTAATACTGTCTTGGAATTTTTTCTATTTTCTTCTGGAAATCTTTTTTCCTGTGAAAGCAGTTATGGTATCACCTGGATGGTGGCCTTGTAGTCCCTAGGTATGAGAGTCTGCCCAAGACCACTTGAACACTTATAAACAGTCATTGGGGGCTGCTTGAATGACTTCTAGTGTTGAACCTGGAGGAAGTCAAGAAGATAATAGGAAAAAATGACAGCAAGTGCAGAGACTGGAAGGGAGCATGCAGCTAACTTCTAACTGGCGTTCATAAGGAGTCCTAGCTGCTCTGTAGAGACGTGATTTTCAAACTCAGTTTTATTAACTACAAAGCCCTTGGTTCAATGGAACTTCTCATTCAAAAATCCCCCAATTTAAAACAGATGAAAATAGTCCTCCCACAGCCTCTGCACCTAAGCCTCCCCCTAGGGTGCTGCGTTTAGCCCTAGGGGTTGGAAATCCATTATTGAACCAGTTCTCTCAAGGAATGAGAAGGACGAAGAAGAATCAGAGATGGGGGAGGGTGGACGTGGGGGGAGGACAGTGTTCTGGGCCAGTTCTTTTCAAACTGCCGGGGCATTTACCCAGGGGGTGTGCAAGGGCAAAGGTGAAAGGGAAGAAGATTTTAGAATTTCTCTGTCTTTTTGCTTTGTATCTCATCATCTTCAAGTTCTTGTTGGTTTCTATGTTGTAATGTGTATAATATATTAGTGCAGCAGAAGTAATTTATGATTGAATTATATCACGGTATATTATAAGTTAAAAAACATGCTACAGGTTTGTGCTCCGTTTTACTTTTTATTTTACTAATGAGGTACAGGGTCAAAAATGTTTGGAGACCACAGTCTATGACTATGAGTTTCTAGACTATGAGTTTCAACCTTTAGTGCATATTTCAATTCTCTTCTCCTCAAGGATCTAGTTCCTACCCGTGATAGAAACAAGAAACCTAGCTTTTCCAAAAACAGTTTAACTGCTCACTGGCATTCTGTAATTTGTCATGTATGGCAGGTTTTGAGGACATCAACATTGCAGTGGTGTTTTTGAGAGAAAATTTTTATCATTATAGCTCCAAAACACATCACAAACAGAAACAATAATTTCATTAGTCGCCGAAAATTGTAATAACGCTGTTGAATATAAATTGCACTGCTGTGGTAATTCTAAAACACGAGGATGATGAATAAAAAATTGCAGCAGTATTATTGGGAATAAACTTTATTGCGATGAGTAAGACAAAAGTGGGAGGATTGATGGAGACTGAGATTCTGGGTGATTGTTTTCCGCCAGTGGTATGGGTATTGTCAGTAGGAACGTCTTTTTTTTCCCCTTACTCCAGTATCATCTCCTCACCTCTGGTGGAAAATCCCTGCTCCATCGAGAAGGGGATAATGCTCCCTTCACTTCAGCCTGAATCACATCTGTTTCTTAATCGGTCTTTTATTACCTCAGTAATTCTATCCTGTTGCTTAAACCAAAACCCAAGGATTGTCCTCTCTTTCCCTTTGCCTTCACATCAAACCCATCGGCAAGTGCTATCGGTTCCACCTCTGAGTCAGTTTGTTCCTCTCCGTCTTCTCTGCCACCTCCTGTCCAATCCTGGACCACACAGTATCCTCCTACTGGATCTACCCACTCCCTGTGCTGTTTCCCTCCAACTGGTTCATCACCCAGGACCAGAGTGAGCGTTGCCGTATGGTCCTTGGATCAACTACCTTCCAGCTAAAGCCCACCTGTGGCTTTCCCTTATTTACAGATTTAAACCCAAACTCCTTACCATGGTGTTCAAAGCCCTGCAGGGTGGCCACCTCATCTCCTGCAGTTCTCTCCTTGGGCCACTATGTCTAGCTACTCACATCTTCCTTCTAATTCTTGGCTGCTGCTATCGACTGAATTGTGTCCTCCCCAAATTCACATGTTGAAGCTCTAAATTCCCCAGTGTGATGATATTTGGAGGTGGGGCCTTTGGGAGATAATTCAGTTTAGAAGAGGTCATGAGGGTGGGGCCCCATAATGGAATTAGTGTGCTTATAAAAAAAGACACCAGAGAGCTTGCTTTTCTCTCTGTCATGTGAGGACACAGCAAGAAGATGGCCTTCTGGAAGTCAGGAAGAGAGCCCTCACTAGGAACTGAATCAGCCAGCACCTTGATTTTGGACTTCTCAGCTTCCAGAATTGTGAGAAGTAAAGGCCTGTTGTTTAAGCCACCCAGTCTGAGGTATTTTGTTATGGCAGCCTGTGCTGACTAAGACAGACACCAAACTTTTGCCAACCCTAGGACATGCCTGTTCCCTCAGCTCTGGGGTGGCTCATGTCCACCCTTCAGGTTCTCAGCTACATGTCCTCATGTCCTGTCCTTGGAGAGCTCCTCCCTGACCACCCCAGCTGAATAGCCTCTCCGGGCCTCCATTACTGTCCATCTTCACTCCTCCACTCCTCCAGGGGGTGCCGTTCACACAGAATACGGGGCGAGAGGTGGCCCTTGAGGATGTGCAATGAAGCAGTCCTTCATCATCTCCTTTCTTTGCTTCACAGACACTACCCCAACCTATCCCATCACCTTCATGTTTGTTTATTATCTATCGCTTGGAGAAATAAAAGCCCAGTCTTCAAAGAAAGGGAGATTTTGTGACTTTCGGATTTGTAGTTCCACATCTGATAAGGGAGATGGATACCATGACATAATGGCGAACAAAACACCCGTGTGTCCACGTGGCTCTGCTGAGTTCTGTATAGAGCGAGTCAGACAGACACTACTCGCTGGCGGACATGCTCTGGGGTGGCAAATAGGTGTCAACGTGTCTGCCACCTCTGCTCACCTGTGAGAATTGTGTGGTGCAGCGCCTTGCCGAGCCACCATGGAGCCTGAGGCAGGAGAAAAATCAGTAATATCCATCTTGTTTTGACTTAAAATTTCGACATTTTGCTCATCATCAATTTTTTTCTGTTTTTTAACATATAACATTAAAATATTATCTTGGTTCCTGAGATTTTGGTGCTTCCTTAAGTTTTGCACTCAAGGCAAGTGCCTCAGCTGCACCACCCTAGTCCTGGCCCTGGCCGGGAACCTTCTATTGATCAGGGATGTATAAGGAGTGTAAAAGGAATCAAAGGTCTTATGCTGGCTCAGTAGAACAGTGCTTTGGCTCAGTTAGTAGCATGGGCTGTTGTGTTCATGCAGTTGGGTTCGATGCAACCTAGTTGCTCACCCTGCTAAACTGCCAGACAAGGACAGGACATGTCAGGGGCTAGGAAATTTCACACGGTTACTTTCTAACAGCCCAGCATTGACTGAGGCCTGAGAGCAGGGTCCTACAAAATGGTGGGAAGAGTGGGGCTTGGGAGTCTCATGGCCTCGGGTTCAAATCTTGCTTTTTGCCAACTTATTAGCTGTGTGGTTTAGGCCAAGTGATTTATCTTCCTTGGCCTCAGCATCCTTGTTAGTAAAATGGAGATTTATAAATACCACCTCTTCATGGTGTTGTTGTGAACATCCAATGAGATCATTGATTCATTTGGCACATATCCACTGAGCACCCACAATGTGCCAACTCTGTGCTCTGCGATGGATTCAGAGGTGAGGAAAAGAAGCGAGGATGTTGTTATGCCCCTCTTGGAGTTTGCGGTCTCGGGGCGAGGTGGACATGAATGTAGTGTCCAAGTCACAAATGTAAGTACCCACGCTATAACAGAGGTAGTTGCCTTCCTCAGAGACAGTAGGGGAGAAGCAATGATCTAGGTAAGACTGGAAGAAAAACCAGGAGTTCACAATGCCTAGCAAGTAGGAAGAGCTTCCAGTGGGGGAAATGGCTTGTACAAAGACCCAGTGCGGGGAAAGTCATAACCTGCCTGCAGAAATGAACAAATGCGTTAATTTATGTTGTCATTTTTACCATCATCAGCCACTCTGCTGGCTCTGGCTGATACCGGGAAGATGGAATCCAGAAGGTTCCCTGGCTTACTCATGCCACCCACAGGAAGGACAATTCCGCCTCCAAAGGCAGGAACTGAGCTCTAGATATGAGGCTGTATTTCTGGAAAAGTTTCCAGTAAGGGGCAGGAGAAGCCCAATAGGGCAAAGAAAGAGGGCAAAGAGTTAAACCGAAAAAGCCAACCTTAGGATGGACAGTGAATAAACAAGAAGGGACATTTCTGTGTCACCTGCCATATTTCTTTGGAAATAAAAATTATTTTTCCAGAAATAACTTTAGTATTCTGCAAGAAAATGTCCTGAACTGTACAGTGCCAGCGCTGAGAATATTCCCTGGTGTGTTAACATGTCTGAGCAAAATGTGAAGGCAGCTGTCATGGGCTCTGCCCATTTTCCCCATGAAGTAGCTGAGTTTTGGGGGGAATCTTAAATGTTTTAACTGCTAGCATGTTTCCATGGGCCTGTCGTGGGTGGACAAAAATTACATGAGAGGGAGAGTAAAATTGTTGGACTTTGAAAGTAACTCGAAAAACGTGTTGAAGAGGAATTTGCATTTATGAATGTTTTGATACTGGCAAAGCGCATTCCCCCTGGAGGTCACAGAACAGGTGGAAAAGAGCCGCTAATTCTGTCCCTCCGCCTCATGCTCTCCCAAGCCCGGTGTGACCTCAGAGAGCGTGCGTTTCCAAGCTCTTCCTTGAGACACTGTGCCGTGAGGCTGTCACGTGAGCGCCATTTGTGGCAGCTGATGATCCCCTGGAAACTTTCCCATGCTCCACCAGAAGATAACAGTTTTTCATGGCCTTTTGCCTTTGAACTAGTGACCCAGAGGCGAGAAATTCTATCTTCCATTACTGACTCCCTCAGCTCTCCTGGGCACCCGGACATAGCCGGGACACTCAGAGTCATGTGTGGCATGCTGCATCGGCTCATGATGAAAAGCTACACCGGACTGAAAGCAAATACCACCATGCCAGCTTAGCAATTAACAGCTCTGACTTTCCTGAGGGGGCTGCCTCAAGCTTCAGCATCGCCAAACTGTTCACAATCCCAAAAGAGGGGTGGTGTGTTCAGAGCAAAACGCCCTCTGTGGTCTGTTGTTTATGCTTCTCATTAGCTTAAGTGCCTTCTTTCCTTTTTCGGGAGAGGGAGCAGTTTTAATCAGTGCCCTGCAAGGGATCAGAGGGACTCAAGTGAAGATTCAGGGCATCTCGGAGTTCGCAAGATGTTTTGACAATGATGACAAAAATAGCAATCAACAGGTTGTCTTCCCCATCTAGGGTCTTCTGTGGGTGGGAAAAATCAGTCATTATAGAGGCCAGTGAGGCTTGGTGTCATTTTGTTAATAAAGGCTTTATAAGAACCAGGAGAACACCATCTGGTCCTGGGGCTCTGCCAGGTTGAGGAGACTTTAATAGCTTCTCGAGTTTCAGCAGTAAAAATTGGGCTATCGAGGGAACAGAACATGTGCTCAGGAATGATGAGGAGGTAGAGCTTATTTAAAAAGTGAGGGGTGCTTAAGATAACCCTTTACATTGTAGGAGAGAGAGATGGGCTGTGTAGCCAGAGGAGCTGTTCCAATGAGGCAAAAAAGAATAATTGATGGCTGCAACTTAGCATCCCAGGTGACCCCATTGTCTGGGATCCATGAATTAACAAGAGGAGGAGTCTCTTTATTTAGAAGGCTGTCCAATAAGAGACCTCCTTCAAAAACTCAATGCCCGTAGAAAGGAGCGATTAAGGTGAGGGTTTACATGTCGCTTTTGCACATAGTGGTCATTAACATTGGTTATAGGAGATGCGGGTTTTTCTAGTTTGTGAAACTTGCAGGCCCAACTGCAACCTAGTGACCTATTTCAGCAAGTAAACTGTCGAAGAGTTGACAGTCACCCTCCAGAGAATTGCTTGTCCCCCTAGAGCAGAGGAAGATAATATTTATTCATAGTTTTAAAAAAATTTAAATTAAGTCACCCAGTAGCAACCTCCTGAGAAAGAAATAAAAATGTACAGGGACACTGGTTAGAAATGTTGCTATAGATTAAGACTATGGAGGCAATTAATATTGAGAAAAAGTCAATCTAGCAAGCTAAGAAACTGAAATATTTATATAGAAAGTTAAAAAAAATCCCATTAGCTGTTACCCAGGTGGACATATCTCCATGCAATTATGGAGTCTACTAACAAAAGCAAATTTCTCTCTCCTTGGTTCCATCTCTAAGGCATTAGAGTTGGCAGAAGTTCTTTTCATGGGGAAGTAATTTAAATAGATACTGAATGAGTAAAGGTTTCCTCTGTAAATTGTTCTCATTCTATAGGTCAAAAATGTGACTCCCACGGGGCAAGGAGAATAGTTGGAGAGAGGGAGACTGCCAGGTTCCTATCAGGCGTTCAATAGATTATTGCTGAACTGTATTATAAAAGATGGCAGACAGCTGGTTTGGGGAAACTGTGACCTGAGTGGTACTTAGGAGTTGGCAAAAATCATTCAAGTAAGTTGTCCTATTTGAGCTCTACCACAAGCCAGTGAGACTAGTACAATAGTATGATCCACACTTGTGGGTAAGAAGCTCATAGAGGTAGGATGACACGCTCAGGATCAGACAACGTTGAAGGGATGTTGGGGCCAAAACTGGAACTAAGTGCTCTTGTTGGTAGAGAAGGAGGGTAGTCTTTCTTCCAGGACAGCTCTCCTTAGACCACACTATCGAGGCATGGGGAATCCATTCTTTTCTCTCTGCTTCTGCTCTGGGGCTGTAAGCATTCCTAAAGGGAGCTCCATGACCATGTTGATGGACACCACCATGAAGTTATGGTTTCCAGTTTTGGTTAGGTCTTTGGTGCTTCTTGGAATCTCTTTGCTTTCCCCTAGTTAGCCACTTTCCTCATCTGAAATGAGCTATTCCTCACCTTAAATTGTACAGATAATCTTGTCTCATCTTTCATAGAGAAAATAAGATTCCACCACTTGGGGATTCCCTCATTTTCCTTGCATATACCTGAACTTATTTACCCAAGGCAACCCACATCTTCTCCTCACCTTTTCTACAGCAGACAAAGCTTATTAAAGTCAACTTCTGCTTTGGTCTGAACGTTTGTGTCCTCCCCTCTCATTCATATGTTGAAATCCTAACCCCCTCATAATGATATTAGGAGGTGGGACATTTAGGAGGTGACTAGGTCGTGAGGGTGGTGCCCTCATGAATGAGATTAGTGGCCTTTAAATGAGACTCCAGAGAGATCCCTCCCTCCATCCACTATGTGAGGACACAGCTGGAAGTTACTGTCTATGATCCAGAAAGTGGCCTCTCAACAGACACCGAACCTGCTGGTGACTTGATCTTAAACGTCCCAGACTTCAGAACTGTGAGAAATGAATTTCTGTTGTTTATAAGTCACTCAGTCTATGGTATTTTATAGTAGCCCGAATGAACTAAGACAATCCATTCACATGTATCTGGACTCCCCAACCCCTTCCACCTTTCCCACTACCTTAGTCCATTTCCTTCCCCCTTTATTTAATCTTCGCTTTCTTTCCTCTGGGTTATTTTATCTAAGTCTATGCCTGATTTCAGATTGCTTCCCTCTCTCCTCTTCCAAACTCACCTTCCCTTGACATTGCCTTCTAGTCCCTCGCAACTAGTGTCCTCACTCCCATTTTCTTTGAAGCCATAACAATTTAGCTTTTATCCCAACACTTTATTGAAATGACTCTTGCTAAGATTACCAATGACCTCATTTTCAAAACTAATGGCCTATTTTCAGTCTTCTTCTTTCTTATTCTTTCAAGCAATTGCCTTTGTTGACAACTTCCACATTTTGGAATACTTTTCTTCCTTGGCTTGCACTCCTTTCTTTATCCGTTTACTCATTCAACAAATATTTATTGAATCCTACTATGTGCTAGGGGCACTATTCAAGGTTCTGGAGGTAAAGAAGTGTATCATACTCTAGTGGAGGAGGCAGGCAGTAAATAAATATGGAAATGAATATAAAGTGTCATGCTGGATAATGATGAGGCCATGATGATGGCCAGCCCTCCATTGCTGGTCACTGCTCTCTCTTCCAGTGCCTTTGACAGTCTCTCTGGTTCTTCTGTCTGGTTCTTTAATTTGGAATTCTGAAGGTGACATGTCTGTTCTCCTCTCTGCTTTTTCCACATAACTCTGTAGGAGATGTCATCCACCCCAAGACTTCAATGATCATATCTCCACTAACTACATCTACATCCATGTTTCCATCTCCAGACACATCTTCTGAAATCTGGAAGCATCTGTTCAGCCATTTACTGGACATTTCCATTGGAGGTGTCCTATAGTCCCCTCACATTTAACCTTCTATCACCCAAACCAGTTCCACTTTCTGTCTTCACTATCCTATCAGTCTCTCATTCTAGAAGCTTTTCCCTCATCCCTACTATAATAAGTCACCAAGGTAGTTGATTCTGTCACTACCAGAACGTTGCCCTACTTTCCACCTTCAGGGTCATTGCCTTGGTTCAGACTCATATCATGTATTTGATGGACTCTTGCTTCTAATGGGCTTCCCTAGCTCCAGGGTCCCCATTCTAGTCCATCTCTCCCTTACCACCAAAATTATCCTCCTAAATATACCTGATTTTGTCAGTTCCCAATTAAAAAAACTCTCTTGCCTCCCTGTGGCCTGTAGCAGGGTTTAAGTTACACCCACAACTGATGCGTGACTCTTGAAATCATTTTATGGGGTTTGCAACAAAAATTCAAGAATGTGAAATAAAAATTAGAATGAATTTCTAGAAATTCATTAGAAAGGGTGAGTGTTGTTTTGTAAAATGTTGTTTCAGTTATAAATCCATGTGTTCACACTAGGTTGTGTGCACATGCATGCACACGCAGTACCGGAAGATAAGCATTAATTTTAGGGCATGTACACACAGCCCACTTCTGAGTTCTTTGACTACATTTGTATCTTTACCACCTCGGCCCAGTGCCCCTGAAGCCAGGCGCTGGTCACAGATTGTGTTATGCCACTGTTCCAGGCTGAATAGATGGGAATTTGCAGTGAAATTCCACGTATATCTTGTCATATGCCAGTAGCAATATGACACTAGTTTCTGCCGTTGTGTTGGGTCCTCCCATCACTTACTGAGGGCAATCGCTTTGGTATTTTGAGGTCCCATGTCACTTATGCTCTGTCCTCATAAAGCCTGAGATTATCACATGGCCTGAGGCTCTTAAAATAAGGCATTTGTATGGCTAATGATAAGGAAGATACAGTTTCATTTTTCAGCCCTGGAATGAATTTGGCTTACAGTCAGCACAGGAAAGAGGGAGGAGATGTTGGCCTGAAGTAAAGTTTACTTCCTGTTGCATTGTACTCACTCCTCAACTATTTATGAATATTTTGGAATTTACTTTAGGACACGGGTCAGCCGCCTCCTTGTAGCATGACCAGATAATGTCCCAGGGTGTCCTTTACTGGGAGAGAACACTTGGCCTGGAACTGGACTCACATCCGGTCTCGCCTTTACAACTTGGTAACTTGGGTGACCTTTGACAAATTACTGATATTTTGTGAGCTTTCGTTTCGCCCTGTGTACAGTGAGGATTTAATACTTCCCTTAGAGGATTGTTTTGAAGATCACACAGGTTAAACTACTTTGGAGACTATGAAGCATTCTCCGCATGTAGACTTTTGAGGGCAAAGCGAAAGGATAGAGAGTAGAAGAAGAGAGAGGGAATGAGGCATGGTGAAAGAGAGAGACAGAAAGGAGAAAATGGGAGGAAAGAGGACGATAGGAAGGAAAAGACTGGGCTGTCCCTTGGCTCTCTTGCTGTAGATTCTCTTCTGTGGCACTCCACCAGCACCGCCTGAGGGCCTTCTGTATGCCAGATGCTGGGGAGGTGCTGGGGATGCAAGCGTGAATCATAGAGACACCTGTTCTAAACAGCAAGGAATCTAGATCAGGGTTTCTCAACTTCGGCACTGTTGACATGCAGGGCTGGATAATTCTTTGTTGGCGGTGGGTGGGGGGTACTCTCCTGTGTCCTGGCCTTTACCCACATGATGCCAGTAATCGAATCACCCCTCCCTAACTCCCCCAGTTATGACAACACAAGATGTCTCCAGACATTGCCCAATGTCCCCTGGGGGGCAAAATCACCCCTGCTGAGAACCACTGTTCTAGACAGATATTTGCCCACCTACCTAAGGCAGCTCCGACGTGTTGAGCGGATCACCACTGGCGTTGTGGACCCTGAGCTCTGCACCTGGAAAGACTAAGTGAATAAAGCTTTGTAAGAAAGTTGATTTTCAGCTTCTTCACTGAAGACCTACCAAAAATCAGTTAGGTGAAGCTGTTTTCCAGATAGGCAAGGAAAGAATGAGAAAGCTAGTAGCAAGAAAACCAGAAACAAACAGGGTTCTATGCTTATTTAGTGAGCTGTTTCACAGCTTTAGGCCGTGAACTTGTGATCGAGGGGTGCCAATCTGGGTTTAACCGTGACCCAGAGGAACCTGGGCAGACATCTCCTCCGGATGACTAAGTCATTGCAGTAAATGAAGAAGAGGAGGGGGAGCTCGTGTCAATGTTTTCCTACTTTAGTGTTTCAAACAACCGAAAAAAAATTCTTGTTATGACTGATTTCATTGCGTCTGTTTTCTAGGAAATGCTCAATTTTCTGTACTCTACCTGATACTGCTTTGCCAAGAAACAACCAGTGGGCTTCTTCAGAGAGCTGGTGGTTCTTGATAAAGCGATGAAACTCTTTTCTCACGTCTTGAGATGGAATATCCGAGAAAGCTTCAGATCTACCATTGCTCCCAGGCTGTGCAGTGTCTTCTGGTTTGACCAGAGATGCATTTGCAAAGATTATTTCACATAGAAAAAATTCGTTAGCAGGAAAATTACAAAGAGGAAGATAGATGCAACATTGCCTGTGTATTTGAAGAAAAGTTTAAAAAGTATGCAAAATCCCCAGTTTACAGAATTCAGGAGAGAAATACAAATAGATTTGTGATGAATGCATTCAGAAATTGTGAGAAATTTACCTTAATGCAAGAAGTCAGGCCTGCCCAGCAAAGCTGTTAATTCTCAGAGAGTCATTACCTTGCTTCATCCCCAGCAGGTCATTGGGCCCCTGTGCCTCACTGTTTTGACCTGCAAAATGGGAATATTGCTATTATACCATTTAGCAGAGGTGATGAATGTATTAACCAAGATCCTTGCAGCTTTCCTGACAGCTGAAGCTTAAAAGGGTCAAAATGTTCTCCCCGAGTCTTTGTGTTATAGAAACATTCGCCTACATTACAGGAACCTCCTTTCTGTGTGTGTTTTCTATTACATCTGTCTGGATATTTATCTTTGCAGTATAGCACTATTACTGTAAGGTACATATTTTTCAGATCATTATAAGATTCTCGGTGTGATAACGCCAGGGAGGGAAAAATCCATGCATGCAAGCCAGCCTTGGAACGGTCTGAGCATTTATGGCAAGATTGTGTTGCTTATTTCTAAGCTAGACATCTGCAATGAGCACTAGACCATACTTAAACCATAATGTATGGTTTTAAGGTTACTGCCGGTTATTATCCGACCGGTAATGACCACAGAAGTATACATTATTGCTATTAGGAGCCATTTTTGTACTATTTTCAGTTTTCCTTTTTATTGAGTAGCTGCTGACACCCCCGCAGTTTCGCGGGGTTGCATTACGGTCGCTGAAACGCTCGGGAATTTCGCTGAGTTTGGTTTTGGGGAGAAGCTGGTGCATAGCTGCAGTTTTTGTTCATAAGCTGTCAAGGGGATGGAAGTTTGTTTGAAATGCTCCTTTTATTTTGAAATGGCACTTGGGACCTCCCATCCTACGAGGCCCTATTTTCTTCCCCTTTAAATTAGGTCTTAAGGTACAAGGAGGAGTTGGGGTTGTTTTCTTACCTTTTCTGAATAATTAGTTGTTGTGTCTCCGAAGTAATCACAATGTCAATATTATATATTCTGGACTCATAAAGCATTATATGATGGGCTTTACCTCTCTCGAAGAGAAAATAAGAATGGAGTCCAATGTTGACTGATTGTGTTTCCCCAGAGTTGTAATTTTAAATCATGTTTGTGATTGTTTGTGTTACTGATCTTACTGAAAAAACAGTCGTGCTGGAGTTTGAACTAGTAAGATCTTTATTTTTCCAATGCATAAGCATTCCTTTTGGAAATATTTACTGTTAGAGAAAACACCACAGAGTGGTTTTTCTGTGTGTGAAAGCTCGTTATTTTGTGGTTAGCTTCAGTCAACTGTCATTTTCTGTGGAGATTCAAATAATTATTCAGAAAGTAATACGAGGGGAAGGAATCAGGAATGTGGCACCGTGACAATTTGATCCCAGATGTGAATTCTCTCCCTGAAAGTACACAAGTGATATGAAAGATTTTATTCAGCCGAACAGTTGGATATAAAGGTCTTAATAATGAAACCTCATTTTGACAGCTTTTACTGTTGGACAGCAGGCTTCATTATATTTGCCATGTTGATTTATTATTTTTAACTTCTTTTACATATGTATGCATGCTATGTAGAAACGTCGTCTGCATCTTTTTTTTTCCCATCGCTATGTGGGCTTATGAAGAGATATATTAACATTTTTAATGGGAAATTTTATGTAGGAATAAGAAACAACAAACTAACATTAATTATTATACTTGTCTAAAGAAGAGAAGAATCTCCACCATATATCTTTGTCTATTTATGTAACTGTCTAATGGTGGATAAATTATACCCTAGTTGCTGCAGTAAATTAAAAAATAATAATAATCCAAGCTAGAGAAGCCGTTTTATAAATCTCTGGTTCTACAGAAATATTTCAGGAGATGACGAAGTTTCCCCAAGACTTTGTTATTATGTCACACACAAACCTTTGCTAATGGGTGTCATTGTGGTCCAGTTATCGAGACCATAATTACAGTCTGTGATATTTTAAGGTATCCTTTATAATCTTACCATTATAGTTTTTCTTCCATAAAAGAAGTCAGATGGGTGGAAAATTATGCTCCCTGTGATTCTTTGCCAAACTAGAGCTTTTTTGGAGTGTTTGGATGATGACAGAATGATCTCTTTTATACTCTTAAATACGTAATCCCAAGAATGTTTAAATCAATGTGTTAATTGGTAAGTGATACTGTAATTATATGCATAATCAGGGAAATTTTGAATCCAAATTATTGACTTGCTCTCAGGAAATTAATCTGCAGAGGTCATATATGAGATTGCTTGTTTATGAAGTGGAACCCCTGTAGTTACAAAGTGCCGACCGGCTCTGCCCTCCGTGAAGCATTCTTCTAGATGTTCCCACCAGGTGTCAACGGCACAGAGCCTCGAGTGCTTATTGATCCAGACTCAAACAGTTCATTAATCTAAGCACACATTATATAGATTTTTCAATGTAATTTTGAAAGGGTTGAAAAACCGTATTGAATGATGAGAGATGATACTCAAATTATGCTTTTTATAGCCCATCTCCCTCGGGGTTGTGTCTTCTAACGAGGATGGAGACTGGACCACACGGTACGTAGTTCTCTCCAGACTGAACATCTCTTCCACTCCCCTGTTATTACGTGGTTACTTAAACAGTTTGCCCAGCATTGCTTTTCCATAGTTCTTTTCCCCTTTCCTGTTGGGCATAATCAGTGAGGCTCCCCTCAAAATGCTGAAATGAAAAAATCAGCTACAGAGATATGAAGGCTGCAAAAAAAAAAAAATCACATATGGAACAAAACACTTTTTTGGATGTTTTTATCTTTCTCATGAATACAGTAAAATTTTCCTTGAAGCTTTTAATTTCTTCTCAAGAGCTTTACTTTTAGACATATACTAGATAGTTTCAAATAATCTATTATTATGTTCTGAAATAAACAAAGTGACTCTAAGATCTGGAAAGGATGCTAAAAATAATCATTGCACATATTTCAATCCCTACCATCACTGCCGCCATTTTGTACATCTCTTGTTGAACAAAAATAACTTTCCATCCAAGCAGGCTTGACTTGTAGGCAGAGTTGGGTGGTGTTTGAATCTTGTTTGGCCTGTTACACATGTCGCCAATTCCTTTAATTTGGGATCATGCCTTTACAATTTCTGTTAGAACTGAGGTTGGCAGAGGTAACCAATTATCTTATTCTTACTAACGTGCAAATGACTGATACTGGCTTATTTCCTAAGAGAAAAGGAGCAGCAATAGGTAGATAATAAGAACTCAACAGGAAGAGAAAGCATACAAAAAGGGAAAGGCTAGAAGTCATTGAACCACCCCCTCCCCAACGTGACTCATTGTGTATCTTGCCTTGTTGGTCATAACTTGTTAAACAAACTGGATTGCAAACAGAATGTTTCTTTGATTAGTACAGAAATATTTACTCAGTTTTGTTTTATTCTCCTAGTTTAATAGAAACTTGTGGTCATATTCTTCTTGGATCTCAGCTGGAACAACTTTGGGGGTTTCATCCTTTCTTCTAGCCAAGAAATATTAAGTCCTATCATGTGTTGGGCATTGGAGAAAGCAAGTCAAGTGTAGGCTTTGATTTAGAGACAACCAGGTGAGCAACTTGTCACCTGCTACATGATTATGGCAAGTCGGTGACTACTGGACTTTCAAGAGCGACCAGAGTCTATAGATACTCAGAGCAGGGGCAAGAAATTTGGTCTGTGCCAGTGTGGAAACGTTTATCAAGGAGGTGATATTGAGCTGGAATTCACGTATATGTGTATACGGTGTTTTCCAAGGCTGGGAAACTTTATAGAAATGTTCAATATCTGTAACAGCACAATAAGGGCTGTATTTTAATTTTATTTTAAAACCTAAGGTGTCCATGTCTTCTCATCTTAGTGATTTGGCTTGAGATGCTGCAATACTGCTGACCTGTTGTATTAGAATGCTATCACGCTTAAGGATGCTTAACTAGTGGGGTGCAATTATGCTTACTCAGACATTTGCAGCTGATTAAAGCTTTATTTCCAGAGCCTACCCATTGTTTCAGAAGCAATTTGTGCATGATTATGGAAGTTACTCTGTTACCTATTTATGCTACCTTTAACATATTCTGTGCTAAAGTCCTGAGTTGTTGAGTTATTAAAAAGGGTTTGCCTTATATGGCCATAGTTCTCTATAAGAACAGATGGCCTTTTAAATTTTTGTTTTGTGTTTTTAAGGAGAACGCGATAAAAGACATGCTGGTATTTCACTTACCATTACCTAGTTCAGGGTGTAGGTGGGTCTGAGTTAATAAGGGCAGGCTTACTGGAAGAAGCAGATATTATTCTGAATCTTAAGCATGAGAATGAAGGATGGAAAGCCTCGGCAGATCTAAGCATGGGAAAGAGGTTAATAAAAAAGAATCTGAAATGGGAAATGGAGGTCCATGTCAACTTTCGGCTTTATTGTGTCATATACTCACTCTGTTCCAAAATATCTCTGTCATGGGGATGTTCAAAGTTCTCTCTTCTCCTTTGACTACCTTGATGAGGGATACTTTAGGTCAGGGGTCAGCAAACTTTTTTTTGGTAAAGGGCCAAAGAGTGAATATGTTAGGCCTTGTGAGCCATATGGTCTCTTTTGCAGCTACTCAGTTCTGCTGTCGTTGCATGAAAGCAGCCATAGGCAATGCATAAATGAATGATTGTGGCTGTGTCCCAATAAAACTTTATTTACGAAAACAATCACCGGGCTGGATTTGGCCTGTGGGCCAAAGTTTGCTGACCCCTGCTCTAGGTCATTGTTTCCCAAACTTCAGTCCTTTTGGTACCACTGTCATGATATTGCTTAATCTGAGTAGCATCTGCACTATTGTTTACTAAATTTTCTCCCTTATATTGACTTACCTTTAAAAGAAAAACACAACAACTTAAATTTATTTTAAAAGGAACTCCATCTTGCGACCGTCAAATGGAAAAGCAGTATTATGTTATTAATAAGGAACCACCAAAAAATTAATACCATGAAAACAAAACAGTAACAAAACCATGCAACCATGTACTGCTAATTGTATGTACACCATGTTCAGGGAACCGTTATTGACAGAAGCTATTGTCAGTAACAAACAAAACAGCTTGAACTTAGTCTCTCAGATTTGATGACTGTTCATTTAGACATTTTAGAAGAATGTAGACAGGTGGGCTTCATCAGGGAGGCACTGGCTGGAGAACTGCTGGGAGCAGGAGCTGTCGTATAGAAGACCAGGTTATTATGTGACAGATCAAATACAGAGTGCACATTAAGTCTGATCTTTAGCTAAACAACAAATAATTTTTCAGTATAAGTCTGCCCCACACAATATTTGGCACATACTTATGCTAAAAATTTATTTGTTGTTTATCCGAAATTCAACTTTAACTGAGTGTCTTACTCCCCTCCTCCCCTTTTTTTGGCTACATCTGGCAGCCCCATGGTGCTCCAACAGCATGGAGTCGGTGCAAGGACCTGCGAGCATTGTCGGGGGTGGGAAGTGCTGGTGGGTATGGAAAGGGTACAGGAAAGCAGGAACTTAGCTTACTTAAAATTTATAGGTCTCAGCAGGGGACAGTGAATAAGATGGCCTGACCAGGAGGTGTGGGTCAGAAATTAAGTCAACTTCTTATGACTTGGAGCCCCAGTCAGGAGTCTGGCCATGATCCATTTCAGCACCAGCAACCACTGGAGGGTTATAAAGAAGGGCATATGTGACAGGACATAAAATAATCTTTCAAAGAGCTTTGCTGTTAGCCTATTTATGTAGCTATATCATGCCTTCAATGCTCTGGAAAAATAATCAAAGGAGAATTTAGAACTGTTCTCGGATTGTCAGTTTTTCATCTAAAAATGTTAATGTACATTAAACTTTTAATTAAAAAGAGCATATCCCATCACAAACTATTTTTAATATGGAATATTTAGCAGTGTTGCACACATTCTGTTCTGAGCTCCACCAGGCTATTAACCAGAATAATTTGGGTTTAAAAATGAACTGAATTAGGTTGTATACCCCAGGTTAAGTCCCCAACAAATTTTTGCTATTTAAACTGCCATCCTTACAATGTACGGGCATGCCTTTGGTTTTTCTATGCAGGATAAAGTTGCAATTCACTTGTGAATTTTGATGGCATCAGAAATGTCAGCAGTTGATAGAACCATTTGTGGAAAAGAGACAAAGGGAATCTCATTATGGGTCTTTAGACCTATTTCTCGCATTCTTTTTTTGTTTTAAAATGATTTTATGTCTATAACTGCATGCCTTGAAGACTTGAAAGGCCACCAAGTTGCCTGGATTTAGCCTAAATGTTTGTGCAAGTTTGTGAGTTTGAATGAGGATGCATTTGGACATGAAAATCTAATGCTGGCAGGAATTTTCTATTCTCTTGTCTCTTCCCTGTGATTTGAATGTGATTATAATCAGGAAATAGTTTGAATACGATGGAACCCTGGTGATTCCTAATTCTAGCCATCATGTGCAGCAGCCACTTCGGTTTCTCTTTGGAAAGGATAGAGGAGCCAGCATATGGAAGTTGCTTTTTCAGGCTGATGGGAATCAGTGCGTGCCTAGCTCACCTGGCCGCTAGGTGGCGCTGTAGCCATAAGGAAGTGAGGGCGCAGTTACATAGTTTGGCTGTGACGTTAAGTTCTCCAAGGCTGGCCTTTGTATCTCTGGCTTCCCTGGGTTGTAGGGCTCTTTGGATTCTGCTGCATACTTTGTGTATCTAGGATGCTGCTGAACGGGGAGAGGATTATTTGATTAGGATGCAATGTTTCCTGTGTGCTGTAACACACCCGTACACACACATGCTAGTTGAAGATTCGCTAGGGATTGATGTTGGCTGGGGAGTGGGAAGTCAAGGGAAATCTCACACTTCCATGGTTTCTAAGCAGGATGTTCTGTTCCAACTGAGCAACAGATAGTGTCCTGACCTATGGCCCCTGAGTGAGTAGGACTGTCCATTTCTTTGGTGTTTATCTGCTGGAGGCGGCCATGGGATGTGTTCTCTTAGTAGAGACAACCAAACATCTGGACGATGGTAAGTCTCATAGCATCTCTCTTTATGCCAGCCTCCTCTTTTAGCTGTTTTCTCTCTGTTTTTAACCATTGAGAAAAAAAAAACATGATTGTCCCAAAGAATATTTTTGTTTTTCCTTTTTGAACAGAAGCCAAGTATTTGAAACGTAGACACCCCACTGTCTTCTCAAAGACGAAAAGAAACCAAGGAAGAATCTAGTAGGAGTGTCAAAGAGTGAAACTGAAACAGCAACCCAAGTTGCTTTCTAAATATAAGAATTTTGACAAAGAATTAGCAGAACTATTTCCTAAATAGATCGAAGTTGAAGTGTGCCTGGTGAAATAAAACTTGCTACCAATGACTTAATTGCCAATATACCCTCAGTAAACTTTTCTTTAAGTCAGCAAACAATGGGATTCATAATGAAATGATGATAGCTGTATTTATTGAGGTCCTACTATGTGCCAGGTCCCATGCCAGATGCTTTCGTATAATCACTTCATCTTTGGAATAGGCTTTTGAAATGGGTATTTATCTCCTTGTATGGCACATAAAGAAATGGTGGTGTAGGGGCTGGCCGGGTGGTGTAGTGGTTAAGTTCACACGCTCCACTTCAGCGGCCTGGGGTTTGCGGGTTCGGATCCTGGGCGTGGACTTATGCACCGCTCATCAATCCATGCTGCGGCAGGCGTCCCACAAGTAAAATAGAGGAAGATGGGCACAGATGTTAGCTCAGGGCCAATCTTCCTCAGCAAAAAGAGGAGGATTGATGGCGGATGTTAGCTCAGGGCTGATCTTCCTTAAAAGAAGAAGAAGAAGAAAAAAAGAAATGGTGGTATACAAAGGTTAACTTGGGCTGGATTCTAACACCTTTAAGAGCTCTATTTAGAATTAGGTCTGTTAGGTTCCGACACTGAGTCTTGGTGTTTAGGGAATGACTTGATAATGGAATATAAAGCTGGGGATAAATCTATGTCACTTCTCCTTGTTTCTCCAGGACCTGCCACACTATCGGGCTCATAATAGGACTTCAGTATACATTTGTTCAACCAGTAGATAAATGCCAGAGGACTGAAAATATTCTATGGTATCTAATTAGAAAACTAGTTATCCCTTTAAGTACAGACTGTCATAAAACCGTCATATTTGGGTTGCCCTTTATAGTTTAGGACTGTGTTGGTTTGCACCCTCAGGAGTTGCTGGGTGAACTCTGGAACCGGCCCCATACACAGAGGGCAAGGAGAGACTGAAGAAAGAGGCAGGCCACTCCAGATGAGGAGATGGAAGATTTACTAAGCAGAGGAACTTACATACGAGGCTTGTCTTGAGTGGCTGCAAGACAAGCAGATCTCCACACCTGCCAGCCAGAGTCTTAAGACTTTATATAGAGGCCTGGACAGGGTTCAGTCACTTATACCATCCAGATGGCCTCAACAACACCTCACTCTCTCAAGGCTGCCTCCCTGAAACAGCTGCTAGCATGGGAACGGTGGGCGGAACGTCCATTCCAAGACAGAGGAGGGGGGTGAGGAGCCTCTAATTGTCCAGGTCCAGCTGGAGGGTCACCCTGTGCTCATGTCCTCTTGAGGGCCTCCTCCAGCAGACTGGCACATGCTTTATTTCGTTCAACCAACCTCAGACTCTGAGTTCGCTGGGGTGGGAAGTACTGAATTTTACAAAATGAAAAAGCTAGAGCTCTGGGGTCAAGAAAGCTTCTTGAGTTCAGGTTTTCTGACCGTAGGCCGAAGGATCTTTACAGCAGCCCCACAACACAAATGGCCACATAATTTTTTGTAAATTAAAATTATGTATAATGAATGACATGCCTGATATTTTACTTATGTATATATGGAAGCGTTCCTACAGAAAATCAAAAATAGGTAGTCTGAGGAAGAGAGGTAGGATTATAGCCCTATAGAGGTCTTTTCCCTTAAAAAGTAGCTGTTTTTTTCAACTTTTACTTATAATAAATATTTATTCTAGAAAACCTAGAAAATACAGATAAGCAAAATGAAATGTGATAAAATCACTCATCATTTCTCTACATTAGAGATAGAGACAAGTATTTATGTCATCTATACTTTTTTCTGTGCATATATGTGTTTTAAAAAAGAGATCACGTTCTTATAATTTGCTTTTAAAGTTTAATATATTGTACACATCTTTATGCGTCAATAAATTATTTCTATATCATAACCTCTCATGGCTACAAAGTGATCTGCCATATGAACATATTTATTTGTTTAACCAATCTCTTGTTGTTGGACATTTGTGTTGTTTCCAAATTTTTACTGTAGTGAAGCAATATTACAGTGAACATCCTTGAATATGTATCTTTGTGCAATTCATCTTGACCCGTCGTTTTATAGATGAACCTACAGAGACCCAGAGAGGTTATGAAATTTTTCTGAGAGACAGAACTTGGACTGGACTTCAGGGCTCTTGGGTCCCTAACTACCTCCTTTCCTGTTTCATCATTGGAGGCCACTCACCTTGTCTGGTAGGTGTGGCTGCACCCTCCCGATTCATGGCCTGTGCTTGGAGTCATTCAGCAAGAGAGCTAAGCTACCCCCAGAAAAGAAAAGTCAAGTTAAAAAGCAGACAGATACATTATTTTATGGCTATAACGCTGTTAGTACAACTCTTTCTTTAAACTCTTTCTTCCTTGTCTTCTACAACAGTATATTCCCTTAGTTTCCTTCCTTATTCTCTGACCTTCCTCCCTTCCTTCCTTCCTCTCCTCCCTTCCTTCCTTCCTCTCCTCCCTTCCTTCCTTCCTCTCCTCCCTTCCTTCCTTCCTCTCCTCCCTTCCTTCCTTCCTCTCCTCCTTTCTTCCCTCCTTCTTTCCTTCCCCTATCTACCAGTTGTAGATATTGAGTTTCTATCTTCAAATTTCTTTTCTCTGTACTCTTTCCCTATTTTAATGGCTTCGTCTACCACTTCCAGACAAATGACTCCCAAATGTGAAACTTCACTCCTGATGTCTCTCCCGTAGGCCAGTTCCATACATCCTACCGACTGTTGGAACTTCGTGTTTCTGGAACCAGCACTTCTAGTGAAAGCCACTCATTTCATCAGGCTAGTACTGGAACCGTCTGATTCCTCCCTTGCCTTCATTTAGTCTCCCACATCTTGCCAAGTCCAGTCGGTTCTATTTCTGGCACTTTGCCTTTCTCTGCATTCCCACTCCCTCTGCCCTGATTCCGACGTGCGTTACCTCTTGCCTGGATTGTTGCGCTGGCTGCTCACATGGTCTCCCTGCCTCTTTCTCTCCCTAGACAATTCATCTTGCCTTGGTTTAGCAAACTAATCTCCTGAGGTCACTGCTCAGATACTGTCTACTGAATAGATTCCAAATCTATTAGCCTCGCCTTCAAGACTATTGGTAATTTGACCCTCAACTACCTTCCTAGCCTCATCTACCCTCGTTCTCCAGCATAGACATTGTGCTTCAGTGAAACTGGATTCCTTGAAGATACCTTAACACACTGAGCTCACAACTGGCTCTGAGCCTTGATCAGGCCAGTTCCTGGGTCTGAAATTCCTGTCTTCATTGGCCTTTTGAGATCTTAAAACATGAATGCCACCTCTTCCATGAAGCCTTCCCTGGTTCCTTAAGGCAAAGGTGACCTCGTCCTTCTTTGGTTAACCACAACTCTTTGCTGGCAGTACTGAGCATCCACTGTAGCTATTCACGTAGTTGTTTCATGTCTCACTGGACTTTAAACTCCTCGTGAGTAGGAACATGTATCTTTCTCAAAGCCCTGCAGTCCTGCCCCTCTCCCTGAACATAAGTGTCTCCCCCATACCAGGTTCTCAGAAAGCATTTAGTGAGGAAATAAATTACAATAATTTGGGATTTAAGGAATTTTAGCTAAATTTATCAGAAATACAACCACAGTATAAAGGAAATTTTAAGGCCTTGATATTCTTAAAGCAAAACAAACTTTACACGTATCCATAATAACTGCTACTTAGCAAATCTTCTCCTTGCTCAGTGTGCTGGCAACACATATGAATGGGATTCAGAAATAGCTGGTCAGAAGTTCAGTAGAGTTGTGTGGGAAGATCTGCTATTGTAAGTGAGAACCCTTGTCTCTGTCCTTAAAATACACTCTGCACCATTACCTCTGGTAGAAAGGTCATAGGACTGGAGTCAGATCATTTGGCTTCTGTTACTTATCAACTGTGTAGGCCTGGGCAACTTTTCTCATGTGTAACATGGTGATGCCTACTATGTTACCTAAGAATTGCATTTGGCTTGGTAACAGACATTTGATATGGTGGCTTGAAAATAAAAAAGATTTATTTTTCTTCCTTGGAAATAAAGTCTATAGACAGTCCACAGCTCTATGGCTGTCAATGATGCCAGCTCTTACTCTCTGTCTTCCCTCTTAGTGTGTAGTTTTCATCTTCATGGTAGCCTCACAGACCAAGATGGCTGCTTGAGCTCCAACCATCATGTCCACATTCCCAGAAAGAAGGAGGAGGGGCCCAAGGTCACCTTATCCTAGCTGAGTAAGCTCCCTTTAAACAGTTTAAAAGAATTTTTCCAGAAGTTCCACTCAAGAATTTTGGCTTAGAACTGGTGGAGGGCTTCTCAACTCCAGCTGCCTATTTGAAACACATGAAGGCTTTAAAAAAGTACCTATGTTTGGGCCTCACTGCAAACAAATTAAATCAGAATTTCTATGGTTGGGGTTAGGCCTCAGTATTTTTAATTGGTCCCAGGTGATCCAATTGTATAGCTGAAGTTGAGGACCACTGAGCTAGGGTGACCAGATAACTGATAATCCAAATGTGGACTCTTGAGAGAGAAAGGGGGACAACTGGCTTAAACTAGGCCTGTCTTGGGCAAAGCCAGAGGTACAGTGAGTGACCCACTGTGGGTCATCCTCTGCCCCTATGTATAAGGTGGTTGGGCACATCGTTTTCTACTGCTCTGGAAGGAGGAGAAAGAAGGGGAGAAAAGATACTGGTCAGGGGCTCAGGGTTTCCTTTCATTCCTACTCAAGCTTTTGGGTAGATTAAATGAGATAAATGTACGTGAAATCACTTTGTAAGCTGCAGTGTTTCAAAGATGTGTTTATAAATAAGATTATCATAATGTGGTACAAATAAGTACCCTTGATGGCCAGAAGGAACCCAGTTGAGATTCACTTAGCACATGTTTGATTAATTTAGTGCCTTAGGGTCATTTCTTCCCCATGGCTCACTGGGAGACGGTGCCTCATGGCGGTTTGAGAGTACGGACCTGGGAGGCTGAGAAGAAAATCACTGTGGGTTCGAATCCTAGCTCCTTACCAGCTTTGTCGTTTGACTTCTCTAAATCTCTTCAAAGTCTCCATAATATTGCTTAGCTCAAAGGGTTGTTGCAAGGATTAAAGAAGTTAAAGCGTGGAAAGGATTCAATTTGGGGCCTAGCTTATACTAAACGTTCAATAATTGGCCACTCATTGTTATTCATAAGATGACTTTGGGGCATGCAGAAAAGGGTCATCTTTTTTGTCTTTCAAGAGTCTAAAGTGTCAGAGGTGTTTTCAGGCTGCCACTGGTCTGAGAGCCCTTTCTTCCTCCCCTCCAGCTGGGAAGTGAGCCGTGGAAAGAAGGAATTGCAGACTCAAAATGTCTTCCTGGTCCCAGTGGCCACCTGTCCTAGCTGACCCCCCAGCAAGGGTCTGGGTTGAAATACCAGTGGGGAACCCAGCGGCTAAAGAAGCTAATAGCCAGAATTAAATTCATTATTTCAGCGACTTGATCCACACATTGGGAGATTTGTGCATTTGAAATAACCTTTGCCTGTGGCGGTTTTGTCTTGCGGATTCTTCCTTCTGGCCACTGTGTGGGGTGTAATCTCCCTTTCCATCCACTTGATTGCCAACTTGTAAACTTCTTCCCTGGGGCTTGCTCCTCTAATCTTGCTTTCTCCGTTTTGCTGTAGTCTTGTCTTCCTTTATTCGTTCTGCATTGCTTTTATCTCCTTACCTTTCCTCCTGCTGAGTGTAAACAAACCTTTAGGCAAAAAAAATGAAGGCAGGCAGGATGCTGCCTGGCTCCCTCGAAGGGGAAAACACAGTCTAAATCTTAGAGACGGCACACTTTACTGTTGGCAGTCCAAATTCAATACTTTCTACTTGCGGCATCCCCACCTATACAATGCTAAGATATCTGGAAAAAGTAAGAAGGAGGGTTCTATGGGGAGGAGAGCCACATAAGGAAATGGCTTTTGAACAAATTTTCGAGTTTGTTGATAGAAAACCATTACAAAGTCTAAGATTGTCTTCAGAGAGACGATACTTCCAACTGGGGCTGATTCTTCTGTGCAGGGGTTAGCAGGCTTTTTCTGTAAAGGACCAGATAGTAAATATTTTAGGCTTTGCCGGCCATGCTTTTTTTGACAACTACTCAGATCTGCCGGCACAGCAGAGAAGCAGCCATAGACGATGGGTAAGCAATAAGCATGGCTGTGTACCAATAAAACTTTATTTACAGCCACTGAAATTTGAATTTGATGTAATTTTCACAGGTCATGATATTTATTATTTTAATTGTTTCCCCTAACTACTTAAAAACATGAAAACCATTCTTAGCTCAAAGGTGTAGAAGAGCAGGTTTGGCCCATGGGGTTAGTTTGCTGACCGCTGCTCTAACGTCATGGAAGGAGCACACCGATCGGATTTAGAAAACCTTGGTTCCAGTCACTTCATTCAGAGTCTAGACTCAGTTTCCTCATTGAACTAATGAGGTTAGATGATAACAGCACATGCTAGAGAGGGTGTGGACCAACAGGAACTCTCATTCGTTGCTGGTGGGAATGCAAAATGGTACAGCCGTTTAGGAAGGCAGTTTGGCTGTTTCTTACAAAACTAAGTATACTCTTACCATATGATGCCACAAATCATGCTCCTTGATATTTTCTCAAATGAGTTGAAAACTTATGCCTACACAAAAACCTGTGCGTGGATGTTCATAGTAGCTTTATTCATAACTGCCAAAACTTGGAAGCAATCAAGATGTCCTTCAGTAGGTGGATGGGTAAATAAACTGTGGTACATCCAGACAATGGAATATTCTTCAGTGCTAAAAAGAAATGAGCTATCCAGCCATGAAAAGACATGGAGGAAACTTAAATGCCTATTGTTTCATGAAAAGAGCCAATGTGAAAAGCCTACATACTGTATGATTCCAACTATATGACATTCTGGAAAAGGCAAAACTATGGAGACAGTAAAAAGATCAGTGGTTGTTAAGGATTAGAGGGAGGGAAGGATCGATAGCACAGAGCATGTTTAGGGCAGAGAAATTATTCTGTATGATGTTGCAGTGGTGGATACATGCCATTATACATTTATCAAAACCCATAGAATGGACAACCAAGAGTGATCCCTAATGTAAACTCTGGACTTTGGGTGATAATGATGTGTCAGTGTAGGTTCATTGAATGTAACAAAGGTACCATTCTGTTGTTAGTAGGGGAGGTTGTGTCTGCGTGTGTGGCAGCCTATGGGAACTCTCTATGCTTTACGCTTAATTTTGCTGTGAACCTAAAACAGCTCTGAAAAATAAAGGCTATTGAAAAATAAGATTAATGATATCTGCTTAGTGTAACTCAGAGCGGGCCAGCAGATCTGATGGGTTAGTTGTAAAGCACTGAGGAAACAGGAAGTTGCTACACGAAAGTTAGTTACTGAGTAGAAGTCAGGTCCTCTTTCTCTCTGAGATGTCCCCTGTGACAAGAGTCTGGAGAGGGTTCTCCTGAATATAAGATTTCTGGGTACTTCTTGGATGTCCACAATGTAGGCATTCACTTCCGAGAAGGCTTGTCGTTAAAAACAACTGCCACCACATGCAAAAACCTGATTAAGGTTGTTTAATCTAGCATTTCCCAAACACACACGTGACTTCAGAGACCATTAACGAATGCAACACCATTAAAATGAAACTATTTTAGTGCGGAGGTCTGCAGATGCTCTGTGGGAAATGCTCATCTAAGGCATTTCCATTAATGCTGTAGAAAAGCTGAACACACAGGAAATTTACCTTCATGAAGCTTCAAATCTAGTAGAGAAAAGCAAGGACTTGTCTTATACTGACATTTGTTTTGTTGCTATTTGATGTTACCTAACATGGTGTCATGTTTTATTAGAAAATTAGGAGCCATTGGCAGATGTGTGGATTTAAGCCGCCTTTTTAAGTTAGATTATTTTATTAATTTTTTTCACAATTTATTTCAATAGTAACAGATCACTGAAACGGAAAGGCAAGTTAATGGAGGAATCTGCTCCAGTTACAGATATTTGGTTTTCTCTGTACTCCCTTCGTTAAGAGAGATGTACATAGAATTCTAGTTCTCGATATAGCAGCACACATATTAGTGGGTTAATTTAATTTATTAGTGAAGTTAATGACTTGTTAGTCTCTTTGGTGTTGTTTGGGAGAATAATCAACTCTCCTAAAATAGATGCATTTCTGAGCTGCTCGCCCTGCAGGGCCCTGTGTGGAGCTGCCCGCAGCAAGAAGCAGTTTGGCTGACCCCTCATTTGCAGCACACGTGGTTTTCTTGTCCGAACATAGCACCTCATTTCTGATGCCCTGGGAGATGAGTGCATCTCTTTTCAAGATGTGCCCTACCCCCAAAATGACCCTTACGTACCCTGCGTGGCTTATATTTTAACCAGGCCATTCCAAATGCGTTCTCCAGCATGAGGAAAGATCTGTCTAGCTCTTGAATTTGGTGTGATAAGAGAACAGAAATGTAATGTTATTTACACTGGTAGGCAGATGATCTAGAGTAATATAATGTTGTCAGGGCCTTGAGAGTAAGTGGTTTCTTTTCCATTGCAGCTTGCAAGAATAATATCTATAGTTTTATAGCACTTTATAGTGTATGTTGCCCCTTTAACTGTTTAAGAAT
Organism: Equus quagga; assembly: GCF_021613505.1. NCBI lineage: Eukaryota > Metazoa > Chordata > Mammalia > Perissodactyla > Equidae > Equus > Equus quagga. Next base: position 136,321,544 of record NC_060269.1, read on the forward strand.
TAGACAATTGCGTTGGGAAAAACGTCCTTTGCTCATGAAGCAATGAAGCCCAGAGATGTTGAGGAATGTGCCTGAGGAAGCCCAGCTAGAAGGAGGGGGAGCTGGGATTTGAACTCCACTCTCAGGTTCTTTCAGCTCTGTTTTCTGCCTTCTCAGAGGTGGATGCCCTGTGGTTGGACAGGTAATAATGAACTTGACAATACTGCACATTTAAATGACATCTGTGATGCCTACTACGTAGAATCACCTAATTACTAACATCCTTTTCCTTGTAGTCTTGAAACTTTGTCTTGCTAAATCCAGAGCTCTTAAAAAAACTTTCATTAGAAAATATTTAAAAATACTCAAGAGTAGAGAGAAGAGTATAATTAATCCCTGTGACCCAGTCTCTCAGTTTTAACAATTAGCAGCCCATGGGCAAGCTTGTTTCAACCATACCTCCCACCTCAACTGGATTAATCTGAACATCCCAGCTATCATATCATTTCTCGGGTAAATACTTAAGGATATGCCTCTAAGAGAGAAAGTTTTCTGATTATTTTTTGCTGCATATCAAAGCACTTCCAAACTTCGTGGCTTAAAGCAATGTTTATTGTGATTTCTCATGGTTCTGGGCTGACTGGGCTCAGCTGGGAAGTTTTTGTTTGGGGTCACAATGCGATTTTAATCAGATTTCAGTTGGGGCTAGGGTCCTCTGCAGATATGACTGGGCTGCATATGCAAGGTGGCTCCCTCGTGTGACTATGAGCTGGGGATCAGGCGGGGCTGTAGACTCGTTAGTTCCTACAGATGGTCTTTCCATGTGGCGTGGGCTTCCTCCAGCATAGCTACTGGTTCCAAGAGGGAATGTCCCGAGAGCAAGAGCTCTAAGATGCTTGGGTAGAAGTTGTAAGGCTTCTTATGACCTAGTCTCAGAGCTCATGACCATTGTTTCCATCACACCCCACTGGAGAAGGGAGCCACCAGGGCCACCCCAGAGTAGATGGAAGGGAACTACCTCTCCATGGGAGGAACAGCTAAAAGGTTAAGAATACTTCCTTTCACAAATAGCCAGTTAGTGTTTAAATGGCCTCATTCGAACTATTGATATTTTACAATTTGACTTGTTCAAAGCAGGATCAAAATGAGGTCCACACATTGCATTTGGTGGATAGGATTTTTATCTTTCTTTTAATTTAAGATTCCCCCATTGTTTTTATTCTCTGCTTGACATTTATTTGTTGAAGAAGCAGGTCATTTGTCCTGTTGGATTTGCCACCATCTGGATTGTGCTGCTTGCATCCCTCATGCTCCTCTGTCCCTTTTATTTTTCTCTGGTAGGCTGTTAGGTCCAGAAGCTTGATCGAATTCAGGCCCACAGTGTTGGTAGAAACACTTCATAGGTGGTGACACGTACTTCTTATTGCATCACACCAGGAGGCGCAAAATCAGTTTCTCTCTCTTTGGTGATGTTAAAATTGATTTGTGGGTTCAAGTGTTGAGTCCAGAGCTCGTTACTCCAACTGAGCCTTTTTAGAAAAAACTTTTCCATTGTTGCCTCCTATTTTTCAGGCTCAGGAAATGGAATGAGTCTATATTGATATATCTGTGCTGCATTTACTGTGTGCTAGTAACCATGTGCCAGACATCATATCAGATACTTTACATGAGTCAACTGCTTTATTTTTCATAACAACCCAATAAAAGGGGCATTTGGACTATCCCTATTTTCCAGAGAAGGAAACTGAGGCAGAAGATGCCCTGTGCCTGACATCCGGACAGTGGATGCCTTCTGATTAATTCTCATTTGCAAAAGGGATTATTTCTCATTTTCAGGGATTCCTGGAGGAAACCAATTTAGGTCCATGAGAAAGGGAACAAAGTCGGTTGGTGGACAAAACAAGAGATTCACACACTTAGTTGCTTCCTCTTAAAATCCAGAGTCACTACACGGAATCCAGAGGCTTGTGAGGCAAATTCTGCCCCAGCTTCTCAAGGTAGGAGGATGACTTATTTAACAATAACATTTCCCCTCTTTGCATGATTCACTGTGCAGCAGGGTCAGCGGGGCGTGGCCTGCCGCCTCTGCCAAGGATGTGGGCATGATGCCCCATTTACATCTGTGTTGCCTGCTCCACCCACACACTGGATGCCTGCAGGAGGCTCAGAAATGACAATTTTATTTTAAACAAAATATTTTCAAATGCAATTTTCAGTTTATACATGAAGAGTAATGAGCAAAATGGATGCAGCTGTCTCTTAAATTAACCCTGCAGTGCCACCCCGCTTTGCTTTCCTGCCGGAGTGGTAATGTAAGCAGTTCTTGTTCCTCTTGTCAGGACTTTGGAGGCCTCTGGAGCTTCAGAGAGAGTAGAGTGGGCCTAAAAGATAGGCGTATGCCTGGTGGTGCCTGGTATCTAGGGCTGCCATAGCTGAAAAACAAAAGGCCTAAAAGAACAGAACCCAAGAAGCGCACAGTGAAATGGATCCTACCTGAGAATGCGCAGCAAGGGCCAGAGAGCAGAGCCCTGAGGGCGCTGGCTGGTAGCAGGAACGCTTCCCTTTCTTCCAGGGAACATTTCTGAAGGACACGGCAACATTTCTTGCATCTCTGTGGAACTCTTTAGAGCCGTCTTGGTGCTGCATGTCCTGTCTCAGGCAGTCATTAAAACAGATTGGATGCTCTGTGAACTTCAGGACACGATTCTCTGCCTTTTTGTGCAGGTATTGGGGGCTGAATGGAGCCTGCTCTGTCCTCCGTGGAGGACTCGACATTCTGGAGACTCTGACCTTCCTCTGTGGTCAGGTGTGTACCCAGCTGTGTGAGTCTCTAGGCTCATGGGCATTGCACATCGACAAAGCCAATTTCTTAATTGTGCTTGAAAGGGGGTGACTAGTTCCAATTTAGAAGATGCAATTTCTTGGCAATCCTCTTAGCGTTTGTTCTTAGTTATTTTAAAGGACAGCGAGTGACTTAAATAAGGGAAAGTACACACCCCTTTACAAAGACAGAGACACAGGCACACACACAGACACACCCACACCCACACAGTTTAATTTTTCGATATCCTGATATCCATCACTCCAAGCGGACACGATGATGGTGTGTATGACTCAGAGAAAGGAGGATGCCTCAGGTGTGACACAGGGACACAGATTCCCAAGAAGTTTCCATGGGCCAATGAAGGAGATAGGATTCACCTGAAGTCACATAATGGCTTTATTCATCTGCAGCCTAACTTCTTTTTGTGGGGTGATAGCCATGGCTGCCACGTGGAACATCTGAATTAACTTGAACGTATTAGCCACTCAGGACCGGGGCATTTTTACTGACTCAGCAGGTGCCTCATTAAGAGTGTGATGACATTTTATGTGAAGTGCCATGGTGGTTGCTTATTTCTTAAAACACTTTTCTGTAGCATCTACCTTTCCCATGGACAAAGAGCTCTAGCGTAGCATTTCCTTGCTTGGTGTCTTGTGACTTAGGAATTGAGCCTTGCATTCTGTATGAGAACAGGCTGGAGAGGAAAGGAGAGGAGAGGAGAGAAAGAAGGAAGGAGGGAGGGAAGGAAGAAAGGAAGGAAGGAATGAAAGGGGAGAGAAGAAAAGAAAACATTTGAAGCCTTCTAATAACCCTAAGACTGGGCAGATCATTAGAGTTGAGTTGAATAAATTATTGTTGAAAGATTTGTCTTTCTTCTCGGAAAGCTCAGGGTATTGGCCAGACTGGCTGGTTGGAGGCCACTGTTGGGTCCATCTTCATCTTGGAAGGATGGCGCAAAGTCTCAGGTTGGTCAGAATCCCCAGCCATGATGTAATGAGAGCTTCTACCTCATGCTTGTATGTCATTCACACAAGTGGAGCATCATGGGAGCTAGGCTGGATTGATGTCCCCTCCAAGAATAGCACTGATTATAGAACAGATTTTCCCATATACAGAGCCATTTTTAATTCACTGCCTACCACAGCTGCCAGCCTGCGGAGATAATTCCTTCTAGCAGAATAGCTCTAGATTATTATAGGGAAATCAAATTTGCATAAAAGCACTCTCTCTCTTCTCTCTTGCTCTCTCTTCCTCTCTCTCTCTGTTACTAAACAGATACTGTCAATTACTTTTGTTGGAAAAGCTTTTTTGGGGGGAGGGGAAAATACGTTGTTTTTGGGAAAATGCCACCTAAAAACTTTCTGGACAACTTGAAAAGATTTTAAGGACTTGCATTTAGTGTGACATTTCACATTTGATAAGTGCTTCACTGTTTTCAAAGTGCTTTGCAGTTTAACAAGCTTTGTATATTTATTTTATTTTGATTGACACAGGCCCTGGAGATGTAAAGATGAATGGCCCTTGCTTTTGAAAAGCTTGTTTTATTTGATTCATGGAAAAGTTGTGTGAAATAAATAAGGCAGGTATCATTAGGTCCATTTTGCAGATGAGGAAACCAAAGCCCAGAGACGTTTAAGTGAGCTTTTGAGAGTGTGTGTAACTGTAAGTGAAGGATGGAGAGGTGGAAAACAGGTCTTCAAAGTCTTGCTTGGGCTTGTTGTGGGTACCATGATGTCAGCTGGGAAAGGAGGGGTTACAGTTGCAAATTGGCAGCCTGTAGTTTCTTGGCCAAACCTTTTAATCTGACATTGAAAAATCAGGATGTACACCCCAACTCCTACCCCTAAAAAGAAAGGACTTCTCGCTTCTTATGAAAAATATAAAATCTGGCAACACTGAGCCTGTATCCCATCAAGGTGAGATTGCTCCAGCAGACCAAACATAGCCAGTGGACACCCCACATCCTAATGCCCAAGTCACTCAGTTAAGTTACCAGCTTTTGGCCCAGAAGGCTTTGAGTTGTCCCTTCGGCTGAATCTGGGAGAGAATAAGGATGTGGCACCTTGTCCTGGGAGGAGCATTCTTGTGCTGTTTTTAGAATAATCTTTTGAGTTTTTCCATTGCCTCCATTTTTCAGTTTTTTAAAAAAAGTTTGTCCCTTGTGATTCCCCAGTCTGATGATTCAGGATTTGGAGACTGACAAGAGAGTTCTACTTTCATAGCCACCGTAGACTGATACTCTACTTGTGTTCTTAAACAGGCTTTTGTGGCTATTGTTCTATTTAATTGCTTTTCATTTTCTGATCTGTCTTAAGCCACCTTTTGGGCAATGCACAGAGTGAAGGTAGGCATTGATCAAGCCCTCACTTCTGCATTTGGGCTTCTGGTTGTCTGATTTGGATTGCCTTCGAATTTCTATGCTGAAGAGAGGTTCTTATTAGAAAGATGAGGAGGAGACTACTATGAGAAATAAATAGAGAGACGAGCATGATGTTGCAAACTCCTTAGATATAAGGTGTTGCTAAGTTCTAATTTACTGCAGGAGCTTAATTAAATCATTTGATTTAACCATGGAAGTTCCAGGTTAGATGGATCACCCAGGAAGCTAAAAACAGCCCTGGAGCATAAGAGACCTTCCAGGAAGGGACTGCATGCAGCGGGCTGTCTATATGCAGTGAGTTCTGAGCCCCATCTCTAGTATGCCTCTTCCTGGTGTTACACTGTCGCCTTTGTGGGCATCAGAGTTGAGGTGACAATCTGCTGAGCTTCCCACCTTGGCTGGAAGGTCGTTTTGGGTGTCATTTGCATAATCTTGCAACTCTGGGATTCCAAATCTGAGGATTCTGTTGGCCGCTCGCCTCCCCAGAAGGTTGCTGTGTGCACGCAGTATGGTTTGATTTCAAAGCTAGCGACAGCTCTCCTGCCCCCCAAATACGCCCATGTCTTCTCGGGGCTTAAAATTCCACTTAAGTTGTGCTGATTTGGCTTTAGACTTTGATTCTGTGTTAGAAATCAGTTATCAACCTTTCCAAAGGCAGAGTTTGCAAAATGCATTCATATACTGTATCTCATTTGATCTTCACAAAAGCCCTGTGAGGTAGAAGAGTGGCACTGTCTCCTTTTGGGAAAAAGAAATACAGAGGAAGGAGTATCATTTGAGAGCTAGAGATGTTGGATTTAAGTCCCATTAACTATGACCTTGAACAGGAGATATGACTTCTCCGAACTTAATTTCCTTCCCTCCATGCACAGGATTAAAATTTTATTTTACAGAGTGGTTGTAAGAATTAGAATATTTTCATTCATTCATTCATTCATTTATCATTCATCATTCATTTATTCTATAAATATTTATTCAGCCCCTACCAAAACTCGGCACTGTACTAGGCTCTGAGGATATGTTCGTAAGTGTGACCGACTCTGTTCCTGCCCTCATGGGGCTTACAATTCAACACAGGGCACAGTGTTGAGCACGTAGTAGTTCCTCAATAAATGGTGGCTGTTACAAACAGTTGGCCCAAAGTCACTTGGTGAGTGCAGTGCAGAGGAAGAGCGGAGCTCAGATTTTGGCGTCTTTGGCTCCAAAGTCTTTGACTAGTGGGCTCTGTCCACCAGTCCTGCGGAGAAAGACAGCTCATTGTTATTGGAACCTCAGCCGTTTTGTTGCAGTCATCATCTCTGGTGGGTGCTGCCGTAGGAGAGTGGCTTAGCCTGTCTGGGCTGCTGTAGCAGAATACCCCAGACTGGGTGGCTTTCTCACAGTTCTAGGGGCTGGGAAGTCCAAGACCAAGGCTCCAGCAGATTGGGTGTTTGGTCCGAACCCACTTCCCAGTTCACAGACAGCCCTCTGGCTGTGTCCTCACATGGCAGAAGGGGTGAGGGAGCTCTCTGGGGGTCTTGTTTATAAGGGCACTAATCTCCTTCATGAGAGCTCCACGCTCATGACCTCCCAAAGGCCCCACCTTCTAATACCATCAGGTTTCAACCTAGGAATTTTGAGGGGACACAAACATTCAGTCTGTAGCAGAGAGCGGAGTTAGACGGATTACAACCGAGCTCCGGGCAGAGTCCTCGCATTCCCCCTCTGCAGAGAGGGCAAAGGGGCAGCGCCTGCCTCAGCAGGTTGCCGTGGGGATCAGTTGAAGGAGCTCTTGTAAAGTGCCCCGCACTGTACCTGGCACATTGTGACGTGTTTGTTAAATGCTGGCTGCTGTTATTGCTGGCTGGTCTCTGCGACAGCGTCCATGTGGCTGGGGAAGACACAGCCACTCCTGCTTCTCAGGACTGGCTGCCTTTCTGTGGCCGAGGAGACAGGACACGGGAGCAGTTGCTGAGTCTGAGAGGCTCGTGGCTTCTCTCTCCCCACCTCTCAGCCATTAGTCCACATTCTTCATTTTGAAGCTGTGCTGGGCCACAGCAGGTCATGGAGTGGGGCAGGCCGGGAGGAGAGGCCTTTCCTTGGTGTGTTCTGGTTCCTCCTCAACCAAATAGAGTTCTATTTGGCAGTCCTGCCTTGCCTGGGTTGGGGTGGGACCACTTATGTTTGAGGAGGAGCCTTCAGAGCCGTGGTGGAGAGGGTGCGGCATGTCAAGCTTCTGCTTTACGTCAAGTGACAGACTGCTGGGGTTCAAGTTCCATTTCTGCTTCTTATGAGCCACATAATTTGACTTCTTTAAATCCTAGTTTCTTCGTAGGAAAAGAAGGGATGATAGTGGCTAAGATTTATGTAACATCGACTGTGTTCCAGGCTCTTCCCATGTACCGATTCACTCATCCTCCTGTCAGCTCTATGAATCAGTGGCTATGGTCACACCATTTGTAGACTGGGAGGGTGAGGCACAGAGGGCTTTCCTGGCTCTGTTCAAGGTGAATGCGGAGCCGGGATTCAGACCCGGGCATCAGACTCCGGAGATCTCTGCTCTGCTCCTGCCCTGACAGGTGGGGTAGTGAGAATCTGCCGCAGAGGGTTTTAGTGAAGATCGGAGGAGAGAAGCAGGAAAAGCAGTGCACATCAAGCCTGGCATATAGTATGTGCTTATGTGCTTAGTAAATGGTAAATCCTTTTTTCTTTTTTAAACGAAAAATTTTAATTTTGTGTTATCAAGTATTTACTTCTTTCTGTACAGTTTCTCCCTATCATTTAAGCTCAGAAATCCATCCTTTTGGATTTCAGCTATATTTATTTACTGTTTTTTCCTAATGTTTTAATCATTTGAATTTTTATATTTAGCCACCAAAAGTATATTGTTTTAAAAAAAATGTATATATTTATTTTTTATTTCATTTTATTGTGGTAAGAACACAACATAGGATCAACCCCCTGAACAAACTACTAAGTGGACAATATGTTATTGTTGACCATGGGTACAATGCTGTCCAGCAGATCTCTAGAGCTTATTCATCTTTCTTGACTGACATGTTATGCCCGTTGATTAGTAATCCCCATTTCCCCTCCCCCAACTCCTGGTAACCGTATGTGCTCAGTGAATATTAACCGTCATTCTCATCTCTGAAGGTGGGTGTGGATCTCTCTGGAGGAGTGAGGAGCAGGGCCTTAGAACAGGTGGCATATTCTTGAGAGATCTCAGACTCATGGGCACATGTGTCCATCCTGGCTTCATGCTGGAAGTTTGAAACCTAATGCTCATGAGTTGCCCCATAATAATATTATGATGCCCTCCTGGCAACACTAATATTTACTGTAAATATGAAATATTTATTAAGTACCTACTTAGACCTGATACATTTTCAGATGCTCCAGATCTAAGTAAACAACCCTGAATCATGCCCCTCTGGAGTTTTCAATCTCAAGCAGAGAATGCTCCATTTGTCCTGCATTGATTTTAGTTTTCAGTCACTTGGCATAGTTACTTCATATTTTTCAGAGATGCTTTTAAAAATCATCTCCATCTGCATCGTCATTATCATCATCCTCCCACCGTCACCATCAGAAGCTCTTACTATGTGCTAAGTGCTGTGTGCTTTGCCTGAACTGTCTCATTTAACTCTTACATTAGAACATAAAATGAAGAAGATTTCTGCAAATTAATCACCTACAGATTAAAGCCAATGTTGTGTAAATATCATTGCTAGCAATAGTGACGACAGAGGGAAAGGGAGAGAAGCGTATCTCAGCTCTTTGAGTATTTAAGAATTGCTCCATAGAATATCTGAAGAGATGCCTTTGGTGTAAATGTTCATATGCTTAGAAAAATAGGATATGATGAATAATTGACTAAACTCTGCTAGTACCTGTTTCCAAAATATTGCCTGGTGGACATGGGTGTTTTTATTTTATTAATATAAATACTTAGTGAGCACTTACTATGTTCTGGGTCCTTTGTGTTTTCCCACACTCCTCTTCCTCTGCTCCCCCTTGGAAGTTCTTGACTTAGGTATCATGTCCTTCCACTCTGGTAATGGATTAACAGCTGAAGGAATTTTCCTAGAGCTGCCTCTCAGTGCTGAATAATTTTTAGTGATGAAGAAAGCAACCTGTCAGGAGAGTGTTTAGGACAGACAATAGGTGAGAGTCTCCCCATTTTATAGGCATAGGTTCTTTTGTACTTAAAAATTTTCTGATTATAAAAGTAACGTCAGCCCAAACTTCCAATTCTGGCTATATGGCAGGTTGACCAGATACTCTAATAAATCTTCCTGCTCAAATGACCTCAAAATGTTGGGTAAAGTATAACTAACATCTTTTAGTGATGTCTGCAAAAAAGTGGGTGCAATTTCCAGGGGCTAAAAGTAAATAGGGAAATGGAAACTGGGTGTGAAGCATAAGCTGAGGCTCTGCTCTGAGGGTGTTTGCTGAGAGCAGAAACTTGAGCTTTGACTACTGTGCTGGAGACCAGAAACCAGGCTTTGGGCTCTTCAATGTGGGAAGTGGAAACTGAGACCATAGTGTAAAGCTGGGGCCCAAAGGCTAGACCCTCCATGAAAAAGTCAGTTAGAAAAAATATCCCCCTGTTGGCCGAGAGAATATTTTAGCATTAGCCTTCATTGGGGAAAAATGGCTTCTTTCCAAAATGTTAACAACAGCCTGCCCTCATTTGGCTCTAGGGGTGGAGTTTATACTACCTGAGTGATCTAGGTGAGAAATTAACTTTGGAGGTCCTAGATTGGTGGGGGTCTGAGTGCCTAGAAGATGGGATGCAGTTGCTCTCTGGAGAAATTCACTTTTATCCCAGACTCTATGGCATGTCCACAGTTTCAGATTAGTCTCATGTGGTCTCACAATCCAGAACTACAAACATGACAAATTTAGTTGTCATGTATTTACGAGTCAAGGGAAACCACAAATAGCAGAATGAGACCCTCAAATACTTCATATATTAGAGTTATGATGATGCAGAAAAAGACACAGGAATAAGATGAGTAAGTTAAAAATGTTCAATGAAATATAGAACTGAAAACATGAGCAAAGGAATCCACTCATCCCAAATAATTTATATCAAAAGTCTATCGAAACGACTATCAAGATTCAAAAAAGGACCAAATAGAACATCTAGAAATAAACATAGAATTATTTAAATTAAAAGTAAAGTATGCTCTTTGTAAGAAATTTGGAAAGAATAAAGGAACCCCCATAAGTTAACCGTTATTTTATCTCTCAGAGGCAGGCAATGTTAATCTTTTTATAGGATTTGTCTTTTTTTTCTATGCAGTTTTGCAAAATAGACTTCATGTTCCAAAAGAGTAAAATTTTATGCTATCATTTTCTTTCTATATGGTAAGAATTTCCCCATCATTATGCTGTATAATATATGTTAATAAACAAGTGCCATAATGTAAGTGTTCCCCTATAGTTGGATTTATTTATTCATTTATTTATTTGCAAAGAAGATCTTGGCAGAAGCTGCCACGCTTTCTTAACACTTAGGCTGGAAATCGGCACAGTGTCACCTTCTCCACATTCTACTGGTTTAAGTGAGTCATAGGGCAAGTTCAGATTCATTGTGGGAAGAGACTATATAAGGGTATGAATAGCGGGAGGCATGGTTCGTTAGGGACTTAGGTACCACACACATAGTGTTTTTGTTTTCCTTTTTTTTTATACAATGGTAGCATATTACACAGTATTTTGCATCTTACTTTTTTCGATCAAACATTTTACAGCACATTCAGTATTAATACATATATTATTTGGGACTAGGATTGGCTGCAAGTAAAACTCCAAGTTATAGTGGCTTAAACAAAAGAGAGATTTGTCATCTGAATTTAGGAAGTCTGGAGGTAGTTGGTTTGGCTCTTTCTATTTTGTTGCTCTACTACATGTGGCTTCCATTCTCAAATCACCTCACTACCTAAGATGGCTGCTGGAGTTCTAGCCATCACATTTGCATTCCAGCCAGTAGGAAAGAAGGAGAAAGAGGAGAAGAAAGTATATCTTTAATGGTACTACCTGGAATGGTACTACCGATCATTCCTATTTACTTTCTTTAAGCTAGAACATATTTCTCAGACCATACCTATCTGGAAGTGATGCTAGGAAATATAATCTTTATTACAAATGGACATGTGCCCAGCTAGAAAACCAGGGATTCTATCACTAAAGAAGAAGAGAAGAATGGATACTGGAGGACCATGGTACATTAAGAATTTCCTTATGTTTTGTACATGAGTCCAAACATAAGACTTTTGATATATTTTGCTATATCATTTTCAAGAAGATTGTACACATAACAGTGTATTGAAATGCCAGTCTTATGTCACCCTCATAACAAATTTTATAATATTGGCAGTCAGTTAAGATTACATCACATTTTAATTTATTCTTCTTTGCTAGTGTGGATTGACATTTTACTGTATTGTTTATTAGCCATTTATATTTTATCTTTTGTGAAATTTTTGTTCATGGAGTAATTGGTTTATTTATTTATTTATTTTTGACGAAGATTAGCCCTGAGCTAACTGCTGCCAATCTTTTCCTCTTTTTGCTGAGGAAGCCTGGCCCTGAGCTAACATCTGTGCCCATCTTCCTCTACTTTATACATGGGACACCTACCACAGCATGGCATGCCAAGCGGTGCCATGTGCGCACCAGGGATCTGAACCAGTGAACCCCGGGCTGCCTAAGTGGAACGTGTGCACTTAACTGCTACTCCCCCAGGCTGGCCCCAGTAATTGGTTTATTTTTATTAACTGTTTACTCATCACTTTATATTAAGTCATTGACCCTTTATCATATTAATTATAAAGCAGAAATGATGTTTCTGAGAGTCCTGGAGTAGGGGATATATGCGGGTACCATTTTGTAACTGTGGCGGCTAGTGAAGAACTCTCCTCTTCACACTGGAAGTGGACTAGGATTTGTACATGTTCCGCGTTTGAGGTAGTGGACTTATTCTGTAGTGTTTTCATTGCAGAAATTAGAGTAACTTTCTACGAAGGAATCAGAAAAACCAGAAAGGGCATGGACAGAGGGGTGCCATGGGGAGCTATACGCAGTGTGTTTGAAGCACAAGCTGTGGGGATCAATGCAGGGCTCTTTGACCTCTAAATTGATTGCCAGGGCTTCCTGAATCCTGCTTTGTCAGGTCTCAGAAGAGGGGGAAAAAAAAAAGACTTCAAGAAGTTTCAACATAGAGAAGGTTGTAATGATACCACCTATCTGTTAGAGGGCGCGCTACAGACAGCCGTCTCCGCTGTCTCTTCGTTGAGAGCATTTTGTAGGCGCTGTCTCATTTAATGTGCGAGGGCGTTCCCACGGGAAGAACGCTGTCAGCGCGCTTTAACGCTGGACTATAAAGGTCAGGAGTCGACAACTCTTACAGAGGGGCCTGCTCTTAGAGATTCCGAGATCAAATCTCTCACCTATCAGACAGGGGAGCAGTTTGCCTAACATTCCCCCGCTTGTTAGCTGCGGAAGCGGATCTAGAAGTCGTGCTTGTCACTCCCACATAAGCTGCCACATTCTCCGCCCAGCTGCCGCTGAGCCTTCTCCATCGTCCTGTGCCTGCCCTGAGGGTTTGGACCGCCACGTGTTCCGGAGAAGCCCGCCTTGCCGGATCTCCCAGGAACTCCACGTGCGGTGCACACTGAGCCACCCTGCCCCCTCGTGGCTCTACCTGAGAACAGCGCTCCCCGAGCTCCGTCGTGGCCTAAGACCCACTGTTTACCCCGCTCAGCCCCACAAAGTGCGGGAATAATGAGACGTGGAGTCTCCCAGAAACTTGTCTCTTCTCGAGAACACTGAAAAGAGGTCGGCAAGAGATTTAGGGCTAGTGTGAAGGCTGGGAGGACCGATGAAGAGTAAGTCACGAACCAAAGATGAGAACGTGGAATGTGGACGAAGAGCAAAGTGGTGTATATTTCATGTTGTTTAATGATGTGGACGCCTGGAGTGGATGGGAGGACCACTGCATTTGGAGCCAGATTTGGGCTTCCTCCAGGCCCGGTTACTTAATGATGATGTGACCTCTCTGAATCTCGATTTCCTCTTCCTCCGTGGGTTGCAGCAACGCTCCTCCTATCCTAACACCCAAGGTTGGAATGAGGCTCCGATTGTGTTGCAGCTTGAAGGCACCTGGTAAAGTAAGCCCCACACTAAAGAGATGCTGCTCTGCCGGTAGGAGGAGTTCCTATTCCCACTAGGTGTGCTGGGGTAGCTCATTCCACATTTTCTCTTCAGGACAATTCATATTTATAGACTTTGAGCGTCCAGGAGGAGCCCTGGAACAGAAAGTCATAAGGAACTGGAATCTGGGGAGGTAAATTGACCAACCCAAAGGAATCCACCTAGACAGGGCCCATCTCTATTTGTGACTGACCGTTCCTCAGGTACTAGCCTATTTAAGTGAGTGTTAACAAAGCATACAATGATAATCTAAAACCAGTCAGCCCTGTGGTTCTTTGAATCTAATAAGGAAAAGAGAAAGAAAAAATTACTTTATTACCACAAATGATCATTAGCTTTCATTAAAAATCAGTTCTGACAAATCTGGGCAGGAAAATCCTCAGGGTTCTTATTTTAAGTTTTCCACTGGGAGTGTGTGTTTAAATATTGAAAAATACAAAGAGTATTTTACAGATGTACCCGCTGAAGCTTTCCGAGTTTGTTATTCACTTCATGTGCCGTGTCTAGTGAGTGGCGGAAGCCGGACTTGAACCCAGGGTCTTCCCGGCTCTGCTCTGTATCACTGTTCTGTATTGTCCTGTCTCAAAAGGACGAGAATTTACTGTTCTAGTTGCGTCAGATGGGATGTTGCACCAGATATGCTTTTTCATTGTTTTCTGAAAACCAATTAACTTCCAAGCTCTATATTATTTGCTTTTAAGCAATGGTGATTAATAATGTGTCTCATTGATTCCAAGACAAGCATTTTTTCCCCACATTTTAACATCTCTGAAATTGGATGCTTCTTACAAGTGATAGTGTATCATCATTTAATTGGCAGCATTTTTCTTTCTTAGTGGCATATAAAATAATGGTGCATCTCACAATTGATAGTATCTTAGATTTGATGAAATGCAGTCATAATGGCGGTTCATATCAAGGATAGAGTCGTACGCAGAAACATGCAGATAACCAGGGGGTGTACTAGGGTGGAGGGACAACATTACCTATTTCCTCTCCCTTCTCCTATTCTTCTAGTTAAGACCCTTGAGCTGATATCCCAGCCTTGCATCTCTTCTCTGTCCAGTTATCTTTTGTACCACAATCTGAGTTTTCTTCTTAAAGAACTACCTACCTATAATGATTTCCCAGCTCCTCACGTGAAGACCAAACACTTGACATGAGCTTCAGGGTCCAAACCAGTCCCAGATCTGCTTTCTGTCTTGTCTCTCATTATATCTTTCTCTCAGCCAACTCCCGAGGGTCTTTGATCTATTCATTGTTTCCCAGAGTGTAGGACAATGATTCAGAATGACTTTAGGTGGAACACCAACACGCCATTGAATCACCCTGGGTCACCCCAGGAGCAGTTTATGCAGCTGAGAATTCTCTCTCAACCCTTCTGAGAACCTTGAGGAGAAAGTCTTTGTCTGATGCCGGGAAGTCGTCAACATCTTGCCCCTGTAGCTTCTCTTTGTAACAAAGAGAGGAGAGGCTCAGACGACAATGTTTAGCTAGAATTTCATTGTTTATTTTTCATTTATTTATTTTTATAATTATCTTAGAAGTGGGGCAAGTGACACTGGGTTTTCATTTATAGTTTTTGTTAGTAACCTAAAGTGGATTCCAACTCTTAACCACCCTGTGTACGAGAGAGCAAAGCCTGCTCTCTTTGCGCCATCCTCTCACCTTCGGGCGCTGTATCAGATATGCTCCGCCACTATTCATAGAGTTTTCGTGGCCAGTTTTTTCGGGAAGTGGATGACTGGATCCTTCTTCCTAGTCTGTCTTAGTCTGGAAACTGCTGAAACCTGTCCACCATTAGTGACCCTGCTGGTCTTTGAAAAACCAGTGGCATAGCTTTCAGCATCACAGCAACACGCAGCCACCACAGTATGACAACCGACAGAAGGGTGATGTGGTTCCCTGCCTGGGAAACAAACCCGGGCCACGGTGGTGAGAGCCCTGAATCTTAACCACCAGGGCTGGCTTTCCATTTATGGTAGCAACATAAAATTTCCTTTTAAAAAATGAATTTATTTTAGTGGAGTCAATTAAAAAAGAATATTAAGAAAATGCTAGTACAGATGATATGTAGATATAGCAAGAATTGTGAATGTCGTACTTGCATGACAAAAATGTGGGCAACAATGATCTGTTGCAAGTACTTCCCTTGTCTATATGTTTGTCCTTGCTGTTCCTTAACCCTAGGTGCTCTTTTCCCTGCTCACCAATAATGAGACTTCTTTGCTTTCTCCTCTTTGAAGCCTTCTCTGATTTCTCTAGTCAGAATTAATTGCCTGCTCATAGGACATTGCTTAAATTTGGTTTAGTACTTTGGTTATCCTAGTTTTCTCATGGTTAGATATTCACATGTCCAAATCTGTTGTGATTAGAAGCCTTTTATGGGCAGGGACCACTTCTCAATCCATCTCTACGAGTCCTTCAAGGCCTTATATGTGGTTATAGGAAGGAATGAATGGATGTATTTGAAATTTATGTTAGCAATTATTTTATGCAATTTTCCCCCATTCTGCAGAAACTTAGCCTGGTTTTAGACAGGCTCATTTGCTTGGCTTTCATTTCAGTTTCAGTGTAAGTAGTAGTTACTGAGGCTTTTGTAGAACCTGCATTGTTCTTCAGTATAAGTATTTTGCAAGGAAGCTCATAGAATCATCTGAAACCATTCATGAGGAAGTTAACCCTAGGGTAAAGCCAAAGAAAGGCCAGAAGGAGGTGTGCCTCTGTGTGTGAGTGTGTGTGTGTGTGTGTGTGTGTGTGTATGCTCGCGTGTGCATGTGCTGACAGAGCAGTAATCCATTGGGTGTAGAGCTGTACCTTCTGGTTGACTTCGCTCTTCATTTGAAGCCCAAAAGACAAAATTCAGTGACCAAAGATAATGGTAATCTAAGCAGAAAGGAAGAGAGATAAATAAAATCCTTGCAGGTTTTATACTTGAGCAGCCCTGTTATCCTTCTCAGAGTCTTAGATAAGGAGCTTTGCTCAGACTGCAATAGCTGAGGCAGTGGGAAAGAGTGCAGAATTACAAAGATAGGTGCTGTTTCTGGAAAGATGTCTGATTCTGCTATGAATGTCGTCTTCTGGAAAGAGAAAGCAGAAAAAGACCTGGAACCACCACACCATCAATTAAGTAGGATGAATGGTGTTCTAAACAGCTCCTAATGAAGCCCACTGTTTACTAATCTTATCTCTGCTAAGGAGGAACGATGGCAGAGTGCACCTGCAGAAGGGAGGTGATAAAAATGGGAGTCAGCTTTATGGGAACATGCCTTTTATCTTCTTAGAAGACTTTCAAAGCATATCTGACTGCATTCTCTCAAAAATAGCTCTGCTCAGTTCATAGTATATCCTTAAAGACAATGATGGGAGGGCAAGTGGCATGAGGCCTCCTGGATGGCCATCTGGTTTTCTTTTTCTCCTTTTAGGATTCAACTGCGTTAGGTGCAATCAACATGATAGTTTAATTGTACTCCAAGGAGTGCCCTAGTCCAATCATCACTGACACGTGATGGTCTATGGACTAAGAATCTTTATTTAAAAAAAAATCTGCACCTAGTTGTCAGTCATTTACGAAAGAGTCCAATTTTAATGATTGATGGCAATTGGACACATCTTACTGTCCTTCCTGTGCTGATCTTTTTTTGGGCTTTAGTTGGCAGATCTGGGGAAGATGGGAATGGCAATAAAGCTCTTCCACTGTTGGGTTTTTCTAGGGCCTCCGTCGTGCTTTGGCAAACTGAATTGGAATAATAATTAATTTGATCAATTTTACATTAAAAACTAATTTCTGCTTGTATATGTATCCTTTGTCAGGGTACAACCCTGTGGTCTGCTGATCTTTAAAAGAATGTACAACATATCTGTTTCAGAGTCCAGAGAAAGCAATTTACTATTCACATGCTAAATATATGGGACAGTTGGTCTTACTACAGCAATACAATTATTCTGGAAAAGAATTTTCGATGATGAAAATGAAAAAAGTTAAAATCGTCATAATTTACTGCTCCGGAGGGCCGGGCAGCTGTTTTCTGCCTCGATCTGTATTCTAATAAGTCTTTTAAATGAAGAGATTTATGAGATTATTTTAATTTTGATGTCTTTTTAATGCTCCATGCATTTTAAATACAACCTTTTAATAGTTTTTGAGATTGAAGAATTTAATTTTGTTTTATACTGCAGAAATAAATGTATTCTCAGGAGACCACGCCATTATTGTAGTTCTTTCTTTCTTTCTTTCTCTTTTTAAATCAGCGTATCTACTACATACAGCTCAATTGCCAACCAGAACTGACAAAGTCTTTCTTTAGCTGGAGAGCCAGCAAAATAGAAGAAAGTGTCATCACTGTGTTACAATATAACTGGCGCTAATAGAATTTTTGTGGGTTTAGAAGTGTATTTACTCCCGGTGGGGAAGAGCTTTCTTGATGAAGATGACCCAGCGTTATTTGGTTGAGTAGTCAAAGACGTATGTGAATTGAACATATATCTGATGCATTGCTTATGAGCGAGGTATGGCCAAGTCATACTCAAACTTTAGAGAGATCATTGTTGTGTGTATGTAACATAAACTGGTTTCAAAAATATAACACTGGACAAAAATATAACATGGACAGTATTCACCTAGAAACATGTTTTAGAGAAGTCATATCTGTCTGGTACTATTAATTTTTTAAAGTACTGGAGAAGCTATAGAGATGGATTGAGAAGGGGTCCATGCTCCTAAAAGGCGTCCAGTCACGATAGCTATAGGTCTGTGAACTTCATAATAATATTTTGCTTTTGCCTTTACTCTCTAGGCAGGGAAAGCCGTCAAGCTAAGGAAAGCAGTTATAGCCAAAAGATTTGAAGTACTCAAAATAGGTTTGTTAAAATGCAAACACAAAGAATTACTCCTAACTAAAAGCTTTTCCCTGATATTTTAAGGCAAAATTAATTCCCTTCCTACGTTGCTTTAGACAACTTTACATGTGTTAATTGGAGTTATCAGGGGGGTCCCAAAACTTAGCTCTCCATATTATGACAGAGAGGTCTGAAATGCAGACAATTCTTGAATCTATGTACTGTTTTAAAAAGGGGAGATATCCAAATCTAAGAAGTCACTAAAAATCCTGTTTCAAACAACATTTAATAATACAGGAAATACTCCTGATACAAGGTTAAAGGAAAACAAGAAAGGCAAATCTGCATATATGATATCCCAAGGATAAGAGGGTGGCTTTTGCATGATGTAAAAAAAAAGTTATAAGCTGCAAGAAGTTGGATATAAAATTTTATATTGGGGGCATGTAAATAAGTGGATGTGCACATAGGCATATCATGCATATATAAAACATCATGACATCAAGAGTATACATTTCAAAGTTGTGGAATTTAGGATGATTTTTTTATTTTCTTTTTCATAATTTTCCACAATAAACACGTGTTTTTATATAGTACCAAAAACTAATAAAAATATATCTAGTTGTGTTAAGTAATGCATAAAAGGAACCAGAATTTCTTATGTGGATTGCTAAAAATTCTACCTTCTTGTTGCAAGCATAGGTATTTTCAAGTAGCCATCTTCTCTTAATTTGTATTTGAGGAAAAGAAGTGCTAACTTCCTGTCTTGTGACTGATCTCGTTCTGAAGCTGAAAACCCGGACTCGTCTGAGGCATAATCATATTCCGTGAACTTTTAGCTTATTGCTGCTAAAATATAGTTTTCATAGTGCTGCTTTTTGCAGGTCTCTCTGTCTCTCATTTTTCTGAAAAAATAAGTTACTTACATTCCTACTCTGATTAATGATTGCTCAAGTGTTACTCTACCATTTAAAACTCCAAATCCATCTAAGTTGCTTTGTCAACAAAAAGGCAGCCATAAACCCTCAACTAGTTCTTCCCCACCTGGGTCATACTGGGAGGGCTGACACTGTTTATACCCTTTCCTCTGATTTATAGCTTTAGGAGAAAACCCACTTCAGCCCTTACCTAATATCCCTATTTGTGGGAAATCCTGTCCATTGCATCGTTCTCTTGGACCTCAGTTTCTTGAGCTATATAATGGGTCTAAGACCTGTCTTACAGAGTTAGAGTGAAATCAGAAGCGTTAATGCATGGAAATGACGGCCTGTTTGTGAAAGCTGTAATAATACTTACCATTATCCTTATTTGTGTCATCATCATTAATAGTAATAAATGCGGGCTCCCTCAAGGCCGGAGCTCCGATGCTCCTGTGTATCCTTGCAACATCTAATAATAATAACGCTTAACATTATCTGTGTTCTTATTATGTTCCAGGCTTATCTCTAAGCACTCTGCATACATTAATCTCACTTAATATTCACAAGACCTGGGGAGATAGATGCTGCAATCATCCCCATTTTGTAAATGAGAAACCAATGGCACAGAGCCTTCCTATAACTCACTGAGGGTCTCCAAGCTAATAATGTCAGAGCTCAGATTCAAACCCCTCTGACTCCGGAGTCGCCCTTCTAACTATTACAGGTCTTTACTCAAAACTTTACTGAAAATATTTTTAAAATAAAATTAAGTTGATCATAAATAGTATTCAGCTAAAAATGCAGAGAAACTTGGTAACTTTAGCATTTCGCTAAAGTTTACTTATGCTGGAACTGTCTGCAATCTTAATTTCTTTGTTTTCAGTAAAATGGGTGAAAAATATTTTTATATTTACAGACGCTGACTGTAGAGATAACAGGGTACCTGTTGATATCGTTTAGATGAGTCATCCATTTCACCTTGTCTCAGTTCTAGACAAGGCTTCGGAGTCTACAAATGAGCCATAGTCTACAGTCTGCAAATGTGTCAAGATACATTTTAGAATTCTTTTTTTCTTACTTAGGACTGTTTTCTCTCCACTGGTTTTGATCTCCAATTACTTTTTTCCGTCCCTCGCTCCCTTCCTTCCTTCCTCCCTGCCTCCCATCCCCTTTCTTCCTCCCTTCCTTTCTTTTATCTTCTGAAAGTTCTTGTAAGAACATTAAAGGAAAACTTGAAAAAATAAACAGAAACCTTTCTTATTCCTACAACCTGGCTTTTTTTTTTTTGAGTTTGTGTGTTACGTTAGCAGTAAGAATTTTTGGTTTGCACACATAATTTATAATTATATGATTGCAGTCAGAGTGAACAAATAATTTTATTCAGCTTTGTTTCACACAATTAATGACTATTCCATTAAGCAGATGTCTGTAATTTATGTAGTTTTCTCCTCCTTGTTGAGTTTTTAGGTTGTTTCCATGTTTTAGTTTGTCTAGATAAAATTCTAGTGAACATGTCTGTGCATATAGCTTATTTTCCTATTATGTCATATGATAAATTCCTAAGAGCAGAGTTATTGGGTTAAATGTAATGAATTGTTTTATGGATATTACATCTATAATGAATTTGCTATTTCTAGGTGAATTGAAGGAAAGAATGGTATGGACTTTGACTCTAAAATGGGCTGAAGTTCCTAACACTAAATTAAATAGCCCAATGAGAACCACAACAAAAATGAAGTTTCTTGAATTTTTATGGAAACTTCTTCAACTAGTTTATACTACACCAAAGGATTTTTATCTAATCAACCTCAAGTCTACTTAATGGTGAAAGAGTTATTCAGTTGATTTTAAACACCTCGGCCGTTAGTAGATAATTTTGCCAAAAATTAATTCATTCCTAGTTCCTAATTATTTATAGCTATGAATTGTATTCCTTACATTAGTCATCTCTTTAAATGACCCGAGTAACATAAAAATTTAAGGTGAGACCTTTTGAAATGAAATCTCAGGATTTTTTCACACTGACAAAAGATCTCCAGAGTGTGAATTTTAGCTGAATGATGTTGATGTTTTAAGAACGAACGTTTGGACATGTGTTATCATATCTTTGTTTTGCAGCTCTATGACTATATTTCTGTTAAGTGAACCAAGGTGACTTCATTTCCTTGGTAATCATTACTGCGCTTGCAGCCAGTCACCTATTAATAAATAATCAATGACTTTCTTTCCTACTCCTGTGTTCGTTTCCAGTTTTGACGCTCTCTTTCTGCTTCAGTTCATAGCTGGTTTTGTGGAAGGAGTTGCTGCATTCACTCTGTCCTTAAATCTCAATTATTCCTTGATCTGTTGGAAGCTTCTAACCACCCACCGAAACTACTCCAGCAATGGTCAAATCAGGAGTCTATCATTAAACCTAAATGATGCATTTTGGCCTTTTCTTGTTTGACCTCCGTAACCTTTCACCGTTTTGATCACTCCTTTTTGAAAATCTCTGCTCCTCAGCGTCCATGATCTGTTCTCTCTGACCATTCCATTTTGGTTATTTTTGTAGGCTGCGTGCCTGTCCTCAAATGTTTCCCCAATTTCCATGCTCCTCACTTTGCCCAGTCTTCTAGAGTGATTCCATCCATTCCTAATGTTTTAAGCATGTAGCGATCTGCTGAGCGTTCTTGTCTGTTCCTCTATCCTTCGCCTATGACTTGCATGCTAATCTATGCGGTCTACTGTTCCTTCTCATCCGGATATCCAGAGTCACCTTTAATTCGACATGTCCAAAATCAAATTTACTGGCTTTTTGCCCAGATCTACTTCATTTAGGTAATGGTACCGCTGTCCACCCAGTTATTCCATCTAGAAACCTGGGAATTACCTTGGGCACTTTTTCTCATGTGCTGACATCTAACTGGCCACTAAGTCTTGCTGATTCTATTTCTTAACTATCCCTGGAACGCCTTCCCTCCTTTCTGTTTCCACTGTTCCTTGTAGGGATAAACTATCAGAATCTCCTGCCTGATCCACCTGACTCTAGTCTTACCTTCCTCCATCCTCTGCTTGCTGCAGCCAGTGATCTAAATAGCTGATCTATTCTTGCTACTTTCTTCATCTCATCTCTCTCCATGTCCCCTTCCCCAGTAGGCTCTTCCCATAATGTATAAAGTTTGAAGTCAGATCCTTTCCCACAGTATTCAAGGTCTTCTGTGAGCTGGCATGTGCCATCTCCATCATCACCTTCCACGATTCTTTGCCCCAATGAAACTCTTCATTTTTCCTGTTGTTTCCTTGTGTCTCATGCTTCTGCACCTTTGCATGTGCTCTGTCTAGACTTTGCTCTCTGTTGTTCTTGAATACCTGCTTACCTTGCAAGGACCAGTTCGATGTTTTCCTCCTTCTATTCTCAACTTGTGCCTTGGGTTACTCCCATGGTATTCTATGCTCTCTCCTCTCAAAGAGATTATTACCCTTTTGATGCTTTCTGCCTCTCTAGTAGAGCATGAGTTCTTGAAGGCAAGGGTTGTGGTTTTATTTCCCTTAAATAATGTTTATGTCCCATTATTTAAAAAATATATTTTATTGTCAGAGTTTAAATAATAATGTCCAAAGAAGGAAATAAAATCACAATACCCCCGTCACTCATATTTATTTCATCCAGATTGCTTATGTACTTATATATAATTATGTCTTTTATAAAATTGGTGTGATAGGATATAGGTAATCTTGTGACCTTTTAAAAAAACTAATATCATATAGTGAAAATTTCCCTATGTATATTCTTCATAAATATAATTTTAATGGCTGTGTTATATTTGATAACATTATTATTACATAGACATACTGTAATTTATTTAACCATTACCCATGATGAATGTTTAATTTTTTTTTCGATTTTATTATGATAAAGCTTTGTTGAACGTCCTTTTTTATTGATATTTAATTTCATGAGATAGCAGAAGGGGCCAAAGAAGATCTACTGTAATTCAAGTGTAATTTCAGGGCCGGCCCGGTAGCGCAGCAGTTAAGTGCACATGTTCCGCTTCGGCGGCCCGGGGTTTGCTGGTTCAGATCCCAGGTGGGGACATGGCACCCCTTGGTACGCCATGCTGTGGTAGGCATCCCACATATAAAGTAGAGGAAGATGGGCATGGATGTTAGCTCAGGGCTAGTCTTCCTCAGCAAGAAGAGGAGGATTGGCAGCAGTTAGCTGAGGGCTAATCTTCCTCAAAAAAAAAAAAAGTGTAGTTTCCTTAAACTTTGCAAGTTCAATCAGGGGGAGATTTCTATGAATGGTAACAACTCCCTGGTATAGTGAAAGCTCTGTTAATCCTTTGGATGGTTTTATTATCAGTATTGATAATTAAACATGTTTTTAAAAAAAATAACCTTTTTTGTAGCTTAATCCTATAGAATGTGTGAGAGTGACTGTTGCTAAGAGAATCTCAGCTTTCTCATTTTCTGATTTTGTGGTAATATAGCTTTTTATGTAACTAGTTCATATTTGTGAAGTGCTTTGAAGATGAAAGCTATTATGTAAGGGCAAAATCACTTCATAAAAATGTTACATATAAAATACGAAAATCCATAGACAGACTTTAAGATTTTCAAAGTAACATCAACTCTTTCATGTAATCATTTATAACCACCATCTTTAGACTGGTAATCCAGGATTCATTTATACATTATTCTTGGAGTATTTTAGTGTTATCCGTCACAGTGAAATTGTTTTTATAGTCAAAGATAGTAGTTAGGAATGACGTTATTCTTTTTAACCATAGCTGTTGAAGTTGTAGCACAATTTATACATAGGTGAGGGTAAATAAAAATTGGCCATAAATATAAAGCTTTCTTTTTGCCATCCAATGTTGCAAACACACATATTGGTATTTTAAAGAAATAGATTTCATCCTGTGTTGTTTAGATTTTAAAGTTATAGCAACCATAAATTACAGATCATCTGATTTCTTTTTTTGTTTTTACTTTTTGGTAAGGAAGATTGGCCCTGAGCTAACATCTGCTGCCAATCTTCCTCTTTTTTTTTTCCTCTCCCCAAAGTCCCAGTACATAGTTGCATATCCTAGTTGTAAGTTGTTCTAGTTATTTTATGAGGAATGCTGCCACATGTGGGATGCTGACAGGTGGTGTAGGTCCGTGCTTAAGATCTGAACCGATGAACCCTGTGCTGCTGAAGTGGAGCATGCGAACTTAACCACTCAGCCGTGGGGCCAGCCTCACAGATCATCTGATTTCTGCAGCATATTTAAAGGAAGAGTGTACAGACTATGTGAGTAATGACCGGGGAAGTGAGCCAGGTGTTCAAATAAGGATTTTCCCCTTGTGCATCTCTAAACAATATTCCACATGAACAATGTGTCATTCCTAAACTAAAGCTGTCCTGATGTTAACATTTGACCCTTTCTTTTACACAATGATTTTCGTTTTAAGATATTGTCTTTGAGTTTTCTATGCATCTCCCCCACCTCTTCCTACATACATATTACTAAAAATGAAGTGTGACTTCTGTGTCCTGAAACTGAAGCCACATATGTTCAGTGATTGCTTCTAATGACAGTGGCACTCTTCATACAGACACATCCCAACTGATGGACCCCAGATGCCCACCAAACCACCGTATGATCCATGCGTTCCTTGGCCAGAATTGAAACTCAAGTACAGTGAAGTTAAGAACAGGAGCCCAGAATTGTAGCAGTGAACGAAGAATCAGGCTGAACTTTGGGTACAACTGGCATGTGGTGATTGAAGTCCAGTAATTTTCTTTTGCTTTTATGCCTTTCTGTTGGGGTTGATGTATATTTATGCAATATGACTTCAACTTTGGAAATGGAAAACAAATGAAATATTTTCTATTTAACTTTTTTTTTTAACTCTTAGTTCTTACTTCCTCCTATTCCAGGCTTCTCCTTCCTACCTTTCCCCTGCATCCTCACCCCTGCCCCATTCTGGGCCTCATTGGTTTCTGGGGATATTTAAGCCCAGGCATATGTGAGGTATGAGAAAATTAAGGTTGTTTCAGAAATCTTTTTTTTTTTTTTTGGCTTCTGACCTTTTTGTGCACTTGAAATTGCATTTAATATTTCATTACTACAGGTCTTTCCATTTAATTTCCTGGATTTTTTTCCACTTGAAAAAAATCTACAAATTTGGTTTCTCAGTACAGAATTATGGGGTCTAATAATTCTCCAGCCTATGACAGTTCAGTAACTGGTGCCCTCTAGCATTTTTATTGCACACACTTTTATTGCTAAAAGGTTAGACCATTTGACCATTTTTTTTAGACTTATCCATCAAACATTGCTCAGAGAGAACTAAAATCACGCACAATTTAAAATGTAACCAACATGTAGTCATTTCTTTGAAAGAGGTATCCTTATTTTCATTATGAGAAGAACCCCCAACCTAGAAACATAATGGATGAGTTTGTGAACGTGGGAAGTTGGGTAAGGATGTAGCATAGGTATGTCTGGTACTTCATGAAGCTGAGCATGCAATAGCAAAGGTAATGAATAAGCATTTCTCTAATAGTCTTCCCCTTTTAGGCACCCATAAATATTTCTAGAACATTGACCTTTAGTCAAATGGTGAATTCTTTCATCCTGACATGACAAGGAAAGATCAGTGAGCTAGTTAGGAAAACTCTCTTGCAATCCATTTTATTTTCCAAGTGGCTTAAAAGCAATCAAGAGAACTATAAGATTGGAATTTCATCAAATTTACAACTTTTCTGGTGATTGGGAAATGGAAGGACGCTTTGTCAGACACATCCTTTCGTCTGCCTGAGGATTGACCTCTATCCGTGGGGCCGATTGGGTACATCCCAAATGTGACAAGCTTTCATGGAAAGCTGACTGCTTCTGCAGTCTCGCCTCTTCAATTCCCATAGGGCTGTGCCCAAATGCCATTTGCTCCACAGGACATGCAGGAAATACCTGATTGCTTTTGGAGTTAACCAATTTGATGGAGGGCTCCTCCGCTGTCCATGGGGCAGTTTATACGCTTATGTGTGCTAAATGCATCAAGGAACTAGGTATCACTCTTTAAAGTTCCTTAGTGAGGTTGATGATGGTATTTAATAATGATAATTTTCCAAAGGAAGGTAAAATGTGTGAGCTGTTAGATATTATTTAATGTGTGAATGGAAAGCCTTTAAAGAGAAGAAAGGCAAAAGGTGCAGTTTTCTTTGGGGTGTAACATCTCCCATTTTGCATAATCCACACAAATGATTTCTGATGGTGTTACTCTTAGTAGCACCAGAAACCATTTGGCACTGCCAGTCATAGTGGGCCTGCTCCGTCCTCTCCTCCTCACCTTCGGGGCCTCCGTCTCTCTGTGACCACGGCAGGTCCTACTTAGGGCCTGGGAGTTTACTCTTTCTTTTGCATGGGACTCTCTTCCTGGGCTCTCAATATGGCTGCTTCCATCCCATCCTTCCGTCTCAACCTAAATACCTCCCTTCAGAGAAGGCATTCCTGAAACCCTGTCTAAAGTAGGCTTTCTTTACTTTTCTCTCTCAAACACCCTTTTCAGTTCCATAATGGCTCTACTCTCAGTTTTTAATGATTTTACTAAATCTCCACCGTAATATAAGTTCTACAAGGGCAAAGACTTTGCCTTGTGATTTGCATATCCCTAGCGTTTCCTGCAGTACCTGGCATAGAACAGGTGTTCAACAAATATTTATTGAATGAATGACTAGATACACAAATGACCAATTTAAGCTCGATTCCTGCTTCAACTAGTTGATGTGACATTTTCCTTTTTAAGTGCCTCTTTGGTCTATCCCGTGTTCAACTCTTAAAGAAGCCAAGTGATTTTGATAAAACTTGGTACACTGCTCCGTGTAAGTCTCATCTTGAATTGGATTTATAACTCAGCCTGTCATCTTGAATCCAAATGGTGGCAGATAAAACTTGACAAATGGGACTTGGAGCAGATTTCAGTACAGTTTGGTACATGGGTCGATGTACCATTTAATTGAAATGTGTGGAGTCTGAATTTCACAAACCCTTAATCCTAACCTTCACCTCCCCCAATTCTACTTTTCTTTTTAATGATACTGCTTTCTTCAAAACCCAATATTTGCCACTAGATTAAAAGTGTCTTGGGGGGGGGGGGAGAAAATCCACATGGAGTTTTAATGGTGGATAGTTAGCTGTTTTCTCTAAAAGTCCTCACATCCTCTAACCTGACAGGGTTGATGATAGACAAGGTTTTCTTCATGACTTTTGGCAGCCAGGCCACGTGGGAATGTCTCTAAAGATAGAGTGACAGGGTGGATGGTCAATAACTTTCCCCAAGTGGGTCTATGCCAACAGGCCAGAGATAGATGCAGATGGAAGAAAAGAAATACTGACCTTGGGTTAGTGAAAATGGAGGCTTTCCCACATGGAAAATGTCCTCCCCAGGGGTGTTACCCATCAGAGTTTTGCCACGGGAAGCATTTTGAACCTTGTAGGAAAATTTTAACTCAGACATCTGGGCTTGCCTCTTAGAAATCCATGACATCCTGTGTGAAGTTGCACGTATTTTTAGACTGGAAAAATACAGACAAGTGATGTTTTATAAAATATAAGCACCTCCTTGGTTTTGTTTTGGTTTCTGTATGCCTGTGCTCAATGCAAGGCTCTTTTGCAGGGGAATTTGCCTAGCATTCCTCAGTGATTTATTTGTGTTTGCTATCACATAGCAATTCCCAGGTTCCAAAACACTGGAAAAGCCACTGTCAACACTGCCAGCCAAAAAGGTTAAAATATGGGCTGCAGACTTATTTGCTATTTGCAGTGGCAAATTCTGACCCCAGTCTCCTAGAAAACATAATCTCCTGAATGGTTAACCCACCAACTTTCATTTGATCTCTTCTTAAAAACACAGCTCTCTGTCTCGATATCTTAGTCTTGCATCCTCTCCCACCCCCACCACGTGCCTCTTTACTCCTTGTCCCTCTTCTCTCATTTATAAACTTGTACGGCATGCTTCATTTATTCCTTTCATTTTTTGATAATAAAAGACATTTATATTCATTATGGATCTGCAGTCTGCAAAAATGTGTATCGAAGAAACTAGAAATGACCCACAAGTTCATTACTTAGAAGGGAACCATATTAACATTTGAGCATGTTTTCTTGCTGTCTTTTTCCTGCATCTGTGCATGCACAGATAGGGTCAAGCTAATTTTTAACAGCGATCTTGCTTACAGCAGGGCTGAACATTGTTCCTGTTGCCTATTCTCAGTGGTTTGAGAAATTCATTCTGCAGCCCTGCCAAAGCTGCAAAGGGCAAATATCTTTTATTTTTCTCATCTTTCCCTCTTCCATCTGTTGCAGACGGCTCTTTGCCTCCATATCACTAGACTCCACTGTTTCCTCATTAGGTTCCTCTGACCATTTGCCTCTCTCTTCCTGCGCTTTTGGCTGCAGGAGTCCAGGACTGGCCTACTTATGTCATGGCCTGCAGTTCTGTTGGTTCACACTTGTAGCTTCTCCCTTCCAGGGTGTAGAACTGGACTGTGTTTCTGCTTCTCTGCGCTGACGAGAGGGAGGACACTGCTGCTCATAGTGGGGAGGCAGAGCTTTGAAGCTCCAGGTGTCTCTCCGGCTGGCGTTGATCTGTCTAGGCAAAGGCTGCTCTTGGGGTTCTAGAAATTCAGCCTGGCCTTCCTCCAGCTCTTTCCTCTGTGAGCGCAGAATCCCCTGTCGCCTCCAAATTGTAGGAAGGGAGTGGTAAGTAACATTTATTCAGCATTTCCATACTGTGTATTTTACATCCGTTCACTGCTCACGATGATCCATGAAATAGATATTTTCTCCCCCATTTTAGAGATGAGAAAGCTGAGGCTTAGTGAGATTACGGGGCTTGCTCAAGGTTACCACACTAGAATTCAAAACCACATTTGTGAAGCTACAAAGCCTGTGTTTTTCACCAAACTACAAAGGCCCCTTTGGTAGAGGAATAAATTTCAACTGTTTGGCGTGGGCAGTTCTCCGGATAAGGCTAGGAACCGCAGCGTAGCAAAGACAGAAGTGTTTATGGATAAAGGCTGGGTAGGGCCAATGGAAGCAAGAAAAGGCTGCCAGCCCTTAAGGGAGGTTTCAGAGACTGCAAGAAGGTTAGCATTGGACTGGCCCTTAGAGCTCATCTATGCCAGGATCCTCAAACCTGGCCACATATGACGACCACCTGGGAAGCTTTAAAAATTACAAATGCCTGGCACGTGCTAACCCATTAAACAGTCTCTAGGTGTGGGGCCCGACTGGGCATGTTTATAAAGCTCTTCATGTGATTCAGTTCTGACATGGAGCCATCTTTGAGAACCACTGAGATGGGCCAGCCGCCTTATTTGGCACTTAAGTAAACCCAAAGCCAACAAGTTAAGTGTCACAAAGTCAGTTAGGAAGAGACCAGGAGGGAGGTTGTAGTGCGTGGTCCTTAGTGTAGCTACTGCCTCAGGGTCAGTGGAATGATTCTGGAGCTCTGTATTAAAACGTAATCAAATCAGAAATGCACATGTTTCTCCCAGAGTCTGGAAGCCAAGAGAGAGTTGTATCTTTCTTAGTGCCCCGTCCATAAGTTGCACCAGTGAGTTTCCGAAGAGAGGCAACCTTGCATAAAAATGAACCCATCCTACCGACTTTCCACGCTCTGTGTGTGGAAGGTGCAGTCTTCTCTGTTCACTCCTGATTCACGGATTCTCCCTCCTGCCCTCCCCTTTTCCTTTTCCTCATAGACTTCTGGGTTCCTTTTTCCAGAGATGTTCTGTCGCCCCCTCCTTTGTAGAAGGTAGTGGGTGGTGGTTAGGGACAGTGCTGGTGAGGGTAGATACCATCACTCAAAAACCCTTTTCAAGTCTCTAAGCAACTTGATTATTCTGGAGGAAGTGTATTAGGGACAGAAAAGTATGTGAGGCTTGGAGACAAGATGAAATTGCTTCTGATACATTAAATGTGGTCTGTGTCTTTCACATGTAGTACAACATAATTTACGTACTGGAGATGAGAGACGGCGAGAGGAAGGTGGAGAGAGAGTGGGGCCGGGTGTCCTGTGGTCTTATTTCTGCCTCTGGCTGATCTGTGTATTGGACTGGAGCACGTGCTTCCCCTTTGTAGCTGGCCCTGGGCCCCAGCAAGGGCCTGTCGAAGTGAAACCAGAACACCTTTGACTGGATCGAGAGTCAAATTGTCATAGGTTAGGGGTGTTGCTATTGAAGAATGAAATTCCCACTTAATACCATGATGGTCCTAATGACGAGCCTTCTCAAATTGAAGTCATTCATCTACTATAATTTTTGAGGGGTCATATCTAAATATGTCTATGTATATGTCATATCTCTCTATATAAATTTGTCTATCTAAACTATTATTTCCTACCCATCTATCATATATCCATCTTTTAAACCAAATCATATGAAAGTGCCAATTTTTGACTATTTTTGATATTAGAAAAACCACTAGTGGTTTCATATGGTTCAACCTAATATATTTATCTCACTGTTTTTTACCTTCAGAAATTTATTCATAGAAGAAATTTTGTTACCACTTTAAATGGAAAACGAGTTTCACTTGCTACAAATTGAAGGATACCTAAAAAAGTTAAAAGGACACCAAAAAATTAATGTATTTAGCTAGACACTGTTGCCTGCTGAAGGCTATGAGCCTGAACCTTGTTTTTCTTTTGTTAAAAAGGGGTATTAACAAGTGGTGGAGGGCTAAGGGAGGTGGTAAATGTTTATTATCTCCAAATCAGGACTTTTACTTTGATGGGTGGAATCACGGTGTTTGAAAACAGGATTGAAAAGGAGCTAGTGCCTTATTGAATGCTGCGCTTGCCCACCAGCAGCGTCTGCTTTCTGCTGGTGGGGCCATCTCACACAGTGGGCACCATGGCGCTGTAGGTCATGACCATGCCTTGCTAAGCCCCTGTTAATTCGGTGGGTGGGTGGGCATTCACGGGAGTCTCGGCTGCCTTTGTTCATTGTGATTGAGTCAAATGTGTTGACAGGGCACTTGTGCCTTCTTGAATAATTATGCAACAGCAAATATGCCAAAATTCTTGCTGCATTTATAGCTACAGCTCTGCAGGGTGTTAAAAAAGCATGATGTACTACCAGTTATGATGTTTTTAAAAAGTAAATGAGTTTGATGTTTTATATTTCTTTCTCTGTGCGAGCCTGAGCAGTTTTTCTCTTCCCTCTGAGCTTCAGTTTTCTCATGTATGACTTAGGGTCATACCACTTCTCTTACCTACTGCAAAGGAGTATAATAAGGGCACACGAGATAGTGATTGGAAAGTGCATTTAGGATATGAAGTCTCACTATTATTCTAATTCAAATTAATTTACTTGTAGCTTTCACGTCACTGAGACTATTGCCCTTGCCCCTTGCCCTTAGAGGGACAATGTGTCCTTTATCCCTGATCTCAGAGTTTGAACATAAGGTGGAAGCTGTTAGATTTTAATTCTGTTTTTAAAAAATAACTTTTATGGCTTTTGTCTGAGTGTAAAGTGATGTGCATGTTCAATTAAAGTATTTACAAGACAGAGGTCTGCGAAAAGAAGGAAGTAACAATCACTCGTATTCTTAGCATGCTCCTCTAGACTGTTTTCTCTATTAATACTGATATCAACCGACATATATCTTTAAATTCAGTGGCCTCAGGAAGGGACAATAAGCTTGCCTAGACTTCAGTCCTCTTATGAAATGGTACTTGTCAGAGCCAGCTGGGGTGCTAGCGGGGGGTTGAAGACACTGCAGAGCGAGGACCCGGGATGTAAGACTTGTCTCCATTCCATTGTCAGGAGAGTTTGTGTGTTTTCTCATTTCAAAGGAGAGAATAAAACTTGTTTGAAAGAAACTGAGTTAACAGGCCACAAGAAAACTGCCATCTGCTGACGGGTCCCTCTCTGTGTCTTGTGCATCTCCCTGGTGGATATGCCTCGTTCTAGTTTTTGTTTCAAGAAAAGTTCTGCCTTTCGTTCATGTTAGGTTTCAACTACTTCCCCTTAGCATAGTGCTTAAGAAATTAATTAAACTACTAATCAGTTTAATGCACAGCTTATTGGGAACAGGACACATAAGGGTCTTTTTCACATTTCATGTGGTGTGAATTATATGATGTAAATGTATGGAGTAATATATGGATATTTTAAAAGCCCTTGCTCAGAGGATCTACCTTAAAATTACTGAGTTCCTTTGTGAAGAGAGAAACCCAAAAGTTAGATTCCATTGTTGCTGGAATCTTAGTTACCCAGCTTCAGATAAGAATATAGAAAAAAGAAAACTAGAAGTGCTATCGGGAGAAAGGAGAAAGAAGATCTTTTAAAAAAAGTGTTCCAAATTTGTATGCAGGTTACCATGACTACAAAATATCTTTATCACTTATTGAAAGTATATGTTAACCTTCTGTGGCTGTCCCATCCGTAGCTATATTTCAGGATTGCTACCCTAAAATTGTATAGTTCTTCGAAATTGCCCCGTTAACAGGTTGCTGAGTCTGAGTTGGAGGCGTCCGGTTTTTATGCATATAGAGTTCAGAACTCACTCCTTCTTACTGTGGTTTCCAGCTCACATTTGACCCAGCTGGTTAAGACAATTCACGTCTGACATCTTAACATACAGCAGAGCATTTAGGGTTCTGTGACTTGAAAGGGAATTAGAAATATCTCAGTCATTTTGGCAAGTTGTATGAAGGTATTTTTAGAAAATCTTACTTATATAATTTTGATGTCTTTTCCTTTCTCTCTTCTCCGTGCAGCAGCCATAGGTGAGAGCTCGAAAGTATGGCATTTTGGAGAGAAACGATACGTGTGTCCCTTGAGTCAAAGGTTGACATTCTTAGTCACACTCCTGGAGGGACTGGGGTATGATTGTAGCGGCTGTCCCTGTTTATTGGAGTGTTTTACAGTTTCTGGGCAGGCCAGGTTGTTCCAAAGCCCCACCTGCCTCTTCAAGCACAAAAAGAGCCCGAAAGTGGCCAGATTGCTTTTTTTCTTTTTCTTTACAGCAACAAAGAAATGACAAACCCTCATTAAGGCAGTATAGATATTCATAGATGTCTGCTCAATAAGAATGTTTATAAAAATTAACTTCTATTTTGAAGCAAGCAAGAGAGGAAAGACTTTTTAAGGCATTTTAAGATGCCCCGATGTCTTCCCACTGTTTCCTCTCAATTACTTACTTTTTGCCTTAATCTGGAATTACTTTCTTCTTGCATAATTGAAGCCCCTGGAGTTATTTGCAGCCATTGGTGGCTTAGCTGACCAGGTTCCTGACATAGTTGCTTATTGCAAAACTCATTTCATTTGGAATTTTCTAGTATGTAAACCTACTTTACTTAAGCTTTTAAATAGGTGCCTTTTAAGTCAAGATGGATGTTGAGGATCAGAACTTTTCTTTCTGTGTCTGCTCTTTCAAACTTGATTCTAAAACAATTGGATTCTCGTGACTCATTTGGCCCAATTATGGCTTTTCACTATACGGTTCCCTGACGATGGAAATTTGGGGTTATTCTCTTCCTTTGTGATTTTCCTGAGGACCTCCCCCCACAACCATTTTGTCCTCGGGTGCCCACTTTTTCTTCCACAGGAGTGGTTATTAACCCCTGGGCTCCTACCAGTGTTACCAACCATTAACCCAAATGCTTCTCTTGACAGCAATTGCCTTCCAAAAGGACTAAAGTCGTATTTCAACAATTTTATCCATTATGACCTATTTTGAACATACACACCAGAAGAGAGCAGGAGTCTAAAAACATACAGCCTTGTGGTTTCTCCACAAGTGTGCACATCAAATAATGATCCCTCAGGCACTTATTTCTCCCTCCTAAAATGTTCCTGGATGGAATCCCAGCATAGTTGTCATCTTGTGAGCAAGATCAGAGCTGGAAGGTAGAAAAGGGAGAAAAATACTTATTTTTATTTCAGAGAACAAAAAGTCCTACCCATGGCTGGTATCAGTGGAATTCTCCTGTGAATAACCTCTAAGAAGGGCTGCCCATGATAGGTTTTGCTGCCTCCTAATTCATCACAATGGGGTGTTGACTGAAAATAGCGTATGAATTTAGATCTTGGGCAGGGCAGAGGAGACTGCCTTGAACAGGGTCAAGTCTTTTGAGTAGCGTCTGTTTGGGTAGGCATGGCCTTTGACACTTCCAAGATATTTAATGCTGCTAGTTCAATTGGTGTGAATTTTGTGTCACCCAATTCTCCTAAAACAGGAGAAAAATATTTGCTTTTGGTCGTGGTGTGAGAGAGAGGAGGATTAAAATAGAAGATAAAGGCAGTAAGATAACCAGCGAACTCCTTTTCTTAGCTAGATCGCTAGTAGTTGAGTCAAATGTTATAGTAGCAAGTCATCGATCAATCCTTTCTGGAATAGAAAGGCTTCAGGTAAATATCAGCTCTCCCATAAATTGTACAGAGTCAATAAAAATTGGCCTAATCATTTCAATAAACATGACATGATTTCTTTTCTCATTAAAGATTTAAGGAGTAATGCTACATAAACTATAACTCTCTTCAATGAATGAAACTGAATAAAATATGTGAAAAGAATATTTTGGCTGGCTCTAAGAAGGAGAGGTTGGTGTTTTGGTTTAAATGTTGAAGAGTCATATTTTCAACTTATTATTTTGATGGTGTGAATTTCAACTGTTGGTTAGGCAGTTTCTGACCGAGGACTCTCAGGCTAGTTCAAGCCCAGTGGTTTTCATCCAGGACATCAGAGAGAAAGGAAATGTTCAGATCTTTTCTCTCCTTTACTCCCTCTGCCTCCCAAGTTGATGATTATGAGAGAAGCCAAAATTGGAAAAGTGTAGCATACTAAGTGATGTGGCTGTTCTGAATTTTTCATTGTATATTCTCTAATTTTGAACCTGTCAAGTATTATCTGTCAATCATCTGCGTATAGCTTGTTAAGATTACAGAGTCGTGAATGTGCATAGGAGACTGACTAAATCCTGTGATTAGCAACAAAACTTATAAGAAAAAACGTTGAAGCATACATTAAAAAAAAAAAAGTTAAAAAAACCTATTGCTAATAAAGACCCTGCTGTTTACTTATGAAAAACAGAAAATCAGTGATTTGGAAAAAAAGGTGTTTTGGGGAATGCAGCACAACTGGAATTTATCTGATGTACATTTAATAATATAATAACAATGCTGCTGCACCCTCAATGCTTAAGAACAAGAGGGATTATTAGATTTGTGCATGGAAGGTACAATTACAGCAAAGAATTGCTTTGGGGAATATACAAGATACAGGAAATGAAATGAAATAAAATAAATACAGGGCAGATGACTGATTTTTCTGTATTGCTGGGTAGATGTAATTAATTGCTAATATAGCACTGAGCCATGAATTACTCAATCATTGCCATTGTTTCAATTTTCAAATTTTCCTCTTAAATACAGATTCATTAGAAAAGAGGGAAATGTCACTGGGCAGGGAATAAGTTTTTGATTTTGAATGTTAACTTTTCACAGTCGGCTGTAAAATATTGAGAAATCTTGTGAAGATATTTTTAAATAATTTGGAAGATTTTTTTATCTTTATTTTGATGGGAGGCTTTATTGTCTTTCGAAGTCCCACTGAAATCTGAAATAAATCAGTAAACTTTTCATCATTCAATGCCATTCTGCATTACTTTGTTGTATGTATTTGGGAATCAGTAGGATGTAGTGAAAAGGGCAAGGATTTTAGACTCAAACAGATCTGGTTCAAATCCTATAAATTTAGCATTTGTCGGAAGTGTGACCCTGGGCAAGCTACATAACTTCTCTGGGCCTTGGTCTTCTGTTGTGTAGAGGCATATTGTGAGGATTAGTAATAATTCGTTTGTCTGCTATTATCATGTTGACAGTATACCAAACGCTGTGCTAAATGCTCTGGATATAATCCAATGATTGTCATCGTAGCTAATATTTATCGAGAGCTTATTAGGTATTGGATATTGCATGAATCATTTCATGCATATTATCTAATTCAACCCTCGCAGCAGCTCTATAATACATACGTGTATATAGGTATGTACACACACACACAAAATATACAAATAAATCATTACATGATAAGAGTGGAATGATTTGCTCTCTGGAAAGATCAGTTTCCTCATCAGAGGTAAGTTTAAAATTCTTCTTTGACTTTTCTTTTCTTCTTATTGTTAGAAAGAAGAAAGCCTTGGATATTGTCAACCTGAACAATTAGAGAAAAAAACATAAGCACATGTTGTCCTAAGAGTGGAGGAGAACCCCAAGACCTTCCCCTCTTGCAGAGTTGGAGGGTCCTCGAGGCAGCCTCTCTGGAAGCAACATGGAGGGACTATATGGTTTAAGTCTTTGCAACTTTTAATGTAGCACTTTGTGTCTGAATATCCCTTCTGCTCAGGGTTTTGCCAATTGAAATGTCATGCAAACCAAAGTTTGCCATGTATTAATTCGTAGAGAAAAGGGACGGTGTAATTGCCCACAGGAAATCCCTTCATAGACTGGGAATGTCTTTATTATAAATAAGCCTCAAACACCTTACTGGAAACACTTTATATTCATCTGAATGGCCTGCTTCTCTTTCCATTCCTGAAAGCTAGGAATGATGGCTCATCCGCCGGTGATATTTGCAAGCCGTGTATTTTGCAGTTGTGGCGGTTGTTAAAAGAGGTGGACTTATTCCGGTGATCTTGGGCATCTAAAGCTTAATCTCATAAGAAAATCTTTAGCCAAGTCAGGTTTTTAATCGCTGTGTTAGTCATCCTACTGATTACATAAGGAACACTGTAGGAGCATTTCAAATGCCATCAGCTCTTGGCAGTGGAATGACAATGAGGATGAAGTATTAAAAACTAGGTATGCATAAAGGCAGACATGGAGAGAAGGCCTCTGATTCCTGCTCCTGGATATGCCTTGACATTAATTCTGCTCCTTTCTCAGAGAACTCACTGGAAGAAAAGCATAATTTGAATTAATTATTTGCACATATGGTGTGTTCCTGATGTCAGCTAATGCTACATTAAGGACAGACATGCTGGGCACCCATTAAATAATCGAGTAAATATTTGTATTGTTTATGATAAACTGGTTCCTTCTGTGGGTATTTTCTGTGTCTTTGTAAACATTCCTTTGGTAGGCAGACTTTGTTGGGGCTTCATACCAGGCTTCAGTCTGACAAAGAGTGCTGTTTAAATTCTAAATCCGACAAAGAAACCTCACACCCACTGTGTTTTTTGGAGCTAAGTGAATATTTAGTAACACTTTAATATAATAGCCGGATCATTATGGTATATTACCGAACTGAATGCTATGCTAATAACATTAATCACATGGACTCATTCTTGTCCTAGCCTGAATGTTATAAGTACTTCTATATGATTTCCACTATAATTCAATAGTAATTAGTGATACAATTACTTCAAGCTGGCACCAAATGTTTATATTGAACCAACATGAGTGTTAGGTCTCAACATACAAGTGAGCCCAGCCTCTGAATAAAAGATTGGGGCCTAGGTAAGTCAACCCCATTTTTCTTTGGTGAAATGTGTTCTATACCTGGAGCGTCCACAGGTTTATAAATGCTCTGAGTACATGAATGCGATTGACTTTTCACACTGTTCGCCAAAGGTCACGTTGTCACAGGGAAATATATAAAGGGATCATCTCTGGGTATATTTTCCGGAAAAGAATCAAGTGTTTGAGAAAAGCTTGAAGTGAGACTGGGAGAGAATGACATCAAGTTGAGGAGGCACCTTAGGATCTGTACTTTGTGGTTGTCTAAATATAAATTCCTAATGTTTGTTGGGGCCTTTTGGAACAAGGTCCTTATAATGATTCTTTTTCAGTGGGCTTTAGGACATCTTGATTTTTTTTGCAGACCTGATATTTCTAAGGGGCCTCCGTACATGCTCTCACATGCCTCTTTTTGTCTCATGGAAGGAAGATTATATGTTCGGCATTGTTCTACGTAGATCCAAGTGTGGAAGCAAGTGGTAGCGCTTAACCAGGATTCTTGGGAACAAACTGGGGCTGACTATGTCAGCTGCTGGGGATCAGCGTCACTGTCTGTGTGAACAGACTTGGAAGCAACCTCTAGACATTTCTTGAAAAGTTAGAAGCAAGCCTCTCATTCCTTTTCTGAAAGTGAGGCGAATAGGCCAATAAATACTTGTATTTACTTTAAGGCAACGTGGCTTGTAACTGGCTACTTTTTGGCTGTGGAATTTAATCTGTGGATTAAAAAAATCTAATCATTTTTTCTCCCTCTGCACCTTGCTTTTTTAAAAAAAACCTCCAGGTGAATTTATTTCTTCTGTAGCCCCAAGGGCAAGTCTCTGATCTCTGAATAAATGAATCCATTCATTCATTCACTTGTTCAACCAACTTTGATTGACTGCCTCCTAGGTCTCAGGAATTGGGGCTGGAATTGACACAAGAATTGGAGCCTTTCTTTTGGGGCAGTGAAATGAAATGGTGGGAGATACGTATTCAAAAAAAGGAAGATGGTCACAGCTGGTATCTGAAAGGGCAGGCACCAGGGAGTGGCGACCCATGACCAGAGCCTCTTCAGAATAGGCCACCAGGGACAGGAATGTAAAGAATATCCTGGAGAAATTGCAACCCTGGAGGAATACGAGTTTTGCACAGGACTTGGTCTTGTTAGTCTTAAAGTTTTATTATGACAGAAAACTCCCTCCAAATGTCAGGAATGAGCTGAAGCCCAGTTTCTCTGTCTTTATTCCCCATGTGGGAATTCCTTCGGGACGATGCATTTGTGCTTGAGGACGCTGTTGGGCCCAAGGAAAGGAGTGTGCTCTATGTTCCCGCCTGCACCTGCCCCTTTCCCTCGGCTGCCTTCTTGACTTTGTACATGACAGAATGCGGATTCTCAGCTGATCATGCCGCTCTGCCTGCTCAACAGCGGCAGCTGGGCATGGCCACGTGGATGGGGATGCTGCAGCTTTCTTTGTGTTGGGGTCCTGAGTATAAATTTCTCTAACCTTCATCTGGGTATCTTGCATTTAAAAATAACACTAGATTTTTCTCTTAGATTTATTTTTTAAGCTAAAATAGAGGCATTACAACAGATTATCAAACTCAGGTGTTACATACACAACTCATCTATAGAAAGGGATATTGAGAGAGAAAGAGAAACGAGAGAGAGACAGAGAGACAGAGAGACAGATAGACAAAGAGAGAGAGAGAGAGAGTGTGAGAGAGAATGAATTAATCTCCTTTGGGGAAAGCTCATGAAATTCTTGCTAATTCTGGTTGTGAAAGGAAGAAATTCTTCATTTCAGGCCTTGTTGACTCTATGGCTGCAGGAACTTAGCCGTTCAACTCTCCGAGGAGAACAGGGGAGTTGTAGGTTCTCACCGAATCCAGATCCTGATGTATTTCCTCTGGGCTGTGTTCCCATTTGTCATTTAAACCAGATCATGTCTTTCCCTATCCCTTAGAAAACCTTTTGGGATCTGGCCCCCCCTACATCTCTCACGCCTCTTCTGCTGCCCTCCCATTTCTTCCTTCTCTTCCCTGCTGCTCCGTGGCTGCCGTGGTTCATTTGTTTTCCAGCCACACTAACCACTGGCGAGTGATTGCCTGTTTTCCTCGTGCAAGTCCCTGCCTCGTTACCTGCTCTCCTCCACCTGTAATTCCTGTTCTCCCCACTGGCTAAGAGCCAGTTCAAGGGACACCTCCTTTGTGAAGGCTCTCCATTTTATTGAGTTTTTACCCTGCACCAGACACTGCACACCAGGCACTCCTTATCTAAATTTAAGCTATACATAGGATATAAATCTATATATCCATCTTTAAGCTATAAAATATGGCTGATTAAAACTATGCTGTAGTGGGGCTGGCCTGGTGATGTAGTGGTTAAATTTGTGTGCTCCACTTCAGTAGCCCAGATTTTGTGGGTTCGGGTCCCGGGTGCAGACCTACACAGTGCCCATCAAGCCAGGCTGTGGTGGTGACCCGCATACAAAATAGAGGAAGATTGGCACAGATGTTAGCTCAGGGCCCATCTTCCTCAAGCAAAAAGAGGAAGATGGGCAACAGATATTAGCTCAGGGCCAATCTTCCTCACCAACGCCCCCAACCCCCAAAAGAACCTATGCTGTAGCTAATGCTATATATAAACATTGCATTATCCTAGGGAATAGATGCTATCATTATTCCCATTTTAGAGATGAAAAGAAAAATTATGCTGTAAGGTAGAATTAGACGCTGCCCCTTCGACACCACAAGTGTGGAGTATATGCTCTCTCCAGCACTTTATTGCTTCAGCGGATGTGCTGAAGGCCTGTGACGAGCCAGGGACTGTCCTAGTGCCTGGCAAACAGTGGTACGGAAGCACCACGCTCCTATGGTCATGGCGTTCCAATGCTAGGGAGGGAGGCAGATAATACACAGGCATAGATATATGATATGCCAGGCAGTGCTGGTGGTAAGTGCTATGAAGACAAGTAAGCAGGGTGAGGGACAGAGAGGGAGGCAGGGGTGCCATACAGAGAGCCTCTGATGAGATGGGAGGGCAGTGTGGCTGGAGCAGAGTGAGGGATGGAGAGAGGCACAGGTGAGTTCAGGGAGGGGAGATGGGGCTGCAAGGAGGAGGGCTTGCCAACCATGGCGTGGAGTTTGGATTTTATTCTGGAGCCAAAGGATGATTGAGCAAGGAGTAGAATGAGCTGATCTACGTTTTAAATGTGTGTTGCAGCCGCTGTGTGGGGAACGGTCTGTGACTGGCTAAGGGGCAGCAGGGAGATCCGTCAGGAACTCTTTGCTCCAGGCCAGGGGAGAGTTGATGGTGACTTGAATGAGTGGCAGCTGTGTAGGTGGGGAGACGTTGTCAGATTTGGGATGTATTTGAATGTTCAGCTAGTGACATTTCCTGATGGATTGAATGTGAGCTGCAAGATTAAAAGAATTGAAGAATTTGCCTTATCCCTCGGGAGGATGGATTTATCTTTTACTCAGATGGAAGGCGAGGGTTTTGGGGGTGTATTCATTTCCTAGGGCTGCTGTAACAAACTACCACAAACCGGGATGGCTTAAAACAATAGAAATGTACTGTCTCGTGGTTCTGGGGGCTCTAAGTCCAAAATTAAGATATTAGCAAGGCTCTCCTTTGCCTGAAGTCTCTAAGGAACACTCCTGCTTTGCCTCTTCTAGCTTCGAGTGGTTGCCATCCTTGGAGTTCCTTGGCTTGTAGATGCATCACTCCAATCTCTGCCTCTGTAGTCACATGACCTTCTCCCTGTGCCTGTGTCTAATTTCCCTCTTTTTCTAAGGACACCAGTCCTTGCATTAGGGCCCACCTAATCCAGTATGACCTCATCTTAACTTGATTACTTTTGCAAAGATCTTATTTCCAAATAAGGTCACATTCACAGGTACTGGGAGTTAGGACTCAAACATATTGTTTGGAGGACACGATTCAACCCACAACAGTGGGGATCAAGAGTCTGATTTTAGTCACGTTAAATTTAAGATGCCACTTAATATCCAAGGAGAGATGGTGTGCAGGCAGGTGGACACAGGGGTGTGGAGTTAGGGTACAGCCTGGACTGGAGGTCCAAATGGGGATGACATCAAGATAGAGATGGTAGTTCAAGCTATAGGACCAGATGGGATCTCTGGAGAAGAGTGTACACTCTCAAAACAGAAAATTTAAGGACTGGTCCTGGAACACTCCAGTGTTCAGAGGTCAGGAGAGGAGAAGGAGGAGCATCTGGGGGAGGTTGTTTGGTTTTGTGTTTGTCTGTCTTACAAGCTCTGAGCTCCTGGAGAGCAGCAATCATTGTCGTATTACAGCTCCCAGCACTGGCGCTGACATGGAGCGGCTCTCCAGGAATGTTTGCTAAATAAATGGACAGTGAAATTTTTCTGTTTATAAATCATAAATAAATGTACAACATCAGTGGCAAGACAATACCAACAGAAATGCAGGTGCTGGCCTTTTGTAGCCAGCCCAGTGTGTTCGCGATCGCCCCGGCTCTTCCGTGCTGTCTGTAAGGAGGGATATATGTGTGAAAACGGGGGTGGAACATGACAAGAACATCTCTTTGCTGAGCTAGGGGACCCAGATGCTAAAATAGGCCAAGCCACCCTCCTGTTTCACTAACCATCACTGACTGTATCGGGGCACAGGAAGTCATCTTCGTATTGTGCTGTGCAGTGGTCCAGCTACGTCTGGAGTACCTCCGTTCTGAGAAATTGGCAACTGGGATGGAGAGTTTCCACAGGTCCTGGATAATATGGTGAAGGGTTTTGAAGTCAAGGCATTGTTAAAGAAGGGAGTAAGAAGAAACAGGATCGCCATCTTTGAGTACTTATAGTTTTATCAAGGGAAAGGAGTGGGACTAATTTTGTATTCTGGAAGCCGACACTAAGAAAATGGGGAGAAGTGACA
Organism: Equus quagga; assembly: GCF_021613505.1. Classification (NCBI taxonomy): domain Eukaryota; kingdom Metazoa; phylum Chordata; class Mammalia; order Perissodactyla; family Equidae; genus Equus; species Equus quagga. The sequence continues at coordinate 136,364,084 of NC_060269.1, forward strand.
CTGAGGATATTTAAATGGAGTATAAGAATTTGTGTCAATATAGAGTTTTATGGTTAAGAAAGTTAACAAAAAGTAGTGTTTTAGAGCATGGGCTAGAAGCCAGAGTGCCTGGGTTTGAATCATGCCTCTGCCATTTTCTGTGTGACATTGAAAAATTGCTTAACCTCTCTGTGCCTCAATTATCACATCTATAAAATGGGGATAATGATAGTGTCTATTTCATAGGGTTATTTTAAAGATTAAATCTGTTAGTATTTAAAGATCTTGGGACAGTACCCACACATGTCAGCACTATTGGTTACACAGAAAGAGCTTGGACTTTGGGGTCCGAGAGACTGGATTTCAATTCTGACTCTGCCACATACTAACTGCATGGCCTTAAGCAGGTTACCAGCCTCAGTTTACTCAACTGTAAAATGGAGATAATGACTGCTTAAAAGGGCTGTTGTGGGGATTAGTGAAATAATATATATGACACCCCTGGAACATCTCCTGCTATATCATAAACACTCATAAATGTTAGCTCTCTACTAACAGGAAGGACTCAACCATCTCTAGAGGTAGCTCAAATGATAGACAGGATGGCCATATGTCAGGGATGTAGCAACAAGATGGGTCCATTTGAAGGAAGATCAGTGTTAATGCCTTTTACAGTCTTCAGCCTAGACTATTTCTTTTTCTTTTTTTTAAGATTTTATTTTTTTCCTTTTTCTCCCCAAAGCCCGCCGGTACATAGTTGTATATTCTTCATTGTGGGTCCTTCTAGTTGTGGCATGTGGGACGCTGCCTCAGCGTGGTTTGATGAGCAGTGCCATGTCCACGCCCAGGACTTGAACCAACGAAACACTGGGCCGCCTGCAGCGGAGCGCGCGAACTTAACCACTCGGCCATGGGGCCAGCCCCATTCAGCCTAGACTATTTTAGCAAGTAGAGCTGCTAGAAGCAACATGGACAGGAAAAAATATAATACGAATATGGAAAAGTCTAATTCTAATTCATTACTTGAATGTATTGATTAAATGTGATGCCAGATATGGGATGGTGTATTTTTCATAAAGACACCAGGCAGCCCATGATGAAAAGTGATGGTATAATCCAGGGTGTAAGAGTATGGACTTTGGCATCAGCCAACGTAGGTTTGGTTTTGGCTGTGCCATTTGTTGGTCATATGGCCTTGGGCAAGTGTACTCAGTTGGCTTCTCCCAGAAGCTGACCCTGAGTCTTAGGCTTGCGTTGGATTTACTTATTTAGGTGCAAATTTATTTGGATGCTCTCAGGGGAGCATCTTGGGGAAGAGGGTCAGGAAGCCAGTACAAGGTGTGTTAATGAGCATGTTACTGCTGAGTAACCTGGAGCCCAGTCTGCTGGGACCTCTGGATGACCATGTAGACCTGACTCAGCCTTGTCCCGCTCAAGGGGAGAGGAAGCTCGAGTACTATCCGTCAACTCTCTTCTCTCACTATTTGAAGGCCGCTCCTGGCACAGGGAACATCAACTCCTTGGCACTTCCATACTGCCCTACTTAATGGCCCAGATGCTCCTTTGATTGGAGAAAGCCCTCAGGCAAAGAGTCTTGACTTGTAGGAAGAAGCTAAGGATGCTGACCTGTGAGGATGGAGGGTGTCTCAGTCAGTTCAGGCTGCTATAACAAAACATCACAGTCTGAGTGTCTCATAAACAACAGAAATTTATTTCTTTCAGTTCTGGAGGCTGGAAGTCTGAGATCAAGGTGTCAGTATGATTGGGTTCTGGTGAGGGCTTTCTTCTGGGTTGTATCCTCACATCATGGAAAGAGGATGAGAGAGTTCCCTTCCCTTTTAGAAGGGTACTAATCCCATCGTGGGGACTCTACCCTCATGACCTAATTACCTCCCAAAGGCCCCACCTCCTCATATGATCATCTCGGAGATATGGATTGTGGGGGGCCACAATTGTTCAATCCATTGCAGAGGGATATGGGTGGGCACTAATAGTATCTGCTAAGACAAGTCACTTGAACTCTCCAAATCTGGTTTCCTCCTCTATAAAATGGGCATAACCATAACATATACCTCATAGGTCTTTGTGGGGATTAAGGGAGATAATGAACATACAATGTTTAGTTTACACTGCTTGGCCTATGGAAAGCCAGCCAGAGCTACTATTATTGTTATAAAAGGAAAGTGTATGAACAAGGAGACTCTGCCTTTCAAAGAGTGGTGCCCATAGACTCTACTGAGGAAATAAATTATTAGAGGGAGTTTGTGTCGATTTAATTTGCTTGGAGAAGAGCCCATAATAGAATCTTCTACACTTGGTCACTTAAGAGAATTATGTGTGGCTGACACACTGAAGTCACATTTATCCACTCGGGCAGAAGGTTCATCTTGAGTATAGAGCCTGTAATTTACTTACAGGTGTATATGGTGGGATAACTCAGGTTAATGTCCGTGAACAGAGACCAACAATTAGCAAGTTAATTAGGGTCCTGATTTTAGTAGCGAAGGATAATCATTTATTAGCTTAGGTCAGACCCTGGGCCTTCCCGTGAAGTGACTTTCTATGAAAATATTGACTGAGAGGGACTCCCCGTAGCTTCCCGCATACAATTCACACATGCTTGGGAAACTCATTGTCTCTTACAGAGAGAGCAGCGAGGACTACAGTAGTTTAGGAGGATGGCTTCAGCTGGTCTGTTTTAAGGTGTTGGCCGAAATATAAACAGGCTTCTAATATAACAGTGGAAATATGAGTCCTTCCCCATCCCACCTGGGGTTCTTCAAGTGCTGCTTTGCTGGTTTCTGACTGCTCTTCGCTGGCACTTTGCTTTTTCCAGCCAATAATCTCAGATAAATTAACATTATCATTTCATTTGAGGCATTTGTTGAAAAAAAACATAAAGGGTACTATTGTGCCTTGGGGCTAAAAAGCATTAGGAAGTGGTAAGCTTTTCCTTTTTCTTGTTTTTCACTGTGGCAGCCATTGCTGTGTACCTGGGATTCTGTCTAAGGGGCTGGAGATTATAAATCCAATTTAGAGAAGGCGAGAGGGCATGGACTGAAGGGGCATCTAGCCACGGATGAAGATAAGAATGGCAGGCAGCTCCTCTTTTTGGCAACAAAAGGCATGAGGTTCATTGTGTCGATTTTGTCTTCTCACCTGACCCTTCTTGCCTTTTTTTTGGCACTGGCACCTGCTTAGCTTGGGTGGAAAGTTACTTAGAATGTCCCTTGTCTAATCAGGCGGAGGCTTGGCCATGCCTCGTAAGCTATAGAAAGGATGATGGACAAGCCTTTTGAAATCTGTTTGGCTTCTGTTTCGTGTGCCATCATTCATGGACTGTAAGCGAGAGTTGTTTCTGTTTGTAAAATAGGAGCGGAGATGAGGTCGTGACAAATGTGGCTTTGATAAGTCACTTCAGCTTTCTGACGGAAGCTGATCCTGGATGATGAAAACATTCCTTGGTCTCTCTTTGCTGGGGGCAGGTTACCTCAACACTTTTCCCATTTTGGTGTAAGCCAAATCTGCCAAAGGAAATGCCTACCATTAAAAGTCCAAGCCAACAGGGGCTGGCCCCGTGGCCAAGTGGTTAAGTTCGTGCTCTCTGCTGCAGGCAGCCCAGTGTTTCGTTGGTTCGAATCCTGGGCGTGGACATGGCACTGCTCATCAAGCCACACTGAGGCAGCATCCCACATGCCACAACTAGAAAGACCCACAATGAAGAATATGCAACTATGTACTGGGGGGCTTTGGGGAGAAAAATGGAAAAAAAAAATTAAAAAGTCCAAGCCAACAATCAAGGGGTGATTTTAAATAATATCTCACTGTTGTTTTTTCTTAACACTCTCTGGGTAAACTTAGTTAGTAAAAGAAAACTAAACGGTGGAAATTCCCCACAAATAATTTCCCGAGGGCCAGGTTCCATATTCTACATGTAAATTGGTGCACATTTCTATGAATTGTTAATATTCAAGAGCTCTTGTGTCTTAGGCAAAATAACTTCCCCCTGAATGTCTATACCCTGATCCCTCCAGAGCCTGTGAATGTTACCTGACATGGCAAAAGGCACTTGCAGATATGATTAAGGTTATGGACTTTGAGATGGAGAGATTCTCGTGGATTATCTGATTGGACCCAATCTAACCATGTGAGTCCTTAAAATCAGAGAACTTTTCCTGGCTGTGGTGAGGAGAGAGAGGACAGCATGAAAAGGATTGATGCCCCGTTGCTGGTTCTGAGGTATAGGGGCTGTGTGCAAAGAGCTAAATTCTGCCAACCACCTTAATGAGTGAGGAACCCACCCTCCCCTAGGGCCTCCAGAGGGGAAGTCAGCACTGCCAATGCCTTGATTTCAGCCTGGTGAGACCCAAGTCAGAATTCTGACTGACAGAACTGTAAGATAAATTCGTTTTGCTTTAAGCCACAGATTTTGAGCTAATTTGTTGTAGCAGCAATAGCATACCAATACATCTCAGTTTCTCTGGTCTAGAGTTTTCCTAGTGATAAAGTGGTTTCTGAATCCAGTGTGGACCCTGTGATCAGGAAGGGTTGAATCATTTCCTATCAAAATCAAAAACTCTGGCTCCAGTGTTTCAAAGAATTCCAACCGGTGGTCCTGGGTTGCTAGAATGTCAGACAACTTGGGTGATGGAGAACCAAGAGGAAATGAATGAATATGAATGGAGCATCCTCTACATTCCCAGGATATTCCTCATCTTACTTAACCCTGTAACAATCTGTGAGGTAGATATTATTGAATTTTACAGAAGGGAAACTGGTCCCGAGAGGTTCAATGACTTTCCTGAGTTTACAGAAGTAGTAAGTGACATAGTGAGGTTCTGAACCTCCAAAGGATACGTTCTTTCTATCTTCTGCCCCACTCTTGAATTCTTCTTAGCAATCCTCAGGAGTCAAGAAATCAAAAGCGTAGCGGCCGAGTCTTCTGCGGTAGAAAACAAGAAAATAGAATCACTTGCCAGTCTCTCCTTAATGTTTCTTCAGTTGATAAAATATTGATGAAGATGGAGGACATCGTCCCTGCCTTTTTTTTTTTCAAAACCCACAGCGGGAGGGGCCCCCCAGACAGATTGGCTCATCTCTCAGTCTCCGCTCAAGTTCTCTTCTACGTACTTGGCTTTCCTGATTACTAATCAGCAGTGCTTTGTGGCTTGCAGAATAAGCACCTAGTTTGTTAGCAAAGGAATCAGGTTGGCATTTAAGATGAAAGAGGATTTGAAAAAAATGATTGATTATTTTAAAGGGTCACTTGGGACCGGCTTTGCAGATCCGACTGCATTAAGCCAGATTTTGGTTCGATGGCTGGAAATGGCGGTTGGATTAGATGTGTGCAACATGCCCCTGAGATCCCGAGACCCTCTACCAGCTGTTCAGCAGTCCTACCTGTCATCCAGAGAGAACGTTGACTCTCAGCTGAGGAATCCCAGCCCCCCGCGCTGCAAGAGGGGCTTCTTAAATTCAGCTGGAGTGCTGGTGGAGACCTCCCCACGGGATTTGTTCAATGGGTGGTTTTAAAGCACTCACTTCGCAGCATTAAGTTCCACGAGAGCAGGAAAGAAGCATAAGAAGTGCTACCTGTTTCTGAGGAGCGTCTGGTCTAGAGGGAGCGAGAAGACTGTTTCAAAAGATGCACAGCTTGTGGGAAACAAACAGTCCTGTGCTCCACAGGTGGGGAGGAAACTCAGAGTCACCGGCGCGCATGCCCAGGTTTGGGGCAGGCGTTGGATGTTGGTGGCATGTGTTTGCTCCTGGGTTGGTCAGGAAGGATGCCTAGAGCAGCCTCAGCACCCTCTATGGTTTGAGAAGCAAGTCCTCAAAGCTGGGCCAGGCCCTGGTGGCTGGACCCCAGTGAGCTGCTCAAGAGCCCTGTGTCCGGCTAGACCCCACCTCTGAGATAGGCGGGGTGAACTGAGCACCTTCTGAGGACCCTCACTTACAGGATGTTGAATGTAGCTAGTCCATTAGCTCTTCCCAATTCCTTTCCCTAGAGCCAGATCATGCTTCTAGAATCTCTCTTCTGCCCACTCATGTTGGCCATTCCTGTCCAAGCTGTTCTCTCACCTAGCTTCTGGCCAGTGCCCGATAGCTCTGTGCTTTCTGTTGGGTTAATTCTGTTATTTGCTCCAGCTTGCAACTTGCTCTGCAGACTCAAAGCTCTCTCCCCCTACCTATTGCTGCCTCTGGGTCAGCTTCCATCCCCGATGTCTCTCATATCCCAGGCTTCTCCTGGCCTCTCGCCTCCCACCCTCTAGTGGCTCTGTGTTGTTAAAGTCCCAGCATGCCTCATTTGGGAGTTGGAATAGCAACAGAACGGACCCCAAATTCATCCCTGTGGGGCCTCCTTGATTTACGCCCATCAGGTTTATAACTCCCTTTCGAGTCTTTAGCTGTGACCCCAGAGCCCAACCAACATAGTACCCAGCTCTGCGACTTTGCACAGAAACTGCCACACAGGATAGAATAAAATTCTTACTGAGATTAAAAAAAAGTAAAAACCTTTCTTTTCTTTGTTGACTACAGGAGGCCTTTTTTTAGAAGACCATAATAAAAAAAAAAACAGCTGTGACTTTTTGGTTAGAAAATAGTCACAGAGTACACTATGCCCCAAATCAGGATGCTGTATGTTTTCTGCACCATGAAATCTTTTTTTCTTCCTCAGCTCAGCTCTTAAAATAAAATAATTTTAAATACTTAAGACCAAATACTTCTTATGCTGGATAATTAGTGTCTTTTTGGAAAGAGTTTTGGGTTGTATCTGGGTTTATTTTTGTGAACTAATTTTTTATATTGAATTCTTTAATGTGCATTGTAATGGTTTTTTATAAGCTCCGGACCTCAAGAACAACGTCTATAGTGAAAATAATCTGTTGTAAATACAGCTTTCAGCATATCACGACTCTGCTCAGAAATTTTGCTCTGTTTCCTGATCTCTTTTCCATTTAACCTAAATTTGAGTGCCTAACTTTCCAGGTCTACCAGCACCTGACCGCACTGACCTTTTCTTTTCCAACTCTTTTTGTTGTCCTTTCTCCATGTTCTGCTCATAGTGAATGAGAGGCTATGTCATAGTTAGTGACAAAGACCCTGAGCCCAGAGTTCCTGGGTTCAAGTCATGTCTATTAGCTGTGTGACTTTGGCAAATTGCCTAACTTGCCTGTTTCAGTTTCCCCATCTGTACAAAGGGATAATAATATGACTTACCTTATAGGGTTGATAGGAAGATTAAATATGTTCTGATGAAAGCATGCTTTCTAGTACACAGTAAGTGTTCAATAAGTGTGAGCTTTTATTTTACACTCTCTTGTGAGGGGATTGGTGATTTGGGTAAAAGAGCTATTTATGTCCTTTTCCTTCTTTTTTCTTTACTCCTCAGGGGTAGGTATCCTTGCACTTGGTTTAAGGGGAAATTGGCGTACCATTCAGAACATTTAATTGTTTTCTTTTTTTCATTTTTTCAGATACACGGCAGCTTTGCTTGTTCAGAATATACTGACTAAAGATTTTTCCTAAAAGTACCATGCACCCCAACTCTACCCTCTACCCTAACCATTTGCATATACATACAAGATATTATCTTTAATCCAGAAAGTCAAATAGGTTCAAGGTTTGGGTCATGTTTTCTGTATTCACTGCCGTATCATTGAGACTAGCATGGGAGGTATGGATACAAGATAATTCATCTATAAATAAGGGTTTGGTTTGAATCAGGAGACTCTAGAAGGAGAGTATTTTAGTGGTGGTTTTTGCTATTTTGAAACTTTCTATTCTTGTTTCCCAGCTCCCCTCCCTCTAAATAAATCCTACAAGCCCAGTGACCTTCAGAACTTAGTTTGAAGCTCACTGACGACATCAAAAATGAGAATGCCCATAGTCGGTCAGATTTCTAGTCTCTCTAGCCCAGTTTCGTGTTACCAATATGTGGAAAAGTGTTGTTTTTCAGGAGAACATGTCAGCGATCTACCACAAAATTCCCTTCAGGAAGTCAGGGGTTTACCCTAGTGGCTAGCAAAGCAAGGCATCCCAATGGATCAAATGGGGTTGGATGTCCATGATGGAATTCAAAAAAGAAGTCAAAGGCTCAAAGTCAGAGTCTGTGAAGTTTTTGAATTGTCCCAAGACATAGTTTAAGTAAAAGAAAGTTTTACTTCACTCATTTGCTTTAAAGAATAATCCTCTTTGGTTTTACCATACCCTAATGAAGAAAATACATTTTGCATCACAAATTTAAGTCTTGGTAACATAATAAAGGAAAGACTTCTTTATATATCATCTTGTAGCATTATATATATTTCTTTCTGAGAGAGAAATCAATATGGTTCTTATCTTTATATTTGAGTTGAGGGAGGCAGCGTAGTGTAATAGATAAGAGAATAGATTCTTGGGGTAAAAGATTTGGTAGTTGTCAACAACGTGATCTTGCTCAAGTTCCTAACCTCTTTAAGCCTCAGTTTTCTTATTTGTAATTCACAACAAAAATAATGAAAATCACACACACACACACATACACACATGCTTCTTGCAGATATTTTTTTAAAACTTGAATGAACCAATCCATACAAAGTACTTAGGACACTCCCTGGCCCATATTAGGGACTCAATAAACGGAAATTCAGCTGATAAGTACTCAAGTGCTTTTTATTCCATGTATGTGAAAGGCACAGGGGTCACAAAAAATGAGTAAGAAATGGCCTCTGCCTGTGAGAATCTTACAATAAAGATACAAGGTGTAGGAAGTCTGTGGGGTCAGTCAATAAAAGAGGAAACAAGTTGGTTGTAGGTTTGCTGGGTGTTGTGGTGAGATGATGGCGCTATCTCCAAAATGGCGGTAGGGCCCCCATGATGTGGCTTCTGCCTGCGTGCACAGAGTCATCTTAGGTTGCTCCCCTTCTTGCTCATTAAACTCCAGTTACATTGGCTACATTGACTCACTCAATCATTTGTAGATGTTTAGTGAGCACCCTCTATGAGCAAGATGCTTCTGTGAGCAAGATAGTGTGAACAAGTGGTAAATAAAGCAGGTAGGAACCCTGCTTTTCTGGAACATATGTGCTGCCAGTGTCTCAAACATGCTAAGCTCCTTGTTACCTCAGGACCTTTAATCATGTGTCCCCTCTACCTAGAATATTCTTTCATTGATGCTTTCTTCACAGTAGCTTCCATATGTCCCTCATGCCTTAAATTTTGCTTCCTTAGAAAAGCTTTGCTGATTTTCTGTCCCGAGCTCAATGTACCCTTAACTTTTACTTCAAAACACTTATCACAGTTTATTTGTATCATTTATTTGTTTACTGCCTCATCCACTAGACTGTATGCTCCATGAGGTCACAAACTATGTTGATTTTGTTTAATTTTTATCTACCACATCTAGGACTTAGCTGGTTCACGATAGGTTCTTTAAGATATATTTGATTTAATAAAAAAAATCGACTTAGTATTAAAGTATATTTTCGTTTTACAAGCACTGATGGACAGTTTGTGTGGATTGTTGGTGGTAATGCATTTAGATCAGTAGATTTATTTTGGTTCTACTAGTTGATTGTACGTATATATGTATATATAATTTTTTAATTGCTAAATTATGATCCTGGGGAGCTATTCTTTATATTTGAAAAGCTTTCAAATAGTTTTCTTTTCCTCCCCACAGGATTAGCTTTTAGAGTGAATTTTTCTTAGGATTTTGTCATGTTCTTTAATCTTTATAATAGCACAGGTCACTTAGTATGAAAGTCCTTGGGTATTTCAGAAGCTCATTCTTCAGATGGAAAATGTAAATCTGCTTCCTTGATTGCCTGTGCTGTCAGTGTCAACTGAAATCTCTGGAGATAGTGTTTAGAATGAAGAAATGGATAATGCACCAAACAAATGTTACCCTTTAGTCTGCTGGCGTGGGGAATAGATAGGAAAGGGAGTGGGGCAGTCATTGGGTTTACACATCTACAGCTGATATTAGCTTGAAGCATTGGTCAAAGAGAAGCACAGAAACCTCTTCCTCTGGCAGAGTCGACTAAGCCAGCCCACTGTGCTCCTATCCTTCTGAAAAGCATTAGTTCAAGTTTCAATACGGCTACAAAAAAAAAATCTGCCATCGCAGCAAATGATACTGTTGGATGTGGATGGAAACCCCATAAAATTGTATGGGTGATATTAATTTAGTCACCTAGGGCTTAATAGTCATTTTATGGACATTAAAAAAAAAGTTTTGTAGCCATAATGTTTTATCTATCTTTATGGTCTCTTATGCTGTGTTTAATCAGTGTAATTATGGGAGAAGATAATTAAATATAGTACTATACAGTTCTTAAGATTTTAATACTGTTATTACTAATTTAACCACAAAAAAGATATATAAAATCTAAGACATTGCAAATCTGAAAGAGAAATATCCAGTCAGAATTTTTAGTAAGCAGTGTAAATAATAGAGGTGCCGTTCTGACTTCTTTTTTGTCAGTTTATTTATGTTATTTAATATATTTTTTATTTATAACTGAGAAGGAAAATCGAGAGGAGAAGAATATTTGCACTATTCTTTGAACAAAAGTGATACCTCTCTTTAGTTCAAAGTTAGAAATAGTCCACTTCCCCAAAAGAGTATTCAGGACTATATTTTAAAATTGAGGCTATACGTGCACTGTAATTTATTGTATATATGTACTCTATATACATTAGCCATATTATTATATTTTCATCTGCATAAATAAAAATATTTTTGTTTTTTTTTATTTTAACAAAAAAAGGGATTGTCAAAGAATTGATGAGTGTATTCTGAACTGTCGTGCTTCAGGGAAGGCTGCACTTGAACTTGAGCTTCTATTTGCTGTTGTGAAAGCACACATGTCACAGCCAGTCTGTCTGTAACTGAGGGGTGCCTTGTACATAGTGGCTGCTTACTAGATCTGTCTTGATCTGTGCTCCCATGGATCTCGTGGTGGAGCATGCCTTGAATTGAGCCCACAGAAAAACTAGGATTTAGACTAGAGAAAGCAGGGTGCAGAGTGTGCTGGGATGAGGAACCAGCAGGAGCATTGAAATTCCTGGACAAGAGGCAAGGAACTCCTGACTAATCTTCTCCACCCCAGGGCACGCAGAACTATGTAATGGGAAATAAGTTAGGGGAAGGAAAAAAAAAAGTCAGGTCAGAATATAGAGTTTAAAACATCATGCAAAAAGTTCTGGACTGAATACAATGGAATACTATTCAGCCTTAAAAAGGAATGGAATTATGATACAGGCACATCATGGATGAACCTTGAAGATGCTAAGCTCAGTTCACTTCACTTATTTCAATAGGCCAGACACAGAAGGACAAATATTGCATGATTTCACTTATGTGAGGGACCTAGAATAGTCAGTCATAGAGACAGAAACTGGGACGGAAGTTCCCAGGGACTGGGAGGAGGGGAACGGGGAGGTAATTTTTAGTGGGTACAGGATAGTTGTGATGTGAATGTCCTAATGCCACTGAACTGCACACTTAAAAATGGTTAAAATGGTAAACTTTATGTTACATGTATATTATATTACAATAAGAAATATTTTAAAAGGACTGGGCTGAATTCTATAAACAATGGGAGGCATTGAAGATTCTTCTGGAAGGGAGGATAAAATTCAAATGGTATCTCTGGAATTAAGCTTTTTTTTTTTAGCTTTGTACTTTTGTTGACAAGCTGTGTTTGAGACCGTCTTTGTTACTATCACTAGGAAGAGGCATTGTCAGTCCCTATAATTTCATGAGAAAACAGGTTGATGGACAGAGGTTTCTAATGGAGAATGTGCAGTTGAGAGGGGAATCGGGGCAACAAAACATGGCTTAAAGCCAGAGTTGGTATCCCATATTTGAAAGACTTCTTAGCAACCCCAAAGAAATTTTGATTTGCCTGCGTCCTTCTAGAAAGCCTGAGTTAGCTGAAACACTGAGGCCTAATGTTGAAAGCTATCAGCCTGGAATTCATGAAAAATGTGAGACCAGATCCTTAGGTTTTAGAGTGGTTTTGTGCACTAAATTGATGTTGTGTTCTTTCTGATTCTCCAGCAAATATATTCTTATTGTGTGCTCCAAGGAAAAGATTAAAAAACATCATTAAAATACTTCTTTTCCTTTCTTCTTCATTGGAAAAGGCCACAAGTGCCTGCTTTTTCAGTTTGAACCAAACCCTCGCTTTTGCATTCTAATAGCAGCTCTCAGTGCTGATGGTGTGGTTCAGCGGCTTGCAGGATGTTGCACCATGAGACTTGCAAAGGGGCTCACACATCATCATTTCTGATCTCCTTGCTTTAGAGATAGAGAAGCTGGGGCACAGAGAGTCATTCCTGATCCTTTTATAATTCCTTCAATTTTATGGCAGTTGGAACAGATTTATACCTGAATGGCAAGGCTAGGCAACTCGAGGCACGTCAGGGGCACCAAGCTCAAGAGAAGAGGAAAGTCCACACCGGGTGATAAGAGAGCTAAGGAGTGAAGCCTCCGCTTGTGGGACAAAGCAAGGGAGGTTGCCTGGGAGGAGGTGGGTTCGAAGGGAAGGCACATCTCTCTGTCATCACAGATGGAACTAGGGAGTCACAGCTTAAGTCTCGGGGAGCTTTATTTGTGCTGATGGAGACTTTGTAGTGGGTCTGGGATGAGCTCGATGGCAGCTTCAGCGTAGGTCTGGAGTTACATTTGGCCTCACCCTTTATTAGGCTGTGATCTTGGACAAGTTACTTATTTATCTAAACCTCAGTTTTCTCATTTGTGAAACAGCAATGGTATCTCCTTAATGGAGGTGTTCTGTGGATCACTGAGGCAATTCTTGTAAGCAGAGAGCAAGTGCTCAGAGAGAGTAGCTACTGTTACGTCCTTGGGGGGAAGGATCAGGCATCACCTCCACTGGGAGGTCTTTCTGACTCTCCCTCTGCTACCTGCTCCAGATGCCCTTCTAGAAGCACCTGGAGCCCCAGGACCTATCTCCACAAAGCTCTAGTGTCATGGTGGTGCTGTCGTTTATTTACATGTCTGTCTGCGCCACAGCACCATTGTTCCTCCTCCTCTTGTCTCCTCAGCACCAGCACAGGGCCTGGCAAATAACTGCTCAACGACTGTTCAACTATTGGTTGGATGAATGAATGAGACAATGGCTTTGTTTGACTTGTCTTGCAAATAGGAGGGACAAAACTTGGAGGGCATAAGCTGTTGACCTTCCACAAGTGGCGTGGAAGGGGCGGTGAGAGTCAGAGTGAAGGTGGACCTCAGTTTTTTTGGCCTTTTCACAAATGGCAAATCAGAAGGTGATTATTTGCTTTTTAAAACTTCTTTATGACATTTATAAAAATGTTCTTTGCTTGATAAGGGATTTGGAGAGAGTACAAACTTTTTGGAATGCAATTTAACAATATAAAGAACCTTCAAAGTGCTCATAATCTTTGATCCAACAATTTTATTTTTATAAAATTTATAATTACTAAGTAGACATTTTGCATAAAATTGTTCATGGTAGCATTATTTATAATAGCAAAAAATTGAAAAAATTGCCAACTATTTACCAAAAGGAGTATGATTCAGTGTATTTTGGTATAATCACACATTGGAATAAGATGTGGCCATTAAAAATGATGTTGATGAGAATTGTAGTAACATAGACAGTGTATGTCTATATGGAAAATTAGTGATATATGCAAATTTATGATATGGGTTAAAATATAGGAATAAAGTAATGCATATTTAATGGTAATCACTTTCATACTACAATAATAATGAGTACCTTCTTTGTATTTCTCTATATTTTCAGTAAATATTTATTACTTTTATAATTCAAAAAAAATCCTGAAAAAATCTATTTTCTGTAAAAAAGAGACACTGGGCCCAATTTTCAGTGTGCGTTTCAGAAGGAAATATCCTAGCTCGAGGTGCACAGGCACCATCCCTGTCTCCTCCTGGGAGCAGGAGAGGCCGATAGATCAACGCATGCGAAGTGACATAGTGACACAAAGCTCTTGCCAACAGGGAGGTGGAAACGCTGCCACTCTGATATCTCCTCTTGGAACCAGACACACAATACCAAGGAGAAGGGGCTCAGGAGACCAAGGACAAAAGAGTCTTTGAAAAGACGGACAAAAAGAGAGATTGAGAGGAAGGATGTGGAAAGTAGAAAAAATTAGGAGGACAGAGGTATGGAGGCATAGAAACGGGGAAAAAAATAGGAGGAGAAGAGAAAGACAACTGATGTTTTGGGGGAAATGTAAAGAAAGCCTTCAGTTAGTCCCTTTTATGGCTCTGGGCCTCCATTATATTTTGATAAAATAACAAATCAAAATGCTATACTTTTATTTATTTACTTATTTCTATTTAGCAGTGGTATCATTAGGCAATAAACAAGTGGGCATATCCACCTGACTTCTGTCTCCAGGAAGCATTTGTAATTCAAATTGGAAGCAAGACCAATTTTTCCTCCCATGTATCTCTGTCACCTTGAGCAGCTGGTTCATACTGTGCTGGGAATTTCGGCCCTGGGTGATGGACTGTCGTGTGACTGTTGTCTACACACGAACACTTTGTTTCCTAAATAAAGGATTCTCTGAAATGTACCCTAGTGCTTACAGCTGAAGACTGAGGGATAGGATTCAGGAATGCATTCCATATTTTATTCCAAGACCTTTCAGGTATGGCTGCGAGGGATCACTTTTTCCTACTATGAGGGGATCCATAAAATGGGAATACCTTGCTAACATTTGTCATTAGCTGGCATTTACAAAGACTTCTGGTATCGGTGAAAGGAACTTGATAGAGGAGGGGAGACAAAAAACATAGAAGGAAAGAAGCAGGGAAGGAAACAGCCTAGTGTAGTGGAAAGAAAATTGCTTTTGGCATCAAGCACCTATGGGCTGGCATCATAACTCTCCTACTTACCTAATGACCTGGTAAACATCACTTAACTTTTATGAGTCTCAGTCTCCTCATCTATAAATGAAGATAGTCATACCTAATTCAAGGGTTATTATGAAGGCTAAATGACATAATATGTGCTGACACCTAACACGTACGAGGTGGTCATTTACATGACACCCTGTTCTGTTTATTGACTGCCTACCTTATGCCAAGAATTATGCTAAGTGATTTCCAGGGCCCCTGCCTAGTAATTTAGACAGACAACTCCCATTATTTCCTCCGAATGCAATAAAGTTGTTTTGAGTATATCCTGATAAGTAATTGCCTCCCTTAATGATACTCTAGTGGAATACAATATGGAAACCTCTGAAGGTTCTTATTCTTGAAACTAATTTTTAAGTACAAGTGCTTACAATTAGTCTTCCCTCGGCGTGATTTGTAGCATACCAAAAAGCTCTGGGTTTCTAAATATAGAAATCAAAATACCTTCAATCCTTTGAAAGCCAAATCAGAAAACCTTACACAAAAGGAGGATATACTCACATTATTCTCCAATATAAGTATGTTTTACAACATAGGGAACATTGTCTATTAAGTTACTAACTGTCTTAGAAAGGTAAGTGTCCAATTTGTTAATAACTAACCCCCCTACGTGCACCTCCCCACCAATTCCCATTATAGCACGTAAGGGAATTTCTTGGGAAAAAAACTCGGTAATTAAAAAAAGCACCCAAAACCTGTGGAGGACCATGCTTTGATGATGGTGTATTTTGCCAAGGTGGTGGTTAAAAATTTCCCATGCAAGTAGAAAAATGACAAAAATACGAACATGTGCTCAGTGAGATTCCTGGAATTCTACCTTAATTATTCTCCAGCATGTTGAGTCATGTGATAGAGGAGCTTTTGGGGCTGAACCTGCTGGCTTTTTTTTTGGAAGATTGACACCTGAGCTAGCATCTGTTGCCAATCTTCTTTTTTCTTTTTTTTTTTCTTCTTCTTCTCCTCAAAGCCCTACAGTACATAGTTGCATATTCTAGTTGTAGGTCCTTCTGGTTGTGGCATGTAGGATGCTGCCTCAACATGGCCTGATGAGCGGTGCCATGTCTGCACCCAGGATCGAACCGGAGAAACCCTGGGCTGCTGAAGTGGAGCGCGCCAACCCAACCACTTGGCCCCGGGGCCGGCTCCCTGGCTGAACCTGCTTTTGGCTTTGCTAAGAACTTCTTAGACATCATGTCTTTCTAATCCTCACAAGATCTCTGGCAATATTTTTTCAGTAATTGAAAAAAATGGACCACGGAGAGGTTAGTTGACCTTCTGAAAGCTACAGGGATTTGGTTAATCAGTAAACTGGAATTAGAGTCGAGCTTATACTTTGGGCCTCAGTTTATTAATATATAAAAGGGGTGTAATAATATTTACCTTGTTATTGGGGGAGAATCAAAGGAGTGGGTGTATGAGAAAGTGGAATGCTTCGTTCTAAGTGTGGTCCAGCAGCATCAGCATCTGCCAGGAACTTGCTAGTATTGCCATATCCTGGGCCCCATCTGAGACGTCCTGAATGACTCTGGGAGTGAAGTGTAGCAATCTGTGATTTAAGAAGCCCTCCAGGTGATTCAGATGCCCCCAAAATTTGGGAACTATTAGGTTAGTTTCTTTTGCACTGACTTCTTCCCAGTGACTATTTTGTAGCCTCCATAGTATAATCCACATACTAGATTTTGATTTTTGTTTTGCTATTCTAGCTTATCCTCTGCGTCTAGTAAGACTGAGAAGCTCTCTATACCACAGAACCCTTTGCTGAAAAATAGGGAGAACAGAATCAAAATGTTGCTGAAGAATTATAAAATGATTAGGAAAATTTTGCAGATTGAACATTTGGAACAAACATGTAATAGTCATTCGTGAATGCATCGCGAAACTCAGAGCTAGTACAAAATATATTAAATTGATTTTTTAATAGTTTGAAGGTATTTTAAGTCTTTGAGTTGTCAGGAAGATGGGAAGATAGAAAATGTCATTAACTCATATCTCTAGCATACTTGTAAGTCTTCAAAGCCTTTGCTCATCTATTATTTTATTTTAGACTCATTATGAATATTTCAAGTTGGTAGATAGGCAAGAGATTGTCTTCAGCGTACAGATGAGGAAACTGAGGCTCAGTGAACCTGAGCAAATTTCTGAAGTTTACGCTTTAGAAATTTAATTAATGTTAGGAGAGCATCACATCTGCTAACTCCCTAGTCTGTGGCCTTTCCTCTGTAGACTTCACTGCTTGCACATTATGTATTTTGGGGAGCATAGATGTTCATTTGTATTTCAATTTTGCTTTGTGCCAGTTAGTGTAAATGATTTTAAACTCTTCAGCTACTTTTTTTTGTACGTTTCACATACACAAAATAAGAGATGTGCTCTGGGTTCTTGTACATATTGAAATATAAGTGGTGAGTGATAAGGCACAAGGCAAAGACGTTTCATTCATCCATTCAACAAATACTTGTTGAGAGTTTACTCTGTTCCAGATCCCGGGTTGAATCTCTGTGTTTACAGGGGTGAGCATGACCGACCTCCACTAGATTTAATGCTGTCATTTCATCTTCTCCCTTTATGTGGCCTTTATTAGTACATGAAGTGCTGTGAAGTATGCCTGCTCAGTTTCCCTCTTTCCTTGGGATCATTCTAGAGGTAATTCTGAGGACCAGCTTTAAAACTACTGATCTCCAGAGAAAATGGAGATCATGCATGATGCCGTTTCTGGTGTATTCTATTGGTCAAAACAGTTCCGTGCCAACTCAGATTTAAGAGAAGGGGACAAAGACCCTACCTCTCAATGGGAGGAATGTTAAAGAGTTTGTGCATCTGTGGCCCTCTTTAATCTGCCACACTATTTTATGGATTGTGGTGAGAACTGAATAGGTTAGTAGAGAACACTTAGCAATGCACATGGAACATAGAACACATTCAATAATGTCAATGATTATAAAGATGGTGATAAGGGAGGGTCTTGAAAGCCAAGCAGGAGATTTGATAGGTCAACCCTAATGAGGTGGCAGGGTCCTCTGAAATCCTTGTGTTGGAATTGTGGGAGAGGAGAGATCGGAGAGAAAACTCACTCCCTAGTTTGTGCACAATTAGAATGAAGATTTTGTTCTATTGGGTTTGCTTTGTTAGATTCTCTCAATGGCAGTCAATATCTCTTGTGCACTTCATTCATTCATTCATTGACCTTGGCGAGCATTCAAACCTCAACCATTTGCATGCTCGGTGTTGCACTGAGTACTAGATGAATAGGACAGACACAGTCCCTGCCAGTGGGGGAGCAAAATTATAAACCAATAGTTATCAATAATTAAGCACTGTGAAGAATGAATACACAGGCCCCCAGGAGATCATAACGGGGGACCTAGCCAGGTCTCTACAGATGACATTCAGTCTTGAACAAGGATAAGAAGGAATTGCCAGGTAAAGAGCCCCAGGAGGGGGCCCGGCACAAGCAAGGTTTGGAGGTGGAGAGGATCGTAGGGCACTCAGAAACCTGAGTGGTGGCCCTTGTGGTTGAGTGCAGTAGGTTGGGGGACCAGTGGCAGGAGGTGGAGCTGGCGAGGCAGGTAAGACCCCATCATGCAGAGCGTTGAAGGCTAATTCAAGATTGCAGATTTTATCCTAAGGACAGTGTGCTTCACTGTAATGGTGGTATTTGAAGAGTTCCCCAAATTGCTAAATCTTTTTGCCTGAAGAGGAAGAAAAAAATATCTTAAAGAGATGGGAGATGGTGTTGAAGGATGAACTTGGCTGGTTTCACTTGAACAAATAAATCACCGGTTGCCATTTATCCCCAATCAGCAATAATCCCAGCATTCTCACCCTGGGTCAGTCTGGACAAAAGCTGCCCACTCTGCTCCCTTCCGCATTTGTCAGCCTGTAATAGCATCCTTATCTCAGGAAATCTCTAGATTGCTCCCCAACATAAACTGTTTGCTGGGCAGCCAGGGTCAGCCGTGCCTGCTAAGCTTGCAGACTGACCCAAGTGCCCTGTTTGAACTGCGGAGGGTTCAACGGAATTGAAGCAGCCCTTCCGAGGCGGTGGTGTTTACTGATACAGGTTTGGGTCTCGGACTGTAATTTCCCGGTGCCTGTGAAAACCACCTACACGAACTAGTCCATGGGCTGAATGGCCAAGCATTGCATGTAGCCAAAAGGATGTTGCTTCTCTCTCACTGCCTGCAAAGAATCAGACCATTTAAAACAAGCTCCATTCATGCAAGGAGTGGGTTTTCTCATAGATTGAGGTGGGTGGTGTGGAAAAAAACCCCTCAAATTACAGAACAGAACAAAACAAAACAAATACACATGGCCTTCACTTTTTTTGTGCCAACATTGAATGAAAATAGTCTTCCTTGGGAAGGGAGGCGATTTTAGTAGGTAAATGCCTATAACTGTCTGTTAGATAGGGTTTAAATGCTTTAAATATTTCAAATGAGAAGTTTGGGCTGAAAAAAATCCTCCTTGCCCAAAGGGGTTAAAAATGTGGAACATGTTTCCTAGCGCCTCTTTTCTTTTGTTAATGGGAACTGACATGCCCTACAATCAAATGGGACTGAGCCTAATCATATTCTCCATGACAGAAGAAATTAAGGTCTGTGGTAGAAGACATTATAATCCTGACAGAATTTTCGTGTTCTCCAAAAGCCCAAATTACTCTGTTTACTAAAATCACATGTTGGTGGATCTTTGTTTTAATGCTCTGATTTGGGGGCTTGCTAATTTCCATTTTGTGGGGAGAGGGTAGCCTTCAGTGTTGTCAGCAGCCTCCCATCATTTATCTGTGGATGGGCTTGAGGAGATAAGTGGCTCAATCCCACAGTCCTTTGACTAGAAAATCTCTCCCATGCTGGATGACTTCAGGATTTGGGCTGGCCAAAGGCAGCAGTGGGAACTGACTCATTTTGTTTTTCTCTAAGGCCCAGCATGGTTTCTTCCGTCCCAAATGATCTGTTTGGGATCTACCAGCAGTTGAGCTGTAGAATTTATTTCAGCAGAGTACCTGAGGTGCAACCAACCCCATGCTCCGCCCCCCCAAAATATATAGACATATATATATATTTCTGAGGATGGATGATATGATAGTATGTACTGCTTTTCAAAGATTACATCTAAAGATAAAGTACACATTGCAACTACATTATTTGATTGCACATGTATGAGGGTGATATTCAAAATATTGCACCTGACCAGTCAAAGTGGACACTGCAGCCCATCAGGATGGATGCCTATGTAAACAACTGGTATAGCAGTAGCTAGTGGTGGGCTGGTACATGTTTAACAACTAACTCTCTAAAAAAAAAAAAAAAAAGCCATAAGCCCTGACTCATAGTGCATGCTGATTTATGTGATGTAAACACTCTCACGATAGTCAATTTCAAGCCACCAATGTGATGTCAATTGACTTGCAGAATTCCTGCAAATTTGATAATCGGCTCTTGCAAAGCCAATATAAGCCAGTGCCAGTACACTACTGTCGGTAGCAGGTACATACCAATTTAATATCATCTTTGCACACACTCACAGGCAGATACACATGCATCTAAGAGATGCTTTTCTCCCTCCAAAAAATGTGAAGTTAAAAATGACATATAGGAACAGCTCAGCTGGGAATAAAGTGTCTGAAGTGTTACCAGATGAGCCATCAGGGTTGTCAAGGGGAGAGCTACAGTTTGATTATTTTCTGCTTCTCCACTGTAGTGAAGCTACAACTCAAGCTTCGTTTTCAAAATGCATTTCTCACCAAATGTTTTTTGTTTTTTTAATACGCCTCATCTAAGGGGAGAAAATAATTCTGTACCCTGACCACCAGTGAAGTTAGCTCAAAAATTACAAATTTAAAGAACCATTTTCGGATTTGGTATGTGGACAAAATAAGTGGAGGCTGTAATCAGGAAATTCTGCATAAGAGCAAATGGATCTGAGCTGATTTTAACTCGGTGGGTAACGAATTCTACAGCATTATAGTTGGAATAATTCCTTGCAAGCCTTCTTAGGGCAGCTATGTTCTAAAAATGGTTGATGCTTCTATTAGGTCAGTGTTCTCCATTAATCCGTGATCTATTTCTGCAGGAAAAACAATCCCGTGCAGCCGGTGAGATTTTTGATTCGAGCACCTTGGGCAGAGGCCGATTATTTCTCTTTTACGGACAAGTCCAGAGTTGCTCTTTGCAAGTGCAGTTCTTACAAAGAATTCTAATAGGCATCCTGCTGGGTGTTGTCTGTTCTTAAGTCTCTTTTCATTTGAATTGGAGAGAAATAGCAGTCAGTTGAGATACTGGTCTCTTTGGCAGTGGCCTTTGCAGAGCTAACAATACAAACCAATGTCCATCATCGCACATTACGACGAAATCATCTCAGTCAAGTTGCATGAAGCAGAAAGATGGTGATTTTTGCATTGTACAGCTTCTGACAAATATTTCCCGGTCTGTCCATAAACATCTCTATTGGTGCCTCTCTGGGTTCTGGAAAAGCAGTTCCAGCAGGGTACTGATGCGAAGAAATTAATGTCAGAGAAATACTTGTATCATTGTTTTTGCCTTGATTTCTTTACATATCAAGATTAGTTTCTGATTCCCACTTGGGAGAAAATAATACAGTCACTCCTAGTGGAAAACCTGTCTTCAGTTATATTTAGCAGGGAAATGAGTCAAACTGTTGAGGGACTGCCAGCTTCATCATTATAGGATTATGCATTTTAATGGGACACAAGTTTGAAGGCCTCTGGGTTTGATAGTTGCGTCACACACATTTTATTTTTCCAAGCAATCCGAGGCCTAGAATCTACCTAGTTTTTAAAAGCCAGGTGTTGGGTGACCTCTGTTTCTTTTTGCTTCATTTTAATCACTTGATCCTTTTTACACGGTATCATTTGGGATGAGGGAATTGACACCAGCAAATTTAATTCGAAGGGCACCTCTATTTTGGAACTTTACATGATGACTTAGCAGAGAAATAAATTTCCTCTTCTTCGGAGCTTGCTTAGATAATTCAGGCTTGCACGAAGAGGAGTCAGGCCCTGCACCTGGCAACTCTTCTTCAGTACAGCTGGGACTAGGTGAGAGAAAAATGGAGCCTGGATGTCTTCGGGGCCTTGTAACGCTGGTTTCCAGCAACTGCTGGGATGGTGGTGTAATTTCACAGGACTCAGGGCCGGCTTTCTGGGAGTCATTTTCTGGCTACTGATCTTGTTTGCACAACGGCAGTTTTTGTCAAAATAACAAACAGGTATTCAGAAGTTTATTACCTAGCTTCTGTAGTTGTCTATGTGTGTTTCTCTTGGTTGAAGTCTGTAAATCTGGGTGATCACCATGACACAGTGAGCGGCTTTCTAATGTAAAGGCTTTACACGGATTCCCAGGAGCTTCTCTGAGCTTCTTGCAAGGGAGACACCTGTTTACCGGCTTGTGCCTCAAAATCCATCTCTCTATTTTTATATAAGAATGTCCATTGTTTTCACAGGGTGTTCATTACCTGGCAGAATATTTTAAAGTTCCTAACACTTAAATATAGTTGGGAAATGTCAAAGAGACTGAAAACCAAGTCTTCATTTTAAATGCATTTCTTTATAGCAAAAAGAAAGGGAGAAAGAGAAGGAGTCTATAGATCACGACTAATATTAAATGCTAAGGCTGTTTACTTTCCTTTGGACCTTACCAAGTAAATATAAATCTAGTAGAAAAGAATCTATGAAGCAGATTTCTAATGGTGTTATATTTATTTTTTGTGAATAAACTATATTATTTATTCTAGAATAAAAAAAGATGCAACATTTTCTTCCTTCCTTCCTTCTTATGATGTGAAACAGAAGATAGAGGATAATTTTAGAAAACATTGCTGAAACCTGCAGGAAACAAAATGCCTCCAGAAGGTTTAAGAGAGGTTGTGGCAGTGGTTCACAGCAAGTAGAAATTTTCTAAGGAAATCCACTATTTAGAAATTTAAGTTTAGCAAATAAAAGAAGAGCAATCCGCTCCAATGTTCCTCTAAATGCAGCCTTCTCCTGCTGCTCTCGCAGTTCAGCATTCGTTATTCCAGGTGTCTCTCATTGGTATTTTATGGAGGCCCTGTCTTGTAAAATGTGAGACATGCCCATGTCCAGAATGACCCTTAGTGAGCAATCGTCTCTCTTTTTGATGAGCCAGAGTTTTGGGCAACAGACATGAAGAAGTAACCAAAAAAAAAAAAAAAAAAAAAGAATTACTATGAAATTAGAGATATCCCTGTGGATAGAAACAAGTGCTTTAGGGAAAAGTAACATATCCTTCTTATAGTGCATTCGACTCATTCTGCAACA
The DNA here is from genome assembly GCF_021613505.1 of Equus quagga. Taxonomy (NCBI): domain Eukaryota; kingdom Metazoa; phylum Chordata; class Mammalia; order Perissodactyla; family Equidae; genus Equus; species Equus quagga. The sequence goes on from NC_060269.1 coordinate 136,387,276, forward strand.
ATTTCATGGGAGGAAAACATTTCTTCTGGACCCCAGATGTCTACCTTGAGTTATGAGTATCAATAACATTAGCCATCACTGCAGATAGACTGTTACTTGGATGAACATATAATTCCATTAAATCTAAAGCTCGCTAAGCTACTTGGGAAAATCGTATCTATAGCAGTGAATCCCCAAAGCTAATTGTGTTATGTTAAAAACACTTCTTCAACCCATTTATTTTTTCTCTCTTTAATTTCATGGAGTGTTTCCTTGGTCTTGCCTTGTGGCACAAGGTAACTAAGAAGATCCATCTGGCATATTCATGAACCCTCATTTATTAATTACTTCATTCGTACTCTTTATCTTTCTTGACACTTCTCTGTTTTCACAATGAAGTAACTCTCATCTCAGGACAAACTTGGTCTTTTCTCAGATGAATGACTTCATTTCTGGTCTCTTCTTTTTATTTCTCTGCTCCCAATTGATTTTTATTGTTTTTGAATCTGAATGATCTCCCTGTTCATTTCCATCCGTAGAAATAGTATTTATCTTTGAAGGTAATGCTCACACCCTGCCTTATGTGGGAAGTTTTTCAAACTTTGTTGGTTGGGTTATAATGTGGCATACCCAGCCATACTTAGTTATCTCTTCTGTGTTTGTAAGTTTACCAACTAGATTGAAGATTCTCCGGAGAAAGGATTTAGGGGGTCCCCAAATGACACACCCTTGGCTTAGTCCGTATTTGCTGTTTGATTTAATAGAGACTATTCTGACAACATCAGAGACAGAGATAGGACGTAAGGCTGATTTAGGCCATAGCCTAATAATACTTTTCTGTATTATTCAGTGCTTTAAAAAAATGCTGTATACGATTTATTGACACTTCTGACTAAGAATAGGTGTTCTCATGAAGCTGTCCACTGAGATGCTTGCAGCTTTCTCTGAAGAAGTTATCACTTATTCTGGACCAATCAAGACACACAAAAATAGCAGGGCAAAAATGTTTCCTTTTGCTTTTTCTGATGCTCCTTTTGATCATGGCTCACTCAATTTTGTTAATTCTTTTTTTCCCTTCTGATTTTATCTTAACTTCACGTTGAAGAGTTTTAACTATTTTCACAGAAGGTCTGAGAGCCCTTAGGCCATATCTTGTGTAATCCCATCATTTCACAGATAAAGAAATTGAGGCACAGAGAAACGTATTGACGTGTCCAGGCTGGGCCAGCTCCCTAATACTCTACCATTCCAATGCTTTCTCCGATGTACCGTGCAGTCTCCTGTCATTAGCTACCTGCATCTTTCTATTTACTGTACTTCATTTGACAAATCATTAAAAATAGATAGCACAACACTGGCCTCAGGACCGATCTTTGAGCAGCCCCATTATTTTTAGCTTCCCATGTGGAGAATTGGCTATTTATGCCTGCGCTTTGTTTCCTCTCTGTTAAGAAACCTTTAATCACGACAGAACTTACCTTTCACCCTGTAGTTACCGACTTGTCTGCCTGGACTTAATAGCCTCCTATGAGAGAGACCTTCTCAACAGCCTTTAGAAAGTCTAAATAAATTATGCCCACAGATTCCTTTTTATCTGCTGTTTTTAGCACACAATTTTCCCAAACAAAAAACCAGGCCAGAGTGCGCGTTCTTCTTGGTAGGTGCTTTGAAATGCCTTTCTGTGGAATTTATTCTTTTCTTGTGCCTGGGTCAAGATGGATGCTTGTCTGGGACTGGGCTGTGGAGTGCGGCAGCCAGCTCTGAAGTGAAAGCTTCAGCCAAACAACTGGTTTCTCTGTCTACAGGATGCCACGCAGCCAGTCTGCCTGCGTATCTTTTAGGGACAGCCCTTTTGGTGTTTGTTATCTCCTCTTCTTGCTTAAGTCCTGCTAAAACTGGACTTCTCGAAGTCACCTCTGCTTTGAAGCCTTTTGAGACCTCCATACTATCATCCCTTTCCCTCCTCCAGTCCCCAAAGCAAGTAGGATCTCTCCTACCTGGGGGTCCCTGGTTGCCTCTACAAACTTCTGTCATGGAGCTGTAGCACTTTTGATGGCCCTTTATTCACTTGTTGGTTTTACACCACCAGACTGGCCAGTGTCTAGCACAGCGCCCAACAAACGGTGATGGCTCAGTCAATACCTGCTGAGTGAATGACTTCTGTGTCTCCAGGGCCTAGTGTAGGGTTGGAATATAGCTCGAATTAAGTAAATGTTTGTTAATCAATGTATGAATGTGTAAATGAATAGATAGGGTTGAGTGGCCATGGTTAAAGAGCATGCTCCCCAACCAGCTGAGTGATCTTGGGTAAGCTACTTACTTAACCTTTTTATGCTTCATTTTCCTCGTCTGTATAACAAGAATAATGATATTACCTACGTCATAGCGCGATGGTAAGGATTAAGCCAGAAAGTACTTAGAACAGTCCTCACTTACGGTATTTTTATTTTTATTTCTGAATCAAAACAAAGTAACTTTCTTCTCCTCCCACATGCACACACAGCAGAAATGAATGTGGATTCTGCTGGAGGTTTGTGGGAACGATAGGGATATGTGTAGTCATAACTGTATTGAATTAGCCCAAGACGTGGTGGCTTAATGAATGCCTACCTTTTCAGTTGACTGTTAAAAATTAATTTCCATTTTCAAAGTTCTTACAACATTACCTATGTGACCTCGTTTAATTCTCAAAACAGTAGTTCAAATGGACATTATTATTCCCATTTCACAGATGATGAAATGGAAGCTCAGGAAGACAAAGGCAAGATCTTGCGTGAGTAAATGGCAGAGCCAAGTGTGGACTTGGGGTCTTGCCACTGCCCCTGTGGGACTGTACAACCAGGTCTGCCTGATTTGAAAGGAACCATTGTAGAAACTGACATAGAGGGTTTAAAAAAGTATTCTTAGATTAGTGCTTGAGGAACAAGTTCGTTTGTAGCTAAAGTCCCTCACTTGTATAATCGTGCCTCTTTATTTTTGCTTCAAGAGGGTGATAGGACTACAGGTTATTGAATTATAGCTTATTAAATAACCACTGAAAGTAAAGCATTTGGACTTTGTGCTAACTGGTTTAGAATCTTGACGTGGACCCTATACTGACTCAGCAGCTACAGAGATGTGGTTGATTCATTTGGCCTGGGGATCTATCTCTCCATAGCCCTGGTATAGCTGTCTCTGCCCATCCAAGAAAGAACCCGCTGTGGCAGACACATTTGCTCTTGACAAATGCAGCATCCCTTTGGCTGGCCCCTTGCATCAGGAGAAATTGTGATCTTTCAGCTAGACCAAGACAGATGAGAGCATTAATGATCCTGAAAATCATTCTGGAATCCAGGAGAAGAGACAAATTGAGCAGAGCCCCTGGCCCACAAAGGTCTGAATGAGAAGTGCTGAGTTCAGAAGCCCTTTGCTTGGCCTCTGTGGGCACTGGGTGCATCCTGGGCTGTGGCTCTTCACGTAGGCCAGAGCCCTTGGACATGAACTATACTTTCTGAAGAGCAAGTCCAGAATGGCACCTTTGCATCTGTCCCGTGTGGTCCAGTTTGGTCTGGTTTTGAATGCCCAGGAAGTCCTTGTAGTCTAACCTACACATGGTCTGAGCTTCAGGGGAGAGTTTCTCAACTGTGGCATTGTCGACATTTTGGGATAGATGATTCCTTTGAGGGCTGTCCTGTACATTGCATTGTAGGATATTTACCAGAATACCTGGCCTCTACCCACTAGATGCCTGTAACATCACCCTAGTTGTGACAACTGAAATGTCTCCAGACATTGCTAAATGTCCCCTGGGAGTACAGCAAAATTGGACCTGGTGGAGAACCACTGCTGCAGGGTCATTGGCATGTGAAGTCTTGACCTGGGCAGAGCTAGTCAGTGAAGACTTGGTCCACTGATGGCTCTCATATCCTAGGTGTACTTTTGAATGTTTAGCAGCTAACGCAGTCTACTCCTCTTGCATGGAATTCTGCAACATATTTGGAGCCTAATACCATAAAATACCATGCATTTTCAGTTTTTGCCAAGTGTACTCCAAGAAAGCCATTTTCTTCAAGTGGCTGAACCTGGATAGTAGATACGTGGCTTATAACATCCCACTCTCCTCAACTCCATGCTTATGGTGGACATTGCAAATCCGTGTTGACACTCCTTCCTACTCAGCTTAGTCGCATCAGCATCATTTCAACATAGGCTCCAGGAACTATCGTTGTTCAGAATTAGTAAGTAAGATGTAACGTGTTCAATGTCTCTGGACTTGATCCTATGAAATCAATTCAAAGAGAACTGCCAAATGTTAAGATAGTGGTGGGAAGAGGGTCGTTTTGGCATAAGAGGGTCTGAGCCCTTGATTTCTAGTTTGTATTGATTTCTTTCCTTAATATCCCAGATTATTTATTTATTCTCAGTTATTTATTCTATAAAATGGAGTCAAACTTTCTTGGCAGAAAAAGAAATGCCATAAGAGCTGTTAATTATCCCTCATGGATTCTTGGATGATGGAAAGCAGGAATCCTTAGGGACTGAAGACATGCCATCTATATTACCAGGATCTAAGTTAGCAGACAGGGCTATTTCTGCCAGCACTCTGGGTTTCCAAGTCACATTTTGAGTTTGGATTAATAATAGCTTTTGGTACATTTAATAGTAATCAATTTAGTAAAGTTAAGCTTTGTATCCAGGTGATGGATGGAACTATATTTTTTTTCTTGAAAATTAAAAACAAATAAGAAAATAAAATACGATAGAAATTCTATTACCACTGCCCAGAATTGATAATTGCTAATATTTTGTCATATTTACCTCAAATTATTTTTTTAATTAAAGAAATAGATCTTCACCGATAAAGTGACATAGTCAATCCATCTCTAGTTCCTTGCCCTCCCAGTCTTTCCAGAGGCATCCTACATTATGAATTTGTTGCATAGCTTACTGGTGTAATTTTATTCTTTTATTTACATATATATGAATCTGTAAAAAAAAAGTGTATTATTTTAGATATTACTTAAAAATTTTTATATAACTTTTGTCATGCTGTTTGTATCCTTCTGTTGACTTGCTTTCTTCACTTAATGTCCTGATTTTGAAGCTTATGCAAGTTGGTACACATAGATCTCGTTAATTAGGAGTTGAAAACTTCCTTTTGTATTTCATTGTATGAACGTTTTTTATGTACCCATTCATCTTTTTGTGAACATTTATGTTGTTACCAGTTTTTTACCTCTAGAAATAATCTTGCAATCAACAATCCTGTAATTTCTCCTAGAGTTCTTCTAGCATATGTACCTAGCAGTGAAATTAGTGGTTCATTTGGCATATGCATTTTAAACTTTACTAGATATTACAAATGTTCTCTAAAGCTAGTGGTACCAGTTTATCCTCCCACTAGCAGTATATGAGAATTTCCATTTCCATACATTCTCAGATGGGCTTGATTAAAGCTACCTTCTCTTGATGACCTTTGACCAACCAGCCAGTCGGGTTATAGTATGAATGTTTTGCAGTATGGAGATCATTCTACCATAGAAACTGAGTAGATTTTCTGACCATGGTAGAATGTAACTTGCCTTCCAGTTTACTACAGTATGAAGTCTTTTAAATGGCAAATGATAAAGCTATAAGGAATCAGAGATTACAGGCATTCTGTGCTTCTGGATTCTCTGGTGAATGCATCCTGCTTTGGCTGGAATGTGGCAATCCATTCTTTCACCATTTCATTGACTCATGGTTCCCTTTGATGTCTCAATCTGAGCTGGGCCTCTCTTTCACATAATAAGATTTTTCCTCCCTTTCCTGTATTGCCTTATTCTCCAGTGTGAAAACTGATGCAAATACATTATTTAGTTTCCCTGCAATCTCCTTATCCTTTTGAATATCTCCTTTGTGCTCTGCTTGTCTAGCCGATTCACTGATCCCGTTGCAGCAGTCTTATTTCTGATGCACTTAAAGAATTTAATATTATTTGTTGTGTTATCGTTGGCTGTTTGTTTTCAAACACCATTTTTAATCCTCTCTAATCTGTACTTTACATCTCACCTGCTAAAGTTTATTCTTCTGTAAGCCTCACAGTGAAATGGATTTCAATTTTTTGAAAGATGCTTTTTCTTTGGTCTCAATAAACTTCTGAACTTTGCTAGTTTTCTGAATTTTTTTTGGCCACCATTTTAATTTTTTGTTCTGATGTGGCTTGTTCTGATTATGGATTAAAATTTGAAATTTCTCTTTTGCAGGGAAGTTTTCATGATAGAATTCCTGGAAGAATGTTATATGCAGTTTCATTCAAGAAGAACAAAAAAATTCTGGGAAAGTAAATTTCTTTGTGCTTTAAATAAATGACTGCACGTCATACTACTGGTTAGGTCCTAGTAACAAAGTAGAGACATAAGTATTGATAGTTGGTCAATAAATTGCAACTTTATTTTTTAGTAGATGAAAGGCCCCCCTCCCGTTTTTTGGTGGCTAGATTTGTAGAAATAAGACAAAGAGAAAAGCAAAATATCAAAGCTGATTTTCTGATGGGTAAGAAAATTAAAGAATTTCTTATCCACCTTTTTTTGTTGATTCTTTCTTCGGTGGAACCCATAAATATTGCAGTGCCTCAGGGCATAGTTCTTGGACTCCTTCTCTTCTTTGTCCACCTAGGTGATCTTATCTAACATTTCTAATTACACATGTGTTACACCTTTTGATATTGTCTCACTGAGGCTCTGTTCCTTATTTTTTCAACTTTTTCCTCTGTTCTTCAGATTGCATATTATCTATTGATCTATATCAAAGCTCACTGAACTATTCCTCTGGGCTGTTCAGCCGATCCAATGATTTTTTTTTTTTTAAATTTCAGATTTTCTACTCTTAGTTCTAGAAATGCCATTTGGTTGTTCTTTTGGTAATATTTACTTTTCTTTGTGAGATAGCCTATCTCCTAAGTCATTACAAGCATGTTTTCTTTTACCTCATTGTGCAAATTTCTAATAGTTGCTCTAAGATCATAGTCTGTTAATTCCAACATCTGGGTCATCTTGTGGTCCATCTCCATTGATTATCTTTCATTTAATACTGGGTCACACTTGCCTAGTCTTTTTGTGTTGAGTAATTTTAGATTGTATTCCAGACATTGTGGATTTTACGTCATGGAGATTCTGTTACAGTCTTCAAAAAGTGTTGATTCTTTTTGTGTTAGTAGGCAATTAATTAGTTAAACTCAGACAGAAAACTTTATTTCTTGGGTAGCAGCAGCTGAAATCTCAGTTCAGGTATTTTATTTTTAGTTGAGCAGCTTTCAGTTGGCCCCATACAGTTGTGGTGCAGGGTCTCAAAGACTTGCTGTCCTCTCATTCTCCAGGCCAGAAAGATGGCTTTTTCTTCCTAAATAAGCCAAAAACCAGAAAAATGGGAAACTCACCTATGACTTCTTTTTCCAAGTATCAATTCTTCTCCAGAATCTGCTTACTTTTATTTACTTTTCAGAACCTTTATGTAGTTGTTTTTGGTATTTTGTCCAGAGTTTATAGTTGTTATCTATGAGATAGTCACTCTGATTGGAGCATTTTCAGCCATACTGGAAGTAGATCTCCCTAGCTCCAAGTTTTTAAATATTACCTCTGTGTTATGAATTATTTGTTTCTCTATGCAAAATATCCTCCCCCCATTCTCAATAAATGGAATACCATTCTCCTTGATGTTCCTCCTTGATGTTCAGCTAGGAGTCACTCTTGACACATTTTCTTCACTACTCCTCCCCATTCAATCCATTGACAAATCCTATTGGCTTTACATGCAACATATTCTTTGAATTCATCCACTTCTCTCCATCTCTAATATTACCACTTTTACCACTATTATCTGTTTCCTTGACTAATGCAATAGCTTCTCAATATTCGTCTTCCTTGCATTTATCCTTTATCCCCTAGAAACTAGTCATCACACACCAGCCAGAGTATTTTTCAAATATATATCAGATTATATCCCTCTGGCTAAAAATTCTTCAGTGATTTAGATTCTTTGCTCTTAGAATAAAATCCAAATTTCTTACCACAATCCATGTGGCCATGTGTGATATGGTTCCTGTCCACCTCTCCAACCTCATCTTTCTCATGTCTTCACCAGGTTCCAGGCACGTTGTTCCCTTATCTGCTTCTTGAACAGGTCTCAATCTTTCTTCTGGGATTTTGCCCTTAGAGTTCTTTTTATCTGGAATGCTCTTCCCACTTCTTTTGCATTACTGGCTCCTTCTCTTCCTCCTACTTAAATTCAAATATCACCTCCTTCAAGGGAACTTTCCTAGCCAATCTATGTAGTTACTTTCTATCTCATTACCTGGTTTATTTCCCTCATGACGTGTATCACATCTGTAATTATTTTGCTTATTTATTGATTTGAAATCTTTTTTTTTATTCCACACTGGATTGTGGGCTCCATGAAAGCAGAATCCGTTTTTATCTTGGTTGCTGTTCTTCCTCAGTTCTTGGCACAGCATCTGGTATATAGAAGGCTCTCAATAATATTTGTTGAAAAAATGAGTGAAACCAGGAGTACTGAGCTTTTCCTTCTTTCATAGACTAACTCCTTAACTCATCTAAGCCTTTTCTCTTTCTGACACCTCATGCTCAAAGGTTGAAAGAAAACACTGATATGACTATGATTTTCTCTATTTGTAGATTTGAGATTTTACCCTCGTCCTGTTACAAATTAGCTGGATGATCCTGGGTAAGTCTTCCATCTTCTTGAAGCCCCGTTTTTTTATCTGTGAAATGAGGAAGTAAAATTGCAATCAGTGGTTTACAATTTTTTTTTTAAGCAACAGAATACCTTCCCCTCTTTAATTTCCAGTGAAGTCTTATACAGAACCTTAAATAGCTCCATTTAAAACAGGATGGCAGGGCTATAACCCTTCTTCTCACTCTCGCACTTGAGCCTGAGACACCTCTGTAGAACCTGAGGTCTTCAGAATGCAGCCTGAAAACCATTTGTCCCTTCTACTCAAGCAGCCTCTGACTCTACAGCGTGATCAGTTTTTCTGAGATGAGCTCAAGGTAAATAAGTCCCATACTGTCCTCTGTGGTAAAGAGTATAATTAATCCCTCCATACTACATACATCAAAAAACATTTGCACTTGTTAAAAAATTAAGGCAAGAAAATATGACCCCAAATCCAGCAAGCTAAATAAAAGTTAACTTGATTTAAATGTACCTCAGAGAAAACATGGTTTCCAAGCTGCTTTTTTTTTTTTTGTCTTTCCTCCTGAGAGAATAGCCATACTCCCTGTTAGGGAAAGACAGGGAATTTGGGCATCAAAGATCTGGAACAAAGGTCTGTGTTCCTACCCACTCTCTAAAGGATGAGGCAGGGAATATTGCTGCTGGAGTAGTGTCTTGGGTATTCATTAAAACAGGCAGGGCAGGCTAGTGGAAAGAGCCGGGACTGGACGTAGGGTGGGTTCATGAGTCAGCTGGGACTCCAGTTACTGTTAATTAATGGCTCAAGCAACTTTGTCTTCTGAACCAGCTCCTCTGCTGGTACTAAATCAAGACCTTTTTTCATCTTATATACCTGTGCTTCTCAGAGAATCTGCCTTTATCAACTCACACTATCTTTTTAGTCTCTTAAGTGCTTCCCAAATGATACTTAACTCTCCTGATTCTTTTGAAACATGTCCAGTAGCAAAATGGAATTGTTTTCAGCTTCTTCCTTGCCTCCTCTTATTTTGGGTAAAGTATAAGCTTCTTGAGGCTAAGGAGGAGTGTTAGAATTGCCTCAATTTTGCAAGAGTGGCTAGCACAATGCCAGGCATATAGCATGTGCCTTTGACATTATTGAGTTCAAACAAATGTTTGGCAAAATGTATTTTCCTCTTTATGAAAGTAATATAGATTTACTATAGAAAATTTAATGTGAGGAAAGAAAGAAGTGTATTCCAAGTGTCATCTGGGGAGAGCTGCCTCCAATGTCTTGATAGATTGGGTGAAACCCCACTCTATGACTTGTGGGAACCTGATGCCCTTTTCATGGTACCACTGCTTCTGGATCATGGAGATGCCTCGTGGATGTCTTCCTGCTTTCGCCTACGTAGACCTGGAAGTGAACCTCTTGTTCCTTGACTCAATTTTCTCTCCCCTTTTCAACAAACAAACAAACCAACCCATTTTCCTGCATGCAGGATATTTGTACATAAAGCAAACTTTGCTTAAATCTTGGGAGATGGGAGAGGCTTAAGTTAGAGCAAAACAAATCACCTCAAATTGAATATCAGACATACCTGTTTTTAAGAGCTACTTGACAACCTGCCATAGTGTTTGACAATTCCCTTTTTTCTTCTCTACCCGACCCAACCCCCTTTTTCTCTTTCCACTATGCCCAAATTTCTGTTTTTTTCCCCAATACAGAGCATATTTAACTAGGTTTTTAATTTTTTTCCCTTTTTTTTGGGTTATGTTTTCTACCCCAGGTGTAATATAAAAGGGGTTTTTCAAAATGAGGGTCATGAAATAAATTTTAATTATTTTGTGAGGCAAGTAGGGCATGACTGAATAGAAAGTTTTCTTGAAACTTTTGTTTCAGGTAGGGGTGTGTGTCTGTGTGTGTGTGTGTGTGTGTGTGTGTACTGGGTCACTGTGTCAAGGTCCCAACAGGAAACAGAAGACACACTTAAATTAGAATAAGTTGAGCAGGGTTTAGTGGGGAAATAGGGAAACCAGGACCCAGGATCAATGCAGACCTGGGGCTTAGCAGCAGCAGAGCTGTTATTAGCTAGTTCTTTTGATTTTTTGGATCTTGCTGGTGCATCCTCTCCATGTCTCCTGCCCCAAGAGACTTTTCTAGGCATAGTCCCTAATGAAAACAGCACCTCTTCTAAAGGGAATCTTGAAAATGTTTTTTTCTACCTTGCTACAGAAGAAAATAATAACCCTATAGAATACCACCACCAGAATAACCACTGTTAGTATTTTGTTGTAGATCTTTTTTTGTCCTTCTCTCTATATTTTTTAAAGAAAAAGCAACAAAAATTTTAAGCACCTACCATGTGTAAGTCACTGAAGTGTTTGTTTTACTGTATGAAAGGTGAGCAAGCAGTGCTTAAAAGCAGCTTAACTAGGTAGAAATAACATACCATAACTTGCTGATGGTTATGATCTATTACCATAAACCTGATGGCTTGGAACAAAGCAAGTTTATTATCTTACAGTTTTGGAAGTCAGAAGTCTGAAATGGGTCTCACGGGGCTAAAATCAAGGTGTTGACAGGACTGCGTTCCTTATGGAGGCCCTAGTGAAGAAGCTGTTCCCTTCCTTTGCAAACTGCTGGAGGCTGCCTGCGTTTCTTGGCTTGTGACCCCCTTCCATCTTCAAATCCAGCAACACTGAGCTGAGTTCTTCTTGCTGCCATTTCTCTGGTTCTCTCGTCTGAATCCCTCTTCCACTGTGATCAGTGATTAGGCACACTTGGGTAATCCAGGATCACCTCTCTATTTTAAGGTTAGCTGATTAGTAGCCTTAATTCTGTCTGCTACTTTAAATTTCGCTTTGCCATGGAGCCTAACGTATTCACAGATTCTGGGCATTAGCATATAGACATCTTTGGGGGACCATTTTTCTGCCATCATAGCATAGTCACAGCTGTTGAGCAAGACCCAAGGGGACACGGCTTGGATGCTACAACAATCAGAAGCTACAGCATGCCAGAACCAGTGAGCCTCCGTTGGGGGAGGAGGTGGTTCTTAAAAGGAAAAGCAAAAGAACTTGAACTCTGGGCCAACCTTCTGATTTGCATAAGGATGGTGATGAGAGGATAGACTTATTGCTTGGGCCAGGTAGCGGGCAAAGAGGAAATGGGCAATCCCTTCATTTCTGTTTATTTTTGCCGTTAAAGGCAATGACCTTCAAACTGAAACTGGTTGCTCAATGATGGTGAAGTTGGGGTGGGCTGTCGATGTGATCCAGCCACTGAGCCACCATCCCCCTGTACTGCAGGGACTTGAATATATTGCAGGACCACTGTTGGTGGTTGTAGGCATATCCCATAGAAATGGAGCTAGGCCAGAGGCCTGGAAATTTATTGATGGCTTAATTTTTTAAAAAGAAGAATTAAATGGACTTTGGAAATCCTAGAAACCAGCAAATATTCTATCAATCTTCATTGAACATAGAGAAAAAATAGATCCCTAAAGTCAAAGAAAAAGAAGTGAAGCTAACCTCATTTGTAGTGGACAACAGACAGATAAATCAGGACATGCTGTAGATAGCGTGAATATTGATTTCATCGTTGTGCTTGACCAAGACTCCGAAGGTTATTTTTCTTTTGGTTGGAGATGACAGCTAAGGTGGAGAACTGGAGGTGACACTTAGAAGCATTTATTGCTGATCAACAACTATGTCTCAGATTTTGGTATGTCAAACTTAACATGGCCACCAGGCTATCACCCCCACCCCATAACATAAGTCTTCTCTGGTTAATGTCATCATTGTCCTTCTAGAGCATAACACTTAAATCCACAGGGACGTCTTCAGTGCAAATTCCCTTGTTATTGTCTACATTCAATCCTGTCAATTCTAATTCTAAGATGTTTAGGCTTGGTACTCTTCAACATCACTGCCGCTGTCCTGGTTTAGGCCTTGTTCCTTTTTACCTAGATTAATAGTTTCCTTGTCTTAGGATTGCTTCTCTCCTGTTTTAGACCTAAGAGTATTCTTTCGTTAATGTGGTCTGATCATATCATACCCCTCCTCAAAAGCATTTGCTAGCTTCCCACTCCCTACAGTTTGGTTCATACTCACCTTTTTATTGCTAGTGCTGGACTGCTGACTCTTCTCTCTTTTCCTTTCCTCCATCATTAACCTGAAAGCACCAACTGCTACTCAAAGCAGTGCTCCTGAGAGCTTCAACTTTGCTTTGTTATTCATTCATTCACTCACTGTGCATTCATTCACTCAGTGAGTTTTATTGAACACTGAGTTAGGTGTTGGAGAGATAATGATCATAAGACAAAGTTCTAGTTTTCAGAGATCCTGCAGCCATATCTTAAATTGATTGTTTTTGACTGCTTTTCTGCTACAGTGACAGATTTGAGCAGTTGCAACAGAGACTGTACCGCCTGCAAAGCCTAAACTAATTACTATCAAATTTTTTTCCAGAAGAAATTTGCCATCCTCTGGCCTAGATCATGACTCAGAATTTGCAGATGGGGGAACGAGTATCTGGAGGTTCACTATGTTGACTGAGGTCTTGGGGGATATCTCTGACCCAGGCAGGAACCCAATGAGCATATTGACCTGGTTCCTTTCTTAGCCATTTTTTTTCCTCTAGATTCTGGTCTCTTAACTTATGGGCACTGATTGTTCCTCACTTCCTCCATTTTTGGAGTCATTCAGACTTTTTCCATAGTTTGAGGAATATTCCTGATTTCACTATGCTTATCTCTTTCAGGCCACCTTCAAATGTTGTACAATTCCAGCCAGCTAAAAATCCTTTAAATTCTGTACCCCTGTTGGATTTTGAATCTACCAAGGGTACAAGGACCCAGACTTCCCAATAATGATACTGGCCATCATCTTGTAGGCAGTGGCAAACATTGTGCTAGGCTTGTAACATACATTACCCTTCTCAGTACCACTTTACAATGAAGATATTATTATTCACATTTTATAGATAGAGAGATGGAGATTCAGAGCGGTTAGTTAATGTACCCAAAGTCACACAGATAGTAAGTGGTAAAGGCCAAATTAGAATCCAGGTCTATTTCACTCTTAGAATCATGTTCTTTCCACTATAACACCCTGCTTCTTGGTGATAGCATGACGTAGGTGTATTCCACCTTAGAATGCTCTCAAACAACCATTCTTGTGTATATTATCTCATTTAATTGATTTTGAGCCTCACAACAACCTACTAGAATATTAGCTTCAAGAGGGCAAGGACCTTGTCTGACTTATTCTCAGCCACAATCTCAGCACGTGGCACAGGGTTTGACATTAGTGGGTACTTAATAATATTTTTGTGAATGAGTGGGTCCGCTCACTATCCCTCTCCACCTTTTCTTAAAGCCAATAACACATGACTTTTGCTCAGGTCTTCCTTTATCATTCAAACTGTCTTTACAACGTGTACACCTTCTTTACTAATAAGGGGGGCATGTTTTCCCATTTGCCAAAGACACTTCCAGTTTGCTCCTGCTGCTTTGGCACAATTATTAATAGGACCTCATTTCACTTTCAAAAGTGTCTTGATTTGGTCGATAAATCGTATGGTCATTCACATGTAACATTTAAAAAGAAGCATTGAATTTGGAAGTCTGGTGGAGAGGGAGTTGAAAGTACAGACTCTGGAGTCAGACCACCTGGGTTTAAATCCCATTTCAACCATATACTTGCTTGCAAATTGGACAAATAACCACTCCGTCCCTCCATTCTCTTATGGAGGTGAGAAGACGACCTACCTCCCAGGGTTGCTGGTGAGGATTAAATTATAATTATGCAAAGTGCTTACAGCGGTCATAGTTAGAACTCCAAGTGATAGCTATTAGGAGTACTCCTTCCTTTAACAAGTTATAATAAATTTGGGGGCCCATTGTTGGAAATCCCTATGCTTCAGTACTCACTCAAAGTCAAACAAAGTGTATGAAGCTCCCCTCCAAAAGGCTGCCCCATTGCAACACTAGCCACTAACCAGCGAGCATTTATTAGATTAAAATACCCTTGTACCGAGTGAGCAATTTACTTCAAGCTCTCCCAGTCATCCCAGATTCATCAGCTTGTCCTCTGGTTGACCGAATCTTCCAGAACAGAAACTTGTCTTTCCAGATTCTCCTTACATTTCACGGGAATTGAGATGAGGCCTTGCAGAAGGGTGTCCCCTTTCAAAGTCGGTCACGAAAACTGATTCATATTCCCTATGTACATTTCTTATTGGGACTAACCCCACAGCAGAAAGAATTGCACCTGTGCATTTTCCTCCCTTTCTGGCATTTGCTTTTCAAGGGAAAGCATCTGAGCAATACAGAGTTCACTTAAGCCAGACATGAAGACTCTCTGGTTTAAAAGGCACCAGAAACGAACGACAACTAATTTGAGCTTTCTGTACAACACTGTTTATTAGACCAGATGATGTACTCGACTCCAAACATTCATATGGAAAAAAAATTGAAGAATTGTGATTAAAATTGATTTTTTCCCTTTGGGAAGTTGGAATCAAAAATGGTTACCTGCTCATTTATGAAACAGATTTATTCTGTTGACATGGAGGCTTGTTTGAAATGTAATTGAATTTCTGTTACCTAATGGAAAGTGACAGTTAACAGTATTTATTTTCCATTTGTGTCTCAGCAGATAACATAACACAATTTTGATTTGTAGTTAGCTTCGGAATCTGGGATTGTTCTATCTCTGTAATTGAAAAGATGGGAGTGTGATGGCCCCAATACAATCCTTTTTCATTTTTATAAAACCAGTAAAGGTAGCTTTAATACAGTAAACAGCCTCTCTTCCATGCCGCTAATGGTTATATTCAGATGTACTGCGTGCAGCTTGTCTTTCTTATTAAGCTCTAACACATCTTTCTATGTTGATAATCTCTCCATTTAGAGTCACATTTTTTTCCTCTCTGCAACTAATTTCTGTAAATAACCTCTCCTCTGTCTTCTCCCCCTCCCTTTTGTGCAAAAATAACTTCTATTTGGGAAATAAACTGAATGTTCTCCATGAGGATTTCAAATCTTCCTGCCTAGCTGACATGTCTGGGTGCCTTGTGTATGGGACAGGAAAGTTGTGGGGGAAGAATCACTTTGCATGTGGCAGTTGTTCAACACAGGGGTCTGGGTTTTTATGTCAGGGAAAGGAATGCTTCCTTTGACTTGATGTTAACTCTTTTCTTTATCTGAGTCTAGACCGAGAGGTACAAGAATATAATGACTAATAAAGTAGACTGAACATGGGAAAGAATGTTCATTAAAACAGTTTTCTTTTTCATTAGAGAAGTTGGAATCAGATCTGGAGGCTGCCTCCCCAGGCACTGATTCATTTGTCTTCCCATGACTTTATTCCTTGGACTCTCTGCTTTCCCAGAAACCCCTTTGGATGGATAATTCCTGACTGCCATTTGAGAAACAGTGAGTGTGCGTGACGAATGGCAGAAATGGAGGTTTCACGGCCATTGGACTTGATTATGGAATGCCCTGCCTGGCCCTTGACTTGCTAAGTGACCACGGGAAGTTCACTTCATCCACCTGCTGTAAACGAGGGCCTCAGAAGCCTTCCACAGTGGTCGGATGAAAGGTCTCCAGCGAGGCTACGGCATTTTTGATTCAATAAAACCAGCCCTCTACGTCAGGGCCAACTCTATCAAGCACCCTGTCAAAGTGCCCAAGTTTAAGACAAGTAGCCAAGATGGCCTGGAGGGCAGGGGCGAAGAAGAGATCGGCCAGATGCTGACCATTCATAACAGCCTGCAAGGGGAGAACGGACATTTTGGCTCTTACTTTAAAAGTTGTCCGTCAGTCTCTATGGGCGGGGCAGCTCTTTTCTAGAAATATAGTATTGCAGCAAGGACATTACTCAGGACATTTAAAATTTTTTTTATGTGGTGTTTTGTAAACAGTTATGCAGCCATGAAATCAAACCTTTTATACAACATCAGATATCATAACCATCAATTATTATTCTATCATCAAACCATTTCCTTGTTCATGCTGAAAAATGAATGAAGAAGGAAGATGGATTTTCGGAGGTGGCTTGAATCTCGAGTGGCGAAGGACTCAGGAGAATGCAAAGTGTATGCCTCGAGAGGTACAGTTGGGGGGGAAATGAAGAGAATAGGAAGTGGCTGCTCCAAATGCAGGAATAGTGTTGCTTCAGAGGGAATGTTGAATTTCAGAAGCAGCGTGCTCCACTGACCAATTTTAGAAAAGGACTCTTCGTTCGGTAAACGTTTGTTGGGTGCTTATCGTGCGCCCAGCACTGTGCTAAGTTAAAGGGGCAAATGATAAAAAGACCTCAGACAGGATCTGTGTTTGCCAGGGAGTCACTGGTTCTAAGCACAAGAAGCCTACGCTGCTTGCTTTAAAACACACGCGCACACTTTTATTTTTTTGATGATGACGGAGGTGAGGAGGGTGCATTTTAAACTTTTCATTAAATGCTGACACTTAAAGAATCCCCTTTGATGATCTTAGAAGCTAACTGCAATCTCTCGCAACTGATGTTGCTATTCACTAATAGACCTCAGGCTATTTAATGACTTGATGACTCAGTTTCTCTGTCAATAAAATTATGTCAGTAATTTTACCTACCCCATAGGGCTATTTGCAATTTGCTACAAATTTTAGGCATGATAGGCTCTACATCACTACTGGTGTTATTATTTACTTAACAGCTAGAGTTCAATTCTCATCAACATGAACCTCATTAACCCTGGACTCGGATGGTTTTGCCAGATAAAATCCTTCCAAATCACAGGGTCTGAAAGAGCTTGTGCTTGTGTTTATGATAAATATTGACAAAGAAATCAACTTTTATTAAGCTAAAATCTGAATTGTATTCATTTATTCACCATTAATGGGCTCATAAATGATTATTTTAACTTTTAATGGAGTATCCTTTACACATGCTGAATTAGATAGCGAGTGAACAAATTAGGGGTTGTTTTTATTTCTTTGTGAATGAAGACCAGAAATAGGCCCTTTAGCACTGGAGTGGTAGCTCCAAAAATTTGTTAGGGACCCAGGTCTTTCCTGTCTTTGTGTTTTTTCGTTTGTAGTACATGGGCTCTCATCTTCTAGATGAGACAGTTGCTGAATCTCCAGCCATTATTTCCACATTTCAGACAGGAAGAGGAAGGGCAAGGGGCAAAAAAGAGGTGAGTTCCAGTCTTCTGTCATCTTTTAAGGAATTTCTTGGATGTCTCAGCCAAAGACCTCTGTTTGCATTTCATTGGCCAGAACTCACTCACCTCTCCACGTGTAGCTGCAAGGGAAGCTGTGAAATGCAGAATCCACTGGGCACATTGGTACTCCAAATGAAACTAGGGCTTTGTTATTAGGCAGATGAGGAGAATGAATATTAGATAGGCAGCGTACCAAACACATATTAGGTAGAAATTCTCTGTGGCATACTTGCACCTGTTTATAAGCTGATGGATCAATATAATAACAAGTTTATTGCAGATGTCAGCTTACTGCCAGATACCAAAGGAAAATAGGTTTATCTAACTGGAAATTTATGCATTTGTAGTTATGTGTGTGTGTGTATATATATATATATATTTACACAATCATGTTTTTGATATATGCTCATGTAATGCTTCATCACACAAGTATGTATATATGCCAATATGCCTATATCAAGTAAGTTTTTAACTTATGCAAAAAATGCTATAGTTTGGAAAAATACCGTTGTCTAAAGGGGGAAAAAACCCCCATAAAAGCAGTAGTAAAGCAGTTTTGCCTTATTTCTAGATAATGAGATCCTATATATCAAAATGTGGCAAATTGAACAATGATTAAAAATATGAGGAAGACACAAATAACTGATGCTGACCGTTACTGTAAAGGGAGCTGAGAGTGGATACCAAAGGCAGGAATGCCAGAGTCCTCATGTTTATTTCTTGCTGCTCCCACCTAATCAGACCTGACCTTTAGAGGGCCTTGATGCATGGGACCCTCATCAGATTGGAAATGATGAATCAAGTATAAGCCTAAATTGCAAATATGGAAATGTTTAATTTGCACATCACAAACAAAAAGCCACATGATTTTTGATGCAGACTATAATTTCAACACACATGGTTCTCATAGATGAGGTTGACTAATATATGATATATTTATATATACACAAAGATTTTATATTTCTCAAAAAGGTGCTTTCTCGCCTGAAATTTCTGTCCTGGACCTTGCCTCTAGGGATGCTGTTCATATTTTGGTGTAAGATGGGCCTTTCCTGAAGGATCCAAGCAGCCTGGTTAAATAGTCTTGTGATAGTCCCTAAAACTGAAGTTACTTATGTGTTAGTGTTGGGATGTCCTTAGTTTGTCGTGCTCTGTGCCATAGAGAGTTGATGGGATACCAGTCTATGTCCACATGATCATTTAAATGAGTCATATTTTGGCTTGTTTGGAGAAAGAGGACTGAACTGTAGCCTACATTTTCCAGGCTCTGAACGATGAGCTAGCTCTTCAACCCCACCAGGGCTGAGCAAGGTGGTTAACCATTTCAGCCCCTGCAAGAGGCTTTATTTTGTAAATTTCTGCTCCAGGGCCCTCTGCAACCCTGAAAAGCCCATACGCTTACTTCTGTGTGCAATCCTACACCCCAGATAGAACTAAGTTCCTTATGTTGCAGCTGCTGAGGCAATGATGCTCATGCATGAGACATAGACTTTTAACACTGCAATGAAAATATATTTTTTTATTGCACTGGAAACTATGGCTTTAGTGCATAATTTTTAATAGCAAAAGTCCTATTCATCAACTAGCTTCTGTGGTCAGCTGTGGCGATCCAGGCTGACAAATGAGGAACTCAGTGACTGAATTTAAAATCAGGTCCTTAGAGAAGTTGTGTAATAAAGAGCATAAAATTTTCACCGCAGCTGTTCTTTGTGTTCAATCTGTGTATTTGGCTGTGACTTTTGGCAGCATTTGTGCATTGGTTTTGGTATAGAATATTTTATCCGCTTCTTGGTAATGAGACCTATGGATTTAGTTGACTCAATTCTGTACTTCTTTTTACTGCTCAGTTCACTAGTGGCCTATTAGTTGTGATATTACTGTAGCGAGAGGAGTTGTTTAGGTTCTTATCATTAAACATTTAGTAAGCACATTTATTAAACACATATGTAGGATAAATGCTGTTTCACAGAAGGGAGGCATAGGTGCTTCTAGATGTTTACATTTTGAGAAGAGAAAATTTGCACGACAGACACCAGTAAAACCAAGAACTTCATAGGAACTATGCCTCTTGGACATCTGCTTCTAGGTTTTGTTTTTGGTGTGGAATTGAGCATAGTAAAAGCCATGTTTTGTAGAGACACTATACGTTTTCTACTACATTCTACTACAAGTTCAGACAGTGCCTTTTTCTATGAGCATTCAATGCCTAACCGAGAGTCTGGTATGTGTAGGGGCTTAGTATGTATTGGTTGAAATGAACTAAATTGTTATGAAGGTAAAATACCATATTAGTCAGGAGAAGACAGGTTATGCTGCATTAAACAACAACCCTTAAATCATGGTAATCAATAGCAGTCATGTATGTTAATGATAAAAATGATGGCCAATATTTATTGAGTAGTTACAACATAGTAAACATTGTTCTAAATAGTTTACATGGATTAACTCTTTAATACTAACAACTAAATAAGATGTTTGCTATTATCATTCCCATTTTACCCACAAGGATGCAGAGGCACAGCTTATCCAAGGTTATAGATAGTCTCAGAGCCAGGATTTCAACCCTGGAAGTCTGGTTTTAGTGTCTGAGCTTGTAACTACTACACAATATTTTTGTAATCATTTAATATTTCTGTGGGCCAAGGAATCCCCCCCGCCGACTTTCTTTTTTGTAATAGCACATGAATTTTGCTTTTCCTCCAGCCAGCTACGTGACTAAGACTAGGCCAATCAGAGTTTCTCTCTCAGGAGTTGGAATATTAACTATAGTTGGAGCTAAACTATGTGTCCATGGAGCTGCTGGTAAGAAGGTCTATTAGTTCCTGTTCTCTACATCACCTGTTATCTAGGTCCCCGTTCTTTCTGAAGCCTGACTCTACAGACTTTCCTATGGGTTACCACATGCCACATGTCCATTTGTTTTCTCTTTGTAAAAAATGATTTGGGCTTACATTAGCCAAAGATGGTTTCTGTTGCTTACAACCAAAGAACCCTGATTGACCCAGAACATAGCTGACATGCGAGTGGTTCCATCTTAGTGACACAGTTCTCTTTTGTCTCCATCTCTCTGGGCATGGAGCAGTAGAGGCTTTGGACACAGGTAAACTAGGCTGTCTTGGCCACTATTTTCCTGTGTACAAAGGGAATATGTTCTCATTTGATGGTGCCTGTATTGAATCAAAATGTGAGAGGATCTTACTCCCTCTACTTCCCTTAAAGCTCATGGTGAGCTCCAGGTATTAGTTATTTGCTGACTCTTGGGATGGAAACAAACCATTGAGGTTGGCTTTTTTTGACCTTATGATAATGAACCTTTTTTTTTTTTTTGCAGTGACCCTTCTTTTTTAGATACAAAAATCACATATGAATGAATGAAATCTGTTCATTGGCTGTTATGGACTATTATATAGCCCCATGATGGTCCATGGAGGTGAACTGTGTGTTTGTGTTTTGAGGCTAGCTGAAGGATGTGAGAACCTTATGGGCAAGAGTGAGATGCTTTTTAGACTGCATTTCTGAGAAGAATATATATCAGTGTTGCAGCCTAGTGGTTCATAGTATGGGCTTTGTGGGAGAGGTATCTTGAGGGTGTGGGTTTGATTTTCCTAGTTCTATTACTTGGCATTTCTGGAAAAGCTGTTTAGTCTCTGCCTCACTTCCTTATTTGTACTAGTAAGGTTGTAGCGCTTGCGTTGTACATAGTGTATAGCAGGGGTTTATTAAATATTGCTCATTATTGGTAATATTGATTTGATGCCCAGAACCCTTTCTAGTTTCAAGTGAGAGTCACTTTGACACTTCTTTACTGTCTCTTATTTATTGCAATGATTTGTCTTGTCTTCTTAACAATATGCAAGACCCTTGTCTTTTCCTTCTCCTCGCATCATCAACCTGAATCAAGCCGCAGTATCTAACACAGTCCTCCACACCTTATACATTTGCAGTTGAAAAAAGATAATGTGTTGATTTGAATGGTGAGATAGGAGGACATAGACTTTGGGGCAGGGCAGACGTTGATATCCATCCTGGCACTTCCATTGCCAGCTGTGTGGCACTGGACAGGTTTCTGCAACTTGCTAGGTAGTAAATAATACCAGCTTCACAGAGATGTGAGGATTAGATGAGCTAGAGTTATAAAGACCTAGCACAGAGGCTGGGCACAAAAATAGAGGTGCTCTCTATGATAACATCATTTTCTGTTTGAAATGTGAATGGGTTACCACTTAAAGCATATATCACAGATACATACCGCTAGGAATGCTGGAATGGTAAAATTCAAAAAGGTGATGGCCACAGACCAGGGTTGCCATGAAGTCTAGCTCCTGAGCTTGTGAATAATTCAAGCAAATTTTCCATCAACGTAATTGATTTAGATGAAGAGTTTGGCCTTTGAGTGAGTTTGCCAATAGGACTTAACTTCTTGTCCTCTCGGGATCAACTTAAACTCTCTGGGAATTGAGTTGACAGATAAAGTACAGCACAACCAGTTAATTTAAATTCCAGACAAACAATGAAGAATTTTTAGTGTAAGTATGTCCCATGTAATATTTGGGATTATTTGTTATTTATTTGGCATTCAAATTCAACTGGACATTATATCTTTTTATTTCCTAAATCTGGCAACCCTATGAGGGGCCATATAGCAACTACTCCTATTACTCTTGCTAGTGAAGTCAAGAACAGACCTTTCAGGATAAAGTTGGATTCCTCTCTCCGCTGTCTGTTGCCCTGGATTCTAGCACAAGGCTCTCTCTGATGCTTTTCCCACAAACTCCAATAGAACCCTGTTTTACCTTAATTTTGCGTTCATCTATTTTAATCCATTTCATCAGATGAACAGCATTAACTCATCCTATTTATATAGAATCTATTTATAAGCACTGAAAAAGAGAGGGTATATTTGGCAGGAAAAACAACTCCTATTTAGCAATTGGCAAACATCAAGATAGGTTTTGGCTTCAGTAAACATCTCTAAAAGTTGTGATGGAGAGAAGGAGATTATTACCATCCTCTTCCTTTTTTGGGTAAACTTAAAAAATGAAAACAAACACACAAAAACATCTCATGATAAGGAATAGGGAGAGACTTTGCTTTTATCCTTATAGAATATTCTTTGAGGCTGCTTCTCAGTCTCAACTCTCAAGGCACTAACTAAACAGCTTTGCATTAATTGGAGAGGCAGCTGGGTTGAAGCAGCACTCGATGCCTCTGAATGACCACAGCATGGCCAGTCGCCCATGAAACTGCCTCCTCAGAAGCCTTCCCATGGGCTTGCTAGTGCAGGCACAGCCCGGGGAGGACAAGGGGTCTGGGCTGTGCTGTGCCACTGCACAGGCTTTGTAGTTAGAGCTGCCAGCCTCAAAAGGCCTGGTGGGCGTCATCCCAGAATTACAGGCATGCTTGGTGCCAAAGAACTGGGAGCTCCTTTTGCTTTGTCATTGCATGTTTGTGGGATCATGGGGAAAAACATAAAAGGAAATCCTTTGCCTGGTTTCTTATCTTTCAAAGGGAGAGATCAAAATCTGACTGTATAGTGATTTGGTATCTATGGATGAAGAGACCCATTTGAATGCTGACTCTTGTGAGAAATCTCCAAAGACCAATGATTCTCTACCCATGGAAAGCTTGTTTGGGGTTGTGTGCATAGAGCGGTGTGTTTTCGACTTCACTAGGCTTTCTTGAAGAAAACTCAGCTGGTTTATGATCATTCACACTTATTCCTTTTTTTTAAAGATTGGCACCTGAGCTAACAACTGTTGCCAATCTTTGTTTTTTCCCCTGCTTTTTCTCCCCAAATCCCCCCAGTACACGGTTGTATATTTTAGTTGTTGGTCCTTCTAGTTGTGACATGTGGGATGCCCCCTTACCGTGGCCTGATGAACGGTGTCATGTCCGTGCCCAGGATCCAAACCAGTGAAACCCTGGGCCGCCGAAGTGGAACGTGCAAACTTAACCACTCGGCCACGGGGCCGACCCCTCACTTATTCTTTAATTTGTGACCTCACGATGCTTCTGAATTGCTTCCTATTTATTTTACAAAAGAAAGAATTTGTAGCAATAGATATACAATATTTATTCCCAGAGAGAGACTTTAGAAACGAAAACTCATAAAAATTAAGCCCTCTATGGAGAAGCTATAATACTCATTTTAGGGACATGACCTATGTATTAATGGTCACTGAAGCATGGTTCAAGTCACATTTTCTGAGTGTCAACTATGTACCAGGCAAGTCACTGTAGATACTAAAATAATAATAATAACAACTAACTCTTATGTAGTCTTTCTACTTTCCAAGTTCTATTCTAAAAGTTTTATGCATTTATATATTTAACTATTCTCCTCGTTTACACCATAAAATGGCCTCAGCTTTGGCCCAGGTCTTCTCTAAGAAATACAGTAGGGAAGAAATTGAGAAAATGTAATTTTATATTCAAAGATCTGGATCTAAGAAGGTGTTTGTACCCATAACAGTCAGAAAACATTTTAGGGGGCTTCATAATACCAGAATTGAGAGCAAGGGGAGTGTACCAGAGAAATAAGATCATTCTAGAAAGCACGGAGGGAAATCCCTGCGTTAGACCTTGAAGAAAAGCTGGGCTTTGAAGTGATAGCAAGGATGGGTGGCGCACAGGCCCCTGGGGGGGCGGGAGTGGGAAAACGTGTCTGGGTGACATTTCTGAAGCTTCTCTGGGAAAGGGCACGTCTCGGAGATGGAACATCAGGTCTTGGCTACCTGCTTATTTGTAACTGACATTTTCCAGAGAATGGTGGACAGCAGTTCTGACCTCCTATCTTTTCCTAGTCCCTCCTTTTTCGAAAGTGACTAGAATCAACACAATCAGGCCGTTCATAGCAACTCATAACAGTTCCCTCTTTCAGTGCGGGAAGTATTTATTGAATGGCTATTTTGTACCTGAAGATTTCTTTGTGTTCTCCTGGGGTTCATCTGTATGTAGGGGTGAGAATAGAGGCCGAATCCTTAGGACGATCCCGCTAGGAGGAAAGTCTTAGAGAAGCCTTTGTGGTGATGTATTTGTCTAGTCATCTCAGCCCTCCGTCCTCCTTTGGTCTGTCTCCTTGCCATCTCTTTCTTCTTCTTCACCCCCTTCTTTCCATCTCTGAGGAAGCAAGTCCCCCCTCACTGGTTTTCTGTGCTGGCTGCTGCCCGACATCCAAAGTGATAAACATTTTAGTTCTGCATCCACGGGAAACCTAGTTATTTTCTTCAGCTGCTCTAACCACTTTCTCCTCAAATTCACTTATGTCTTCATTTCCCACATTCTCCAATGAATTCTCTCTCCAGCTCTTCCACTCTTCACTGGTTTCATACCAGATGTTTCTCTCTGACTTACTGCTTTCTTCCTGCTCCTTTTCTCTTTTAATTAATTAATTTATTCTTCATATCTGCTGGTCTCCTCCCCAGGCACCCTGGCCCCTGAGTTCAGCTTAAACGTTCAGGCTGGTCAAGTGCGTGGGCTTTAGATCAGCTTGACTTGGGATAGAAGCCACTTTCTCTGCTTCAGTAGTGGTGTGTTTAGGGACAAGTTGTTTGGCTCTCTGAGCCTCAGGATTCTCATACTTGGGGATAAAACTTCCTACCTCCCTAGGGTTTTGTGAGATGAAATGTAATACTGCAGGATGTGTGTGAGGCTCAGCATCACGTCTGGCAAGAAGCAAGAGCCCCGTGAGTGGCAGTCACAGCTATTAGTCACCGCTTAATGCCATCCTACTTCAAGTTCAAGGAGTACTTCTCAACATTTACATCGGACATGCATTGACATAGAATGGCTGCACATGACCTCTTGTCCACTACAAAACCAAGACGGGGGAAAGAGTGGGAAGAAGTTAATTTACTATGTCATTAAGAAATATTGAGGGAAAGAGGATTTTAAACAGGCAGCTTCATCAGGCTCAGGGGTTTGGACTTGTTATAAAAAGTGAAGGAAACCAGATTCTGAAACAGGAGTGTGATCCTGGGCACTAGTTTCCAGGGAATTCATCTGGCAATTGGGTGGAATACTTTAGGTAAATTGGAGATACAGAAACCACTAAGGAGGCCAGAGTGATGATTTGATAGTCAGAAAGTGGGATAAAGACCCAGATTAAAGGACAGCCAGAGAGGAAGGATAAATGAGGTACATGAGACATAGGGGTGGAGTGGAGGGGAGGAGAGAGTAAAATGTGAACCAAGATTTTGTCCATAGGCTATGATGAAAATGGTTATTCAAATTAATAAAAATGAAAACTTCGCAAAGAGGGATCAGTGGGAAAAGAGACACTGAATTAAATTTTAGGCAGACTGTGACTGTAATGTCATATCTAATGAATCTCAAAATCAAAATCAAATAGGCTCAGAAATAAGGGGCTATATTTTGGAATCACCCGCATTGAGTCATTAATTAAAATGTTATTTCACTTCATTAGTTCAACATATACTTATAAAGTGCCTACTATGTGTAGGTATAATTCTATGAGCTAGAGATAAGGGATTGAACAAAACAGTCTTTGCCCCCCCGCCCCCCAACCCCCAGAGCTTATATTCCAAGTGTGAGACCAGAATGGGTATGCAAGGAAACCATGATCATGAATCACATGGACTTTGGGATGCCACCGTGCTCGGCACTGTACTTGGATTATATTATTTGTTTCTCGAGGCAACTTAAGGAGATAGATACTACTATAACCTCCATTTAATAGGTGAGGAAATAGAGGCTTAGAGAGGCTAGTGCGTGCAGAAGGAAAAGCAGAAGGCTTAAGACTGAACTTTGCAGGATATGGACCAATGAAGCTGGTTAAGAGAAAGGGGAAGTAAGAAAGAAGGTAAAGAAAGGGTCAGAGAAGTGGGAGAGAAACCAGAAGCTGCTGGGAGCAGTGATCAGTGTCAATTGCCCTGAGAAGCTAAGCAGAATAGGAAATGAGAAAAGATCTCAGGATTTGCTCAAAAGATACTACTTAGGACTTCCCAGTGGTCACTCCCCTCAAGTAGTACAAGTAGATGCTGAATATCAGGTTCCTTCACAGATCGAGAAATCTCTAGTGAGAGAAGGGACATAGACCACTCCTCTCAGGTGTCAGAGAGAGAAAGAAGTGAAATAAAATAGCAGTTAACAAACACTACCACATGAATTTATTTTCTACAAGGAGACAACTTCCTTTGAGGGAAGGTGCAGAAGAGAGAATAAGATGTTTGTGAGATGAAGAAAAGGAACGTTCCCATGTGGTTGGAGGAGACGGGATTGAGAGCCAGCCTTGGATGGGAGGACTCATCTTGAAGAGTGCAGGGACGGATGATAAACGAGACGTAAGGCCTGGATCTGCTGAAATGGAGCTAGGTAACGGATGGGGAGACTCTTGCTTTGGACAACTAACTTTTTCTTCAAACAGTAAGATTCCATGTTACCAGGTACAAGTCTTGATCAGCAGAAACGAGTGGGGCCTAAAAAGAGGCAGGAATACTTTCTGTAGTCTCTTTGGGGAATTCAACAAATGGGATTCACTATTCAGTTGTTGTATTGTTGATGTCTACTGCAGTTTATTTATTTATTTTGCATTTCTAAAATAGCTGCTCCTCTTATCCTGTTGGTGCATGTCTTGTTCTTGTAGGAAAATGCTGGTGATATTAAAAGGAAATTTGTATTTGCACTTTCGTTAGTCTTTCACATCCTCTTCCTGTCAACTTTATTAGTGTGAAATGCCATTAATCATTACAGTGTCATAAAACACATTTTACAATAATGTTATTTCCCTCCAAGGTTTATTTCTACCATTCTAAGAGATATTTGTGTTGGAAATAGCTTTCATTTTGAGCCTTTCATCTTGAACTTCATAGTTATTCCAGGGACTACTGCCCCTTAGTTGATAATTGGTTTCGGATGCCTGTTACAGATTTTGTAATCTCCTGAGGGAGCTCTGTAAAGGGATGGGTTAGGCCAATTAAAAGACCCTTAGTTTTTGAACAAAAATCACCATATGGTCTTTCCCTAGGACCAGGTGTTCAAAGCCTAGGGGGGTGAGAAACCCAGTCAGGGTCATCATCAGGTAGAAAGGAGCTCTTTGCCCTTGGGAGGCTGTAAAGAGTGATCAGTTCCTGAAGGATCTGAAGAATGAAAACCAGGGTTGTTGGTAAATTGAATGGGCTCATATAGTTCAGGTTTGGGGTATCCCAGGAAGGTTAGCCAGGGAACTGGAATGGGTTGAGGAAGAATCCAAGAGTTGCTAGGTCTCTAAAGAGAATTTAACATGGAGGGCATCCAGAAAAGAGGGGGAGTGGTGAACAGGTATGAATATGAGAAAAGGTGCTGCAGGACCAGCTGGTTGTCATTCTCCTTTGCTATACAATCGACTCTTAAGTCTTCTGTGTGGTCGACAGCTCTTCTCTATTTCAACTCTATTCCCAGGCAGGTCAGGAGCAGTCTTTTTCTGAGCATGTGACATTTACAAAATACTTAAAGAACCCCAGCTGGTATAATATGGTCATTCCTTTTTTGAAATGGTAGCATTTTTTTAAATTGCTAGCCTTTATATTCTGACTTTTGTGTCTTCTTTATCCAGTAAAAATGCACAAGATGGAGGCAGTTGATGTCTTTCCTTTAGAAATTTGTGTGTGTGTGCATAGTGTGGCCTGTGTGAGTGAGCTTAGAAGTAGAACTTCTGAGGCCTGCCTACTGCCACACGAGTGATTTTGGAAGTAGACCCTTCCCTAGTTGAGCCTTGAGGCGACTGCAGCCCTGACCAGCACTTTGATTATAGCCTATGGAAGACCATAAGCCGGAATCACTTATCGATGCTGCTCTCAGATTCCTGATCCACTAAAGTTGTGAGATAATGGTTGTTATTTTAAGCTGCTACACTTTGGGGTAATTGGTTATGCAATAATAGATAACTAATACACAAAAAGTCTGGAGGCAAGTTGGTTCCAGAATTGGATCAGAGATTCAGTGATGTCATCCAGGCCCAGGTTCTCTCTGTGCCTCACTCACGCACCTTCTGTGCATTGGCTGGTCCTTGGGCTCTCCCTTCATGATCATAAGATGGCTGATTTAGGCATCATACACTCAAACCCCAAGGCAGGAAGGAGAGTTTCTTCTTGGGCATCTCTTTTTAATTGGAGATGAAAACTTTTCTCAGGAGCCACCTACAGGACTTTCCCCTCAAATTCTTGAGGTCGTGATGAAGACATATATGATGTCCTCGTTGTAAGGCAGGATGGGAAAGTAAATATCAGGCATTTTTGTCCTCTATGGTGGGAAGTGATCTCTCTCAGCAAAAAAAGAAGAGCGAGTCTGCAGAAGAGACAATTCCATATCTTTCCCTCTGTGAGTGGAAGCCTGTAGCTTTGGGCAACTTTCATAGGGTGGCAATAGCCATATCCTGAGTCCAGGACTCTATTTAGTCTCTGGGCACTGACTGCTTGGGCAATTATATCTCCCATTCGCCTCTTCCTTTTTCGTAGCAGATATTTTCCCACT